>NW_019525071.1:403712-423408 GCF_002814215.2 Seriola lalandi dorsalis | reverse complement strand
GGGGGTGAGAGAACTGAAGAGAGGGTGGGAAAATGAGAGAAGGCCAGAGAGAGAGGGAGGAGACGCTGAGTGAGAAGATACATGTTACATCCATGAAGAAACATGGCTAAAGTTGTAGCTCCATGTGTACAGACAAAAGAGTAAGCATTTGCTGAATCGGATTCTGACTTTTTATAATCCATATGTGCAGGAATGTCAAGTCAGTGTGTGTTTGAGTCTCACTTTCCTCAACTATGACCAACTGGAATATATTGTGAATTCTCTGGATCAACTAATACTCTGGGCAAATGCACATTTATCAAATGTAATTTAATATCATGCACTCTGTGTGTAAAGGGTCACTTCAACTACATCACAAAAACAAAAAAACAAACATTTTGTCACCTAAAGCTGCAGCAGTAATCAATGTTCAATAAATCAATAAATCTAATCATTATGTAGAATATCGCCAACAGAAAACTATCCCCCAACTCTGCACACTTCTTCACCAGTCAGACGAACTGTACTTGCATCTGGTTGACCCTTCCTCTCCTGTCCCTCCGTCCAGCTTTCTTCATCAAAACTACCTTCACTTTCCTTCATCCACTGACCTTCCCACTTCATCCCTCGATCTACAAAATCCATTTTCATACCCACTTCATCCTCTCATCTGCTCCATCTTCTCTCTTCCACTCAATCCTGTGCATACCTCTCCCATCTCTCTTCTTGATGAACCATCTGGGGCTCAGAGTGGGCGACATCGGATCACCCACACCGAGTCTCCTGCTTTAGCCTCCTACACATCGCAGACCGGCTTTACCCGATACCTCCCTCTTTCTGTGTTCGTCACCTTTCTTACATCTGTCCGTCCTCGACATCTAATAAACTGCTGTTGTGACAGTTGTTGTGGCTCTTGTGTCTGTGTTTTTTTTTTTTCATTACTGGCACCATCACAACACAAAGGAGAGGAACAGAACTTCAGCTGTGGTGCTCACAGCGGTGAAACATTACATTTGAAAAACTCAAAAGCAACCTTTCTTCCCAGAGAGAAAATCCAAGTTTCTCTGAAAAATCCACAGACCTCTCTGTGGCTGGTTTTCACTGGAAGGACTTGCTACAGAAGAAATAGTCCCTATGAAAGCTGTTCACAGAGAGGTGACAGAGACACTGTTTGTGGAAATACATGCTAATGTTCAATTTTTCTAATATATTTTTCGATGCTTTGAGCACCACAATCAAACTTCCAGTGACTTCCATTTTGTCTGGGCAGTAGATATTTCAAAGGCTGGAAACTGGGCACACAAAACCCAAACTGGTTTTCCCTTATTAAACCAGCGTTAGGACGTACAAGCATGTTTTTTTTAAAAAAACACATTAAACCCGCTATAAAAAGGCGATTGACTCCTTTCACACTGTCAGATGAGTTTATTTCTGTTTGGACAGAGAGGAGACGCAGACACACGCAGACACACACACACACACACACACACAGGGCACTGGTAAAGCGGATCAGTCCTGTTGTGTCGGAGCCTCAGTGTGAGACGCTTTGTGTATCAGTAAAACGTATTGAGGTAGCAGCATAGAGTGCAGCGCAATCACAGTGGAAGGTGTAGCCGCGGTGTTGCTGGGCAGGTGACAGGTCTGCAGGACGCCACAGCACTGAAAGGGGTCAAAGAAATTAGCGGGTTAACCCAGCATCACTGTTGATCGGAGCTGGAGCCGATAAACACCTGGGACTGCTGCAGAGTCATCTGACCCAGGATTGCTCGTTGTACCGTCTCATATTGCCAACAAAAACCAGACGTTAGCAAGTGTTAGCAGGTTTTTTGTTTAGTGTAAAGCGAGCTTTAGATACCAGTGAAAATGTATAATTTGGCTGAAGTGGCTCTTTAAGGCCGTTTGACCATCAGTTGGTTCATTAGTACAGAATTCCTGGAAGTTTGGAAACAACAATATTTATCTCAGGAGATATGAGTTGGTGGTGGCAGCCATGATCGGGGTATAACCGGTGATGGTGTGTGTGTGTGTGGGGGGGCTTCAGCAGCCGGTGCAGCTGCTGTGTTTTGGTCCCCTGGCAGGTCACATGGCGCGATGACGAGATGTGTGGCAAGGGTGGGGGAGTTAGAGGGTGGGGGTCTATTTTTGAGCACTGCCATTCTGAAGCATGAACCACCACCACCTCCTCGCCCTCTCTCCTCTCTTTGCCTCCTCCATCCCTCCCTTTTTTCTCCCCTGGCATCCCATTTCCCTGTGTAATTAGGCTTCTAATTAAGGCTGTGGATGTTGAGAGGATGAATGCCCACTGTCGGCCCTGCCTCTCTCTCTCTCTGTCACTCTCTCTCTCTCTCTCTGCACAGTGCAGCCTGCGAGCTGCACTGTGCAACACAAAGACCCAGAGCTGGCTTCTCTGACAAATTCTGTTTTTGTAGATTTCTTTCTGAGTTTTGCGCTTTGGTATGAAATGAGCATAATCTCGTAAAATGCAAATGTGCGCCCTGTGCATCAAAAAGGAGAGAAATGCAGTATATTTCCACACCAAACAAAGGATTATGCGGAGGAGGTACAAGTAGAAACAGGCAGCAGTCACATTCAAATAGCACAATGAAAAGAGTGTGAAGGTCGGGGCTGTGGATGGATGCTTTTGCCTTTCAGTCCAACAGCCTCCAGTTCAGGTCCCAAGTCACTCCAAGAAGTTCCCTAGTGCATCTTTTTAAGTGGAAATATTTTCATTTAAACATCAGCAAATGCCTCTACTTTAATCCTGCCTTTAGACCTATGATTAACTATAATGATGCCGTGCTCTCACATGACAGGCAGGTGAAAATGACCCGTCTAATTCTAGATCCTGTCACATGTCACGTTCTCCGTTCAAGGTGGACAAATGTCACATATCCTGCCATTACTCATGTCTGCAACACATCATCTACATTCCAGAGCATATGTTTCCTCATGTCTGAAATTATGTCAATCTACACAACAGGCAGGTCCATGTGGACGAATATTGCAAAACAGCAGACAAGACCTTCACTTCTTACATAAGACATTTTTTCTCTCCTTTACAAAGAAATTCTGCTCCTAAAAGGTTTCCTTTCTAAACACATTCAAGGTTTTTCGATCACCAAATCAGAAGTATTTATCAGAGATGAAAGACATTAGTGAGCAATGACACATAAAAAAAAACGACCTGATCTTCACTCGCACTTAAATTATATAACAAATAAACTGCGCTCACAAATTCTTTGAATTTTGCTTCAATTCTTCTTCACAGAAGGTGACGTCTGTACCGCATATTCTTATACATGAGGAACTACTGAGTGTCTGAGACGTCACACTGTGACCACTTTTTAATAATAGAACATAAATCAATCACACACAATTTTTTTTGCAAGGTATTTTACAAAGTAGTCTATCAGGAATGTGCACTTGCATGTGTTTAATTGGCCAACATTGCGCTTTGCTGGATGATGCTGCTCTTCGTTGCAGCTTTTTTCGCCTGCTTTAACTTCATCTCTATTATACAGCAGATGAAAGGTAAAGAGGCTGCTGCTTGTGGTTATGATCCTCTTTCACACGTCGGGCTGTAAATTGCTCTAACAAGAATCTAACCTTGTTTATCACTGCTTGATTTGTTCCTGCCAGCCTACTCCTCTGAATGGTGGGGGGTGGGGGGTTAATCAGGGCCAAGGATGAGCATGGTAGGTATGTGGATTCCCAGGTGGAGGTCTTCCATCCATCATATGGATATTTATATTCCCACCCACCTCTAACCCCCACCCACTCAATTAGCTCAAAGGCCCAGTGCAGTAAGCCAGTGTCGGTCATAAGGATGGTGACCAATGACAACACACGCAGGGAATGTGCATGCAGAGTGGATCCATGGGTATAGGTGGTTATGTGGAGTGTGGATAGATGGATGGATAGATGGACGTGCATATGGACAGGATGGTGTGTGGGCTTTAAGTGTGTGTGTGTGGTTATGTATGTCTGTGTGCCTGGTGGTATAGGCATGAGTGCTCATTCGCTAAGTATTTGTTTGTGTGTTCATGTAAATCCAATGATCCATTTCTGTGGGTGTGTGTGTGTGTGTGTGTGTGTCTGTGTGTGTGTGTGTGTTTTTTAATGCAGTACAGGCTGACAGCTGATGGGTTCAAATTTAAAGCATGACGGTGAATATGTGGGTGAATACGTGGGTGAAGGCAGCTGCCTTTCACATTCATATCACATAAATCACTCTTTTAACATGATCCACTCCTTCATTCTACATGGCAGAAAAACTAAGCCTGTCTAATGTATCTTTTTTTGTTTGTTTCCTAAAAATTCCGTACAGTCAGTGTTTGTCATATTAAACAGAAACTCAAAATTTAATTCACAATATCTCACAAGGTATTGACGAGAAAAAACAGGACGAAGAGCAGGATGCAGAGTGTCACCGAGAGAAAACCACCTACACGGTTTAGTAGCATTAAAACAAATTCCAGTGAATGTGTTGCTCTGTGTTGAGTCTGTCGGGCAGTACTCACTCTCAGGCTCCGCATTGCAACTATAGCTCCACCAATTGGTTACAGCTCAGGGCAAAGTGATATAACACAACACTGATCCTGGATCAGTATGCGGTCTGTAAACAGCGGCATACAGCGGACAGTATTCCCCTTCACTTAAAGGAAATGTCTCCAATGAGTGAAACCGAGTCCAAGACCAACATTTACATTGCATTAAAGAAAACAGCCTTCTTATTCATTTCATAAAGACCTTCCATGTCAGGATGTTATGGAGAATTTTAAAAAAATTTTAGTTTTTTGGTGTAACGTCGTCAACGACAACATCTGGCAACACGCCTGGAAGCCCAATCAGATACATGCAAGCACACATTCCAGGTAGTTTGTAATGTTACGATCATCACATGGAAGATTGTGAAGGATTGAGGTTTTAAAATCATGATATTATAAAGCGCTGAGCTGTGGTGTCTGATCAACCTCCAAACTCATTCCCAAACCAAACCCTCCTGCTATTTTCAGCCTTAATTCCTGCATTACATCTATATGCAGATGTGTTTGGTTTGGTGTGGCTGTTGTTGTTTCAGGTACTGGTGAGATGTTTAACACAACTCAGGAAGAACTGGTTTAAGCAACAGATCCATCAGTTGGATCTTGTATAATCACATGCTGGAGCAACGCGCCGCGGTTGCAGCCCTGCTTTTCTTATCTTTTCGGCAAAAACTATTATTCTTTTAATGTAGATTTTACTCAGCAGGTGGAGTAAATGAGCTTTCTAACATACTACATGCTACTGCACTTGCTTCCACATCTCGGAGAAGTGGTCCACGGCACATTATGTCAAATTAAGTGGCATTTACTTCTGGAAAAAAATAACTACACATCAGTGAGCATCTCACAGACATCGTGAAGTAAGGAGAGGTATAATTAATCAAACGCAGCCATGGAAAGGCCGTCTCTTTGGTGTCCTCCGGCACACTATCCATAATAACACCATGGGCCATGCAGAGTATAAAATGAGTTTGGTGTGTTGCTGTGTGTCTCAAGGCGTTAGTGGCAGTGGAGCTGCTGCCACCCTCCATGACTTAACAAGGCCCTACATAATGATCATGTGCAGCAGATGTGAGTCTGACCCAGCTGAGCTTTCAAATGGATTGTGCATTGAAAGAGGGAGGCACATAATGCAGGGGGTGGCGGTGAGGTACTTCTGCTCCCTGCCCTCTGAAACTCCAACATTTCATCACTCCTCAGGTTTTTTTTCATTCATGGGGCCAGGCTGGATATGAGGCAAAACCACGAAGGCAGGGTAAACTGATATTCAAAATTGATGCAAAATATCTATCAACCATGCCACTGACATTTCTCACACTGCTGACTTCATTTCTAATTATTCCTTGGCAAGTATTTTCTGTCAAAGCTCAAATTGAGAACATGCTTTCTCCGAGGGAAAACCTCGGTGACGTTTGTCGGGGGAACAATAACGCGGCTGCTGTCTGTGGAGCCTGTGGGATCATATGAGGGCCGTTTTTTAACAAGTCCTCTGTCTCCCAGTTTAATTAGGGAGAAGCCAATAAGCACGCAACTTCACACTGTGTTTACGGCACCATAAAAGACAAAGCTTTCTCTCTGTGTCACTGATGGGTTCAGTTGTAATGAGTCCTGCTTCACATTTGTCCTCAAATGGACGAATTACCATTTCACACACTCACTCTCCCGTTTTTACCAAAACTTTCAAGCTCCAAAGAGACAGCAGACACCATAACAATGTAAAAGTGCAACAGTCAACTGTAGGAAAAGCTATTTGGAGGTCTTGAATACATGTAAGAGGAAAACAGTGTGTAAAATGATGCATTTAACAGCTCTCAGTGGTACATTTATGGCGCGAATCTCCCATGACAGACGAGTCCTCTAGACACTTGCCCACAAAGAAGCAGTACTTCAGTCCTTGTGAACGCCTGTAAGAACAGTGGGTGGGCCCAGTTAAAAAGGCTACAGTGAGTGTGTGTGATAGAGCATGGAGCATCATTAAGTTACAGTGAGGCAGGGCATGATATGATGCAATTTTATTCATTAGTGGTCTGATGGATGTTCAGCTGCCTGCGATTAGGAGGGGTAAACAGCAGCTGTTCAATAGAGTGAAAGTTGTTCGGCCGGGGAAGGTCATAACTCTGTCGACACTGGGGAAAAATAGAGGCTGCTGATCAGGACAGGATACAGCTGATTCATGGGTAGAAAGGAGTCTGAGTGCCTGACTTGTCTAGATTCATTAGTGCAATGATACCCCAAACATGGTACTTATACCCTAAAGGATACTTCAGCAGTTGTTTGGGTATGTGGACAGATTTTTAAAAAGTAAAAAAAAAAAAAAGAAATTAAGTCAATTTGAGTCCACTATCAAACCTGAAATACTTGAGTGCATGAAAACTAGTGAGCAAGGGAGAATAGACATAGATGTTATCGATAGACGGTTGGAATAGATGCACTGAAAAGAGTACTGAATAAACGGTTAGCTAAAGTTAAGTTGAAGTAGTTTGCTAAAAGTAAAGGGGTGTCTTAGTTAGCTAAAAGTAATGGATAAATACTTGTAATAGTTAGCAAAAATGAATGGATGAATGGTTGTAACAGTTGGCTGAAAGTAATCAGTAAGTGGTTGAAATGTCCAGCGTTCAGCCACTTCAAGTGGTAGTAGTACAAACTCAGACTTAACCTAACTAAACATAGACATTTTGATTGTATGAAAACATTTTTAAAGGCTGATAATATACATTTTTACATAGTTGAAAGTGCTGAATAACATCCAGTTTAAAATTCAATTCAACATGACGGGCAGAGGAGCACTCCAGGTCATGTGACAGTGCAGCAGGACGTCTGACAAAAGAAGTTGGAAACCGCTGCATCAATGGTTTGATCGTACATTCTCAGCTCTTCCTGCACAGTGTAGAGATCTGGAGCTCGTGATGATAGAAACGCTGAGCATTGCTCTAAGGAGCCCATACACGTTCGAAGGAAAAGGTCAGGAGCCCCGGAGGGAAGTCAGACAAGTTGGTGGTTCAAGCAGACGGAACATAAGGCCGAGGATCACGGACCATTCAGGATGAAGAAGCAGATGGTTGAGAAAGCTGCTTGGCATGCATTAACGTTCATCCAGGTGCACAGAGTGAGAAGGCGACAGAGAACAAGAGCGACTTTTTTCATTTCTTCTGCTGAGGCACTCAATGTATTCATAAGCAGTGCAGTCTGTTTAAAAGTCATTATATTCTTCTATTCATGAGTCGCAGGGCAGAAGCCAAGATACAGGATTACAGAGTCTCTTAGGTTGGAAGAAAATATTCATCATGACAGTTTACAGTTTATTGGTTTACTGTTTGATAAGGCTGCAACCGCAAGCTTAGATCTTTTAAAATGTAATTAATGCAAAAATGCATTACACACACACATACAATTATTTTCACTATCAATTAATCTGATGATTATTTTCTGGATTAATCAATTAACTTTTAGGTCTATGAAATGTCAGAAAATAGCGAAAAGTGCCCATTAGACTTCTTCAAATGGTTTCTTCTGCATGATCAACACACCAAAACCCCAGTACTACTACTGGTACTACTACTACCACTGTTAAATTAGCAAGTATACACCAATGAACCACAACATTAAAACCTGTGGATGGAGGCACTATCAGCCCTTTCTCCACTCATTTTCAGGTTTATCCTTTGATTTGTCACCTGTCTGTATATATATAGTTCACACCGATCAGCCATTGGTGGTTGGTGTATAGACCAGTATGTGCAAACACTATAACCATAAACACGATGCACGCTCGTTACAGAAACAGCTTTTCTACAGTGTAGAAGTGCGTTCACTAAGGAAGAGAAAAAACATCCAATTCACACTAAAAACGAAACTCTGGCTCCACGCATGAATGGAACACTTTTGTGAATGATCCGTTCTAAATATTCACCCTGTAAGGACACAGGGGCAAAAAAACAAGTTAAGCCAGACTTGGCGAGCGCACTTGCCAAAGTCACAAAGGAACAGAACTGCTCAAAACATCCAAGCCCTGTAAGAAGTCCTCTGTGATCCAACGTCAAAACAAGGCTGAGGAAAAATTGACTCAATTAGCTACAAAAACAACAAAAAAAAAAAAAATACGTTTTGAGAGAAAGAACTGGGACAATGTGGGATTTTAATACATGCCAGCTGGGAGGAAGCTTTTTCTATTTTCCACTGTGTGAAGATTTCATTTGGCTCAACGGGTGTTTTTCAAAGGGCAAATAGCCATTCTAAAACCAGAATAGACGTGTGAAGATGCCATGTTTTGGGTTCAGTAAAGACTTCTGACAATTCACATCTGACAGCATTCCTCTCACAGGCCCAGAGGTTACAGAAAGGACATGATGACCACAGTTGCTGCACAACAAAGACACACACCACTATTTGTAAGAAGTTGTTCTGAGACACAACCAGCTGACTCCTGGAAGCAGGGTGAATAAAAATAAACTTTCATTTGTCTGATGGTAAAAAAAAAAAAAAAAATTGTCAGATTCTTCATGGTGGTTTTGTGCAGAGAAGCACCGCAGCCTCTGATGACAGCACTCGCAGAGTCTGTTTAAATGTCAGGAAAGTTGGGACAATAAATGGTTAAATACATTTCTGGCTCCAAGAAAAACACCTTAGAGCAACCTGGAGCCTCAGCACCCTCCTGCTCCTTCAGATCCAGTGTAGGCACCCTGCAGTCTACACCAGCTGATCAGGACTGATGCTTAAGGATCTGAGACTGCTGGGCAGGAGAGATCAGATGCAGGGGTTTAAGACACTGGTCGAGTTTTCCGTTTTCACGTTTACATATACAATATCATCTCTCTTGTCATTTAAACTGCATTATCCATCCATCATGTGAAAACAAAAAAACCTTTTCCCACACTGTCTGATGGTATTAGATTTATACTGGGATCAGCTTGGTCCATCTCTTAATTGAAACCATGATGTTGACACCAGTGACTACATACAGATGGATGACAGGTCTCCTCTGTTTGGAGTCAGAGTCTGCGCAGTAATGATTCAATCATAGCTGTCAATCATGACACCACACCTCATTTTTATGGCGTCAAATCACTAATTAAAACTGAACTTATCAGGAAAACATGTGAACAGAACATACAGTACAGCAGGGTGATAAGAACTGCCGAAAATGACTGAAACCATCTTTGTGAAAAAATGTGTTTAATGCGTACTTTTACTTTTTGTAGCTTAGCCCATGTCCCATCCGCTAATATGGAGGGGGCGGGGTTAATGACCTATATAGCAGCCAGCCACCAGGGGGGGGTTGAGATGTTCCGTTTCACTTTTGAGAAGCTTTACCATCTTTATATACAGTTACTGGTTGACACTAATATTTATGACTCCATGCGTTTATGGCTGCAACAATCCATCACATGGAAATATTCCAAATGTCCAAAAGTTCATCATATATTTGGTATCTTTGAAATCTTTCTTTCTTTCTGCTTCGAGCATAGTATGCTGGTCCTTACAGTATGTTGGGGTCAAACATGAAAAGATCTGATAACTCTTTAGAGTGGCCTTCAACTGGAGAATGTTTGTAGTATAAAAAATAGTTTTCCATGGTTATATGTAGTAATAGTATGTACTAAAATATTGGCATGATTATACTGATATAAGACTGTTAGATTTGTAAGATATCATCCTCCTGGCATTTACTACTGTCTGTCTCACCACCTCGGTTTGAGCATCCCATCTACAGGTCCTCCAAATAAAAAGGAGAAGGGATTTGTTTGCCACTTGGCTGCGGCAGGTGGTAATGCACCCGTCAAACATGACGAACTGTCACGGGGATATTCACAGCACACACAACAGGGACACGACAACAGTTCACAGGTGGCCAAGGTAGAGCTTCAGAGTCCAGACCAATACTGTATGTAGACCTGTAGCGCTCTTACATTAACGTATGATTTACTTCAACCATTCAAAGAGATTATTTTGAAATGTCTTAACTGTTGTCATACTAGTGGTTTTGGGGCATTTACAAAGTACACTTCTCTTTAATCGCCACAGGAAATTGGTAAGAGCTGAGTGCGTGTTTCACAACTGGCTGCTTCTATATTTTCAATTTTCCGCAAAGCAGAAAACAGATAAAGCCTCACAGAGCGCAGCGAGCCGCACATGGGAGCTGCGGAGAACAAATATGTAGAACTCATAGTTTGAGGATTAGTTCTAAATATAAGTTATGAATAAAATCGCTCATTAAAATATATTTAATTCTCCTATAAAACCAATAACGACGGTTGGTTTTCCATCTCCCTGCAAACTGCCAAGAGCAATAATTCTACTTCACAATCCTCGCCACAGCGGCCGGGCTAAAATATAAATTACTTTGACAAATATTTTTCCAAAAACCTCAGTAGCCATATGTAGAATTGAGCTCCAGCGGAGCAGGAGCATGACTTAATCGCTGTGACAAGCCAGTCTGATGGAGATTCCAACAGGGAGCTGAAACCCAGAGGATTTCATCAATGAACTATCAATACACATCAAAGAAACGGCACGTACTCCTAAATAACTTAGAAAAAACATTTCGCGGATAACATGACTGGAAAAGTACTCCATTGAAAGCCTCTCAGCTTACAACGTACCTCTACAAAGAACACACTAAGGCGGTGTATTCTTCTGTCAACATGCCTTTCAAAACGCTTTCATCTGTGATATGTGATCGTGCTACTGTGCTCCATACTAATCATTTCTCTCTGCAGTCAGGCTAGCCTATTAAAAGCCTGGGTGGGTAATATGACCCATGTGGTGCAGTCATTTTAGCCACTCTGTTATTCCAACAAGCAGCTGTTGTGTGTTCCTATTCAGCTTGATTCCTAAAATCCAGCTCCTCCTTCCTTCCTTCCCTCCCTCCCTCCCTCCCTCCCTCCCGACACACGAGCTGGCATGCTGTGGGGTCAAGCTTATTTTGTAAAGACAAACACTATGAGTTGATTTGCCGAGCGACAGGCAGACATGACTTGGCAAACAAAAGCGATGGGCAGCAGTTCAGAGTCAATTTAACAGACTTATGCTGGGATAGTAACTGACATTCAAGCTGCTGTCTGGGATTCCTCATGATTCATCATTGATTTATTGGATACAAGGTCTCTCACGCACAGTTTGTAACACAGTCAGCACTGGTTACACTTGATTTTGAGAGGCCATGATTTGACCCTGGGTTTCAGAACATTAAGTACAGTAAAGTTCAGATAGTGTATGTAAAAATACTACTGTTGAATCCCCTGCGGCCCCATCCTCCCTTACAGTGTATGAGACACTGATTGAAAACGACACACCAGCTGCTCATAAACACACTACAGATTACCACTGTTCCTACTGCTCTCATTCACTTCATACCCTCCAAAAAAAAACAAAAAAAAAAAAACACACACACACACACACACACACACTAGTTTGAGTTGCTGGTGTGATCGTATCTCCTCGTCTACAGCTCCTGTCAGAGCTCGTAAAGAGGGAAGGAACCAGGCCAGAGTAAACACAGCACAGTTTAAAAGAGAGGCCACCCTTCAGGTTTGATGAAGAGGTGAGAATAACAACAAGTATCATTTTACTCATGAGATACAATAAACATGGGAGAATCTGTCTTGGTGATACATGTAACAAATGTGCAAATGATTGAGACATTTCATTGGAGGTCAGTCATGCGGCAATGGGTATTTTAATTTGCCTCACTTAGTTGTAGACAATGAAGCTGCAGTTAGCAGCCAGTTAGCTTAGTTTAGCACAAGGGGAAATCAGGACTTGGCTCTGTTAGAGGGTAACACAACCTGCCTGGCATTTACATTTACACTTTGGTTTTGATACAGATTAAACAAATAAGATGTAATGTGTTAAAGCGGCAAATTTCTGTCCTGGTTGTTTTGGCGACACCTGTAGTTACAAGTGGGAACAGCAAATGCAGTTTAATTCTGCAGGTCACAGAGGTCTGGGGGGAAGCCAAACAAAGTATTGTTGTTTTAATAAATAAGTCAGGAAATAATTAGCCCTTTTTCCATCCTTCTGTGAGCAACTCTGATCTGATTTTCTGCTGCACACCGGGTGAGTCTGTGAACAGCAGGGCACCGTGATCCTTGGTTACCTCGCTGAAAAGTGTGCAAGGCCTCAGCAGCCATATTTGTTTTCCAGGTTATGCGCAGTTGGTACCCTTGCAGCAAATTGCTGGGTATGCATGGATGTCTGCACCACAGCCTCGCATACAATGATGAAATTTACACCAAAAAAGAACCCTCTTACTGAATGCCTCAGTAATATTTGCTTGCAGACACAGACATGGACAGTTGCGGACACCACCAACACGTTGTTGCTTTCATACGTTTGGAGGATCCGTTCCATACATGCGCAGTAGAACATCATCTACGTATTCTGAGACTTTTTTAGCAGGTAAGTGAATAACAGAACAGAGCTAAAAGAAGAAAGAATATTACACGTAACCTTCATTAGGTAAAAGGTACTGAAGGCTAGCTAACTGTTTTCTAGAACATTAGCCATAGCATGTCAGAGTCAGTGTTTTTCAGGGAAGTTCTTATGCCCCAAGGTGGCCAGAGAAATCAATGAATGCAGCCTTAAAACCTGATTTGAGACTGGAAAGCAAAAACTCAGTCAGATGACACAGAGGGCACATGGTAGCAACACACACTTTCATTTTCAGCACCCCCAGCCATTTCTTTAACAGCAGATACTACGAGGTTTGTCAAAATCTTTTTACATACAGTTTCTTCGTAATGCATTGATTGATCTCAGCTATGTAAAACCATGATCAATACAGTTTTGCGGTCAAGATGTTTAAACCCATTGATGATCGTCATTATTTTGGGGACGTGACATATTAAATCATGTTGGCTCTTTGGATTGCACCTGCAATTTGGCCACAGACGATTTAAAGCCTTTACGCAGCTCTTTTATTTGTCTCATATTGTGAAGGAAACTTTTGTCGGAACTCCTCCATATAAATATATGAACCTGTCATCTGAGCCGCCGTTGTGATGTTTGTGTATTTGATTAATTTCACTTTAGAGTGTCAGTCCTTATACACAATATGTGTCCTCACTGTTCGTCACATTTCAAATATACTGTACATGCAATAGCATCATAAAAAGGTTGACCTGCTGCAACTGTAAGAGCTGACATATCACTCAAGAAGGAAAAAGTGCTGTGCGCACACACACACACACACACACACACACACACACACACACCGCTAGAAGCAGCCTTTAAAAAAAAAAAAAAAATGTTCAAAAAGTGGAGGCACATGAAGACCTCTTCATGTCAGCAGCATGTCTGATCTCTTCCTCCTTCAGCCCCCATCTCTCTCTCTCTCTCTCTCTCTCTCTCTCACACACACACACACCACTCTCTCCATCTAGATGACAGAGGACTTCGCCTGAGGTGACCTCAGGAGCAAACTTACTGCTAATGTGTTCTGACAAGGCAGCTACGGGAAAATGCAAACGGAGCAACGTAATGGTTAAAACCACCGTGGCGCTCATTCATACCTCAGCACTTAACCTCAGTCCTCTAACCTATAGCTGACTGTTCTGGTACACGATGTCTAATTTCGCGAGGGCAAAAAGAGCTCACAGTGGCTCGGCTGGAGCTGTGTGAGAGCCTGGAATAGTACTGGGGACTCTAACTTGTTCAGTTCATCTTGGGGGGGGGGGGGGGGGGGGGCATAGCTGTGGGAAAAAATTGAGGTTGACCAAAAACTATGGTTCCCTCTCATAGAGTTGATCCCTGACACTTGTGACTTGTAGCCATAAAACCCAACCAAAGAGGAACTGGGCTACGGCAGAAACAACAGTGGAAGCCTCATAAAATGATTAAGATGAGATTATTACACTTTTGAGACTGGAATCAAGATTTGAATGATAAACTGGAAATAAACACATGGAGAAGTATATATGACAAGACAGCCTACTCTCTACCATCTCTTTCCATCCTCTCTGTAGCTTTATTCTCTGTTACCTCTGGGCTGCTAAAACCTTACCTTGAGAGAGGTTTGCCCCTCCACACTGAGCTTCTTATGTTCCCAAACAGAGGAGCTGTGTACGGGCTCGCTGCTCGTACCGGCTGCGTCAAGGTTGCTCGCTGCCCAGAGCGACCTTGATGCAGCCGGTACGAGCACGGGGAACACAGAGCAGGGCTGATATACATTACTGAGAGGAAAGAGAAGAGGAGGAAATAAAGGCCAAGTATATGAGTCCACATGAGCACACACACACAAAGAGGAAATGTGGTCACACAAAAGAGAAGAAAATTCTGAGTAGGGCGGAATGATGTGCAAAAAAAAAAAAGAAAAAAATCATAGTGTCATTATTTTGACAGATATTATGATATGAGTCAGGACTATAGGGGGGGATTTTGCTGGGGTCTGCAAAGCACCAAACAAGCATGTTCCTTTACATGATTTGCAGGCAGGGACATCTCTGTAGCACCACACTGCTTTATTTATGGTATGTAATGACAAGATTTGAACATTGCACTTGGCCATATTGTAACTTCAATAATATTTCAATTAATTGTTCAGACCCAATCACTATAGGTATTTTGCAACATTTTCATTAAATATTTTAAGATTTCTACAACAACTGCTGTAATGTAACACCAAACAAGAAGCATTGACAACTGTCTCTCCTTCCCCTTTTTCTCTGCTTTCACTCACAGTATCATTTCTCTGTCTGTCTGTCTCCTTTTTTTTTTCCTTCTACTGCTCTCTCTTTCATTTCTTTCTCTGTGGAGGGGGGAGTTGAGGGACAGACTGGCTACCCAGCTGCAGTGCTGCCCCTGTGGGAAAGACAGGGAGGTCAAAGGGCCTCTGGTCCGTCACCCACTGCACCGCAGCATTATCAGGCTCGTGCCAAGCAAAGTGCCCGGGGCATGGCCTGGTGGTGTATCTCCCTGATGTGCTGCCATTTCCCCTCCGAGCACCGATCTTCAGCATGTATGCTCACCCTGGCTGTGAATGTAGATGGTGGTAAATCTTTTGTCCTTGCATAGAAGCCACCCATCACATTATGACTAGTATAGTGTGTAGTCTACGTCACACTAGGACCGGGCATGGTGGTACTATTTTTGGACCAAGAGTGTCTTTCCTGAGGTATTATGATACCGTGGGTCTACTGACGTTTGCTGCAATATCAGCGAAAGTTACGTAAAAAAAAAAAAAAAGAGTGTGATATATGTGTTTGATTGATTTTTATTCTGTGCAAATTAAGCCTTGTAGGCAATAAAAGAGGAAAAAGTTACATCCTGTATCCAAAGTGCACTCCTTCTCCCTGGAGAGGAAGGAAAACCATGGGAAGTTGAAATGCAGAGTAAAATGCATCGTATTAGGTACATCAGATATTAGATTAGGGCAGTGTTTAGGGTTAGCTGTGTTATTCCCACAGGGAGAGAACAGGCCCACAGACCCATGAACACTAAACACTGCATGCCTAAATATAGCATGGTAGCAGTGGCGAGGGCATGGCTTGTATCAGCCATGACTAACTGCTGGCCATGGTGGCACAGCAGTGACAGCATGGGCAGTGGAGGCCACGCCGTGTGAATGACAGAAATGCACACGCAGCCAGGAGCACTCACTCTGATTTATTTTTTGCTTATTGAAACCCACCCAAGACGCCTTTTTTTTTTTCCCCCTAACACTCTTGATCAGGCTTAAGGAGGCAGCATTAGTTGCTATGGCAACAGGAAAGTGCTCAAAATTCAGTCATGACTAAAACAACAATACAAAATAGGGTAAAGAGAGGCAGAGCTGTAGGAGGTCGTACTCTTCTCTCCTCTCTCTGTGCTGGAGAGCAGCCGCGGCCTCAGTGCTAACACAGGCACAACGATGACAGAAATGCAACCGAGCAGCGCTGTCTGCACAGGCCACAGGGGAGACAGATGAAGGGAGGATAAGTGGGAAGAGGCAATGAAGACTCCGCAGAGATGTACATTCAACACTTCTACACCACTCACAGCTGATGGTATAGGTCATTCTGAAGTAATGCCACTTCAGTTCTGGGAGATTAGCTTTTTCTTGGAGGAGAGAGAAGAACTGATGAGAGGATGATGAAAAATAACATGAAATCACTGGAGATATTGCAGTAAATATGATGAGGTGAGAGAGGGAGAGGCTTCTCTCACACTGAAGGTGACTCACTCACACAAATGACTGTTTGAGCCGATCAGTCACCTTCTCATGAGAAAGTGAGACTAGAAGGGGCGGCCAGGTGGAAAACCCCCTCGCCCACCATCACAGCCACCACTTCCCAGCTGTGAACTGAATTTACTGTCCAGGCTGCGGGCTGGTTGTGACAGGGTTCACTGGCGGGAAGAAAACCAGTAGTGATGTCTACTGGTTGGTTCGGACAGATGTTAGAGTGCAGTCTCTGGTAGCTTTCATGGCAATTCAAATCAGGAGAGGAAATAAGCCTCATTTTGATTCAGGAGACTCATTGGCTTGTGTGCTCGCTGTGGGAGGGGCTACAGCAGGTCGTTCTTTCAAAGGGAGGCAAACAGGTGCTGTTCAGGTAAAAGTTGTTTCCTCTCTCTCTCTGGCTGAAGCACAATGCCTTCAATGGATGTGTATGTATAGGCGTGCCCTGTGCCCGGGCCTTGGCTTTGTGTTTACAGTATGCTGATCTCTGAAACCAGAGCAAGGGGAACTCCCTCTGAGCATTGAAACGTGATGCCTACAGCAGGCGATCCCTATCAGCTGTCACGGTCCGAGGCACAGTCATTTACATGTAAATACACGTAATTAATAATTAAGAATAAGAGAATTTCTTAACAAGTATTAACAACAAGCATCTCACTGTATTTTTATTGCAAACCATTTTTAAACAAGCCATTGATTTCAGTTCATACCGGTGGAGTATGAAGATCACATTGAAGAGACAGAGTACTGTTTGGGCTACATGTGTACTGTATAGTCACAGCAGAAACCCAGTGAAGCTATGAGTATTAGGTGCAGTAGTTCTCTGGTGCTCTCTCTTTCTAAACTATCAAATACTTTTAAAATGAAATGGAAATCAATCAAACATTCTATTATTGAAGGCCATTATCAAATGTAAACTCAACGTAGACAGTATTTTTTATATAATAAAAGGAAAAGTCAAATTAATAATTAGGTCTATATTTGGGGAGAAATTTTCTTTTAAGAGAATATTCTCACGTGTAATTTCATTGACAACATCAATCCTGACGTGTGATCTGATAGATTATATTGTTGCGTTACTTGTGTTGCGCTCCGTGTTGCATTGTTAAATGCCGCTCACAAACTATTAATGTCCGTGCATGGTGCGAGTGTTATTTCATTTCATGGATGGATGGTGAGTGGATTGATTATTTGGAAGTTACTGAGTAAAGTAACAGTTGAATAGTTTATTTTCCTCTCTGTCTGCCTGTATTGTGTCATGGACAAAGAGCTGATAATGTTGCGTTACATATATTTGAGAGATAACGTTTGTGGGGAGAAATAAAGAAAAAGCAGGTCAGACATGACGCCACTCGTCAACCTTGCTGTAAAACAGCTGCTGCAACGTTTACCCCTCATGGAGAGGAGAAAGAATCATCCCTGATGTAGTTGACATTGAAAAACATAATTTAAAGTCAACAGCTGCTTAGACCATTATCAGGAGTTAATCACATGGACACATTGAGCTAAAGTCAGGTGATGCCCATTGGCCCATAGTTGTACTTGCACAAGGCCAGAGAAAGTAATGCTTTCAGAAGTCTGATACATTAATAATGCCATACTCTAACCAAAAAGCTTTCCATGTTCATCATAAAGCTGTCACATATAAAGTTAAACATAAATGATCTCTGGTAGACATTGACATTAACTTGACTGGAGCCTTCATGCAAAACAGAGATGTGATGTGTCGTCATGTAGCGCAGCCATGGACCAAAGTAACGCTGCTCCTGTTATATATAAACCATCGGCGCTGATTAATCGCCATACCGTTTCAATGATCGAAATCTGTTAGGAAGACAATGGGAGTAGCGGTGAGGACACACGTGAGTGTGAGCCACAGCAGTTGGGAGAGGCAGAGGTGAGGAAGGCGGTGTGGCCCTGGTTTAAGCCTTTGGACGTGGGAGCATCTTGAGGCCACAGATAGGAAGTTTTCCACGCAGTGAAAGTTTCTGCAAAGATGCTAACCGAAAGCAAAAACTTTATCTTTAAAGTTGTAGCATGCTTTGATAAGTGGTAACCACTTATGTAAAACATATATGGATTGCAGTTGATGGGCTAAAATACCAAAAAACCCACTTCTTTAAAACATGTCCAAACACATTGAGACATTATGAAGCGTCACATAACCACAATTAAATGCTTTAACTACCATAGAAACCATTTATATCACATGCACATTAGCTGACCTTCTCCGTCTGAATCAGACTTTCACTTCTCCTCGTTAAGCTGTCACAGACAAATTTACACCATGCACGCGTGTGTGTGCACAGCTTCTGCTCCTCACTCTTGCACTCACACGGCGTCAGGCGCCCGCCATCTGGACAAAGACATCACACCTCTGCTTTCTGTCACTGCGCTGATCAAACCAGCCAGTTCTTCTTTTGCACTCTGCACTGAAGCAAACAGGTCGGCACTGTTTACAGCACTTTGCTCTCACTGTTTATAAGAAGCTTCTTTCCATTGAGTCACAAACTGAAAAAAAAAGAAAAAGGTGACAGTGGCCACGCTGTGTGCTGACGCAGAATGTCCTCATGTGTCACACAGGTTAAGAACATACACACTAGATCTATTGTGAAAATGCATCTAGTCTCTGAGCTGAATCTACTACAGTGCACAGACAGACTCCACACCACAAGAGAGATGGGGGGGGGTTTACAGGAGAAGCAGATATTTCTATGTGGCAGAATGGCATAGCTCAAGATAAAATACACAACCGCGCTGGGATTTGAGCAGCATCTGATTAGTCTACTAAACATTTTATTGTGTCTGTTGGTTTCAAATACACAGTAACGCCTATCAAACACAGCTGTCAGGATGGGCTCCTTTACTGCAGCCTATAAATCCAAGTATCCCAGACAATTAACCAATTGATGGATATTTAACAAGCGAGAGCAGCGAGTTCATGTCACTACACCGTGCCCCCCCCCCCCGATTGTTGAGCGTGCCAGCTCAGAAACCTGAGGTGAAGGAACACTGTATC
>NW_019525071.1:402932-403692 GCF_002814215.2 Seriola lalandi dorsalis | reverse complement strand
AGCCACCACTTCCCAGCTGTGAACTGAATTTACTGTCCAGGCTGCGGGCTGGTTGTGACAGGGTTCACTGGCGGGAAGAAAACCAGTAGTGATGTCTACTGGTTGGTTCGGACAGATGTTAGAGTGCAGTCTCTGGTAGCTTTCATGGCAATTCAAATCAGGAGAGGAAATAAGCCTCATTTTGATTCAGGAGACTCATTGGCTTGTGTGCTCGCTGTGGGAGGGGCTACAGCAGGTCGTTCTTTCAAAGGGAGGCAAACAGGTGCTGTTCAGGTAAAAGTTGTTTCCTCTCTCTCTCTGGCTGAAGCACAATGCCTTCAATGGATGTGTATGTATAGGCGTGCCCTGTGCCCGGGCCTTGGCTTTGTGTTTACAGTATGCTGATCTCTGAAACCAGAGCAAGGGGAACTCCCTCTGAGCATTGAAACGTGATGCCTACAGCGGGCGATCCCTATCAGCTGTCACGGTCCGAGGCACAGTCATTTACATATACACGTAATTAATAATTAAGAATAAGAGAATTTCTTAACAAGTATTAACAACAAGCATCTCACTGTATTTTTATTGCAAACCATTTTTAAACAAGCCATTGATTTCAGTTCATACCGGTGGAGTATGAAGATCACATTGAAGAGACAGAGTACTGTTTGGGCTACATGTGTACTGTATAGTCACAGCAGAAACCCGGTGAAGCTATGAGTATTAGGTGCAGTAGTTCTCTGGTGCTCTCTCTTTCTAAACTATCAAATACTTTTAAAAT
>NW_019525071.1:324365-402912 GCF_002814215.2 Seriola lalandi dorsalis | reverse complement strand
TCACTACACCGTGCCCCCCCCCCCCGATTGTTGAGCGTGCCAGCTCAGAAACCTGAGGTGAAGGAACACTGTATCCTTTCCCTCCACACTTCCCTGCCCCTGAACATACTTACAAGGATAAGAGCTTGTTAATCCAGAGGTGAGATGAATGGCAGCACTGTGTATGTGTGTGCGTGAGCAGGAAGGAGGGCAGGCTGGGACCCCGGGGGCAACTCAACTCAGCACAAAGACTGGCTCAGTGCTGCTACTGTCACACATAGGGAAAGGATAAAAATATACACTATTGGTCAAAAGTTTAGAAAACCCCCCCATTTTTCCAGTTTTTATGGAAGAAGTCAGCATTAACTGCCTGAGGTGCAGAAAAAACAGTGTAGCTCATGAAAAATTGAAAAATCATGCAACTTTCATAGAAAACAGGGGAAATTGCTAAAGTTTTAAACTTTCATGCAGCAATGAAAGTGAATGGAAACAACAAACCTACAGGCTGACAGGCAGTGTTGGAACAAACTCCGTTACTACACCCTCCGATGCATTATCAGGACAATGCTGTACTACAGGAAGCAGTTCTGTATGTTGCTGTCAGCATGGTTAGAAAAGGGCAGGAAACAAAGGAAGACAGACTGGTTGGTGAGGGGTTCATCCCACAGCAAGATAATGAGCCAAAACAATAGAAGAACCGGACGGAGGTTTCACATGATGGAGGACGAGCACAGTCTCCAGACTTGAACCTCGTGGAGCTGGTTTGTAATGAACCGGACAGGAGGTGAAAGCAAAGCAAACCAGCAAAGCAAATATTAGTGGGGAACTTCTGCAACAGTGTCGGGACGAACCCTCCGCGAGATGTTTGATTTCCATCGTAGAAAGAATGAGTGAAAAAGTGAAAATAAATCTAGTTCAACAAGAAGATTTTACGATGATTCCTTGTTTTTAAAATTTTCCAAAAGATGTGTCCAAAATCACTCGCTCATTCACCCCTCCCTCCTCACTATCCAGGCAGTTGTATGTAGAGGACTATAAAGTCAGCTCATCTGTAAAATGAAAAAACACTTTCAGACCCTCCTACCACTAACCCCCCCTTTATTTTATTTCAGCATGATGGTATATATTGCTTGGTTAGTGACCATCGGTTGCACCCATGATGCATTGTGGAATACTATGAGTCCATATGATACTTCTCAGCATACATTCGAACAGCGCTACAAAATGACAAACTCACCATATAGTGGCCTGTATAGGGGGTAGTGAGTGATTTCAGACACAGCCCAACTGTTTATTTGTTCTATGCTTTAATTTCAGAAACACAGAGACGATGAGTCACTTTAAATAATAAAAAAAACTATTGAGGCCTAAACTTTTGATCAGGAGCCGTACAGTGGGCAGGAAACCGTAGCAGCACAGACGTTACAGGGTACATGTGAGTAACATATTTTTCTTCCTATATTCTTTTCTTTTACTTTCAATAACAATTCCAATACCTGAACTTTTATATCAGCCAATACTGAGCACCGATCCATTTTTAACAGCTGTTTACTACTGAGCCTGTATGGATGTGATATGACTGCCGTCATTGTTGTATGACATGGCTCAGATTAAACCCTTGGTAAAAAAAAAACAAACAAAGAATCGATTTGCGGGAAAACTGCAGTTTTATCAGAGTATGAAACCATAGAGTTTGTTAATAAATTACATGGTACCAGATTTGTGCACTGACTTGCGTACTCGCCGATACCCGATGCGATACGGTAGGAAGAATCGGAGTCATTTCTGATACTGGTATCGGTATGGGAACAACTCCAAAGATGTTCTCCCAGTGTGAAAGTTACAGAGTCAAATATTGATATCGCCTTCCCCCAAGTATCTACTGTGACCACTTTTTATTTTGAAAGTCTAATATTAATGATACATATAACGCGCAATGACGCTCTTTCTTTTTCATGTTTTCAAGACGTAGCTTCACCTTGAGGCGTGTGCGCGTGTGTGTGTGTGTGTGTGTGTGTGTGTTGGACAGTGGAGCAGTTGAAGGTGAAATATCCCTTTGAGCATGACGTTGTGCTGTGTGGGCATGTCAGACAGATGATAGCCGGATGCTGCGAAGGCAGGCTCCTAAGCGCATTTGCTCCTCTGACCTGCTCCTAATGTGTCGGTTCAGACGAGGCAGATAAGACTTTCTTTTTTTTTATTGTCTGCTAAAAGCAGTGGATGATGAAATTGAACTTCTGTGAGTTATCTAAACAGTGTTACAGCTGTTCAAGCAGAACAGCTTGGCCAAATTAGTATCAAACACACTGATCCTCACGAGGCAGCATGTGCATGTGCACGTACACACACACACACACACACACACACACACACACACACACACACACACACACACACACACAAACATCAGAGTAAGAAGTGACAGTGACTTCAATAAACTGATTTATGAGATACAGTTAATAAAAAGTGATAATAGCATTAATACTGTTGATGAAGAGAGAAGGTTTAAAAGAGGATTATATGTGAAGAAGATTATTCTAAAGCAAACAGAGTAGTGTGTCCTCTGTGGCTAAACAATGTCTTTGTTCAAAATAATATAATACATAGATAAATATGTTTTCTACAGATGTGTTCGTACATTATGTCCCAGTGTAAGTGTGGCTACAATATCAGCTGATACTGATCTGCTGGATGGATTATACAGGAATTTACTCTACCCATAATGCACAGGGAAAGCGTTTACACCATACATATTTGCTCTAAAAGCCTTGGATTATAGCGATTGTTTAAAGCTGCATTAATATTTTAAAAAATATTAATCTTTTTTTGCCACTTAGGGATAACATAGCGAGCTGTACATACAACACTGCAACACTGTCCCCTACAGATTACCTTTATACACAACTAAAGCAACAGCAGAGACAGTTTGTAGGAAAGATAATCAGTGGCTGGGTTACGTTCAGAAGCAACCGTGTTGGGGTGGATGGTTGGGCTACAAAGCGCACGACTGTCCCACCAGAGACTGGAGTTGGCATCCACAGTCCCGTCTGTCCTTCTGCAACAGAAGCACTTGGGGAAGGATTAGGGAAAGATGGTGGTTTGGTTAAATGTGTCTGAAGTCACCGTGAACTTTTTCTGTATGAAACCAGACCGCCATCTTTCCCTAACGTTCCCTTAAAGTCTAATGATGCTCTTGTCACTACAAGTGGATATGAAATCTCATTTCTGCTGATATGTTCAGTGGCAACATATTTGCTACTTATAAATAAATGAACAACATACTATCATTACGTTGATTAAAAAAAATTAAATCCAGTCGCAATTTTTATCTGCAGTTGCAGTTTTGTTTGATATAAACATAATTTCTAGGAGACAGACATGAACACCGACCTTAAAATGCTGATATGCTGATGAAGTTGGCAGTTGGTAATTTACATATGCAACACACCTGGATTCATGTTTCCATCGACCCAACACATATAAGTTCAGGGTCCTATTTTCTCGCTTTGTTTTGGTCGTCACTAAAACGCGAGCTGCTAAAAGCTCCACTGTGTCCCCAGTTAGTTGTTAACTTTGTCTGCCTGTTGTATGGTGCTGGGCTCGTAGTGTACGGTGGGTTTATCAGAGGTTTTTTTTACTGAAAACAGCTGTGTGATATACAATAAAGAACAATAAAGCTGCAGACCCTGAAACCAAAAGAAGAAGCTGAAACGAGTTAAGAGTAACGGCATAATTCATTTTTCCCTGAAAGAAAAATACAGGTTTCTTCTTCGCTGTGAACTGTCCACTTCATTACAGCCTTGTGATAAAAGGGGAAACAAGTGTTTCGCAGGTGGAGAACAAACATCATCATGTTACCTCTCGTGTATGTAAGAAAAGTAAAGACACAAAACCAGTTAGTGAAGCAGCAGACCAGATGATTTGCTTAAAAACCTTGGCCGTGTAACAATAAATCAGTGCTTACATCACATTTTCAAGTTTCTTATTCCAGAAATCACTTAACTGGTGTGCTACTCCTGATTGTACTGCATTCAATTTATCTCACTAATTGTCAGCTTACCACTCATCATTACAATAATCAATCATAACACAATAAATAACCACAGACAGTTTAAAAAGATACAGTTGGCTCAGCACAGCAGGAAAGAACAACTCATTCCTTCTTAACTGAGATGATGTAAATTTGATATTTGCCTCAGGGACATTTCTGGTGTCAAGAATCAGTCGGGTATTTAGGGACCGGAGTCAATCTTTCATCTACAGTAAGTTGGGCATTGGGGCAGCCTCTGGCAAAGGGTAAACAAGGCAAGCACCTGAAGGCACCTCTCTTTCCTGGGGGCCCTCAACAGATAAGGCTTTTCTTTGCAAATTAGGAATATAATGGACATTTTAGCATTCAAATTATTGTGTGGTTAAAATGTGAAGGGATGTCCAAAACAGAATCTCACTCTGAGCCATTAAAGGACTAAGGTTGGCCATGTTGTGTATGATCACATCCCTGACTTTCAGTTCATTTCACTTTCTTGCTTCCTTTGTGAAAACTGGCGGCGAAACAGCCATTATGATGGTTTTTAATAGCAGGGAATATGAAGCACAGCTAGCCTTGTCACCTTGTCATAAGCTGGACACACAGTAGACAGCATATTATTTCCTAGATGAAAAATGTGACAATGATCTCATCTCAACTGCAACAATTGTCATATCAGCAGAACAGTGCAACTTTCAAGGCCACTGACCATCATAGCGACATTCATCAAAGGCCTGAGAGAGTTCAGCCTCTGCATTTCTCCAGTTCAGGCTCGCTGCCACAGGGATGAAAGAAAATCATTCACCACCTTCCCAGCCACCCAACCGTGTGTTCCTAACGTTCATGAGCGCTCATGTGAAGAGAGCCTGAGTCCCAGGATCCTCGTGGGTGTGCGTGAGTCAACACTTTTCATAAAATAGGCCGACGTAAATTAACATTTTGGAGGCAACCTTTTAGCAAAAGCGCAGACCAAAGGAAATCCAACGGTGCCTCTAGTTAAATTATAGCCCCGAATAAAATGAAATACATTTTTTAAAGATATTGGAGGTCATCATTGAGCTGGATGACCCCCATGGTGGTCGCTGACATCATTACAGTATGTCTCTGACATCACAAAGTCTGGACAGGCCTCATAAAGAACAGTTGATGGCTGAAACACTTTCACACCTCAATAAATGTAATTCTTCTGTAAGGTATTATCACACTACAGTAGAGACCATAAATTCTTGATTAAAAGGTTAAAGGTTTTATATCATTATTTACAATAATTTTGTTCCAAATAGAAGCTACTATAGCTCCAATTAAGAAAATGTTGCTGATGATCAACTGCAGTCTGAACAAAGGAGTGTTTATCAGATGGAAACACCTCCTTGACCCTGATTGGTCAGAAATACCAGCTCCTATTTGAAGCAAAAGATTGCATTTAAGCTCTCCTGATAGGAAGAACAGGTTCTGATCAGATCAGCAAAATTCTGTGGCAAAATCAATTGAAATCACCACAATCGTGAACAAACAGGACTATGTAAATCCATCTATATCTCCATGAAGAATTCAAGTTTGTTATACTCTGATGCAAATCTGCACCACTGAACAATAGCAACTTGCCTTAACAGCGCTGATCATTGAAGATAACACAGTGAAAGCCTACTTCTTCCTGTTAGCAATTGAGCTAACAGACTTGCTAATTGACTGTTACCAAGTTAGTTTTTCTCCCCCATTCAATAACTCTGTTGCACAATGATGCACAATCCTGACAACTAAATGCTACAGACAGAAACAGCTCAGGGAAACATGAAGAAGCTCAGACAGCACTGCATGTTCTCAACTTGCTACTATGTTAACCCCTTTGCTCTCCAGCTGCTGGTGGAAGCAGCAGCACATCAGACTTCACTGGCACATAACACATGAACCCCAACAGGGATCCTGTAGTGTTGTCCGGTGCATAATTTGATATGGCCACTTTAAAAATAAAAGTGCAACTCTCTTTCCAACCACTCCTACAATACTGCACAAACACACACACACACACACACACACACACTAACAAGAAAAAAAAAAAAGAAAAAAGCTGGTGCTCTACAGTCAGCGTGTGTCTCAACTTCCTTCCTCTCAGAAAAAAGTCATGATGCCACAACAACAACAGTCGCACGCGGGAAATCAAATGCAGCTGTTTGGGAGGCCAAGAATGACAGAGCAGACCGGAGGGCTAAAGATGTTCCTGAGTACGGACCTTCAGGAACCAACAGAGGCTGGGATCTGGTTTCAACAGTACATATGTGAAACTTACTGAGGCCCTCATAAATGCAGAAGTCAATGAAAAACACCAGTCTGTGATATTTACCACTACACAGCCATGTTTTGGCGAAGCTGCAACTGCACTAACCCCAGGGCTGAGTGTGTTAAAGCTCACATTAAAGACTGCGGCACAGATATCAAGAGGGGAACAGTGCAGGAAGCCTCTCTTTGTGTCAGAGACCTGGACATGGATTGCGGTGGGTTCATTCAAACAGCCAGTAAGCTGTGAAACTGGCTCTGGTAAAAGAGGTGCTCGTGCTGTGGTGTATTTTTAAAAGATGAGCCGTGCGTTCATGACACCCACACGAGTCACATGTGTGTCAACCATCGTGTCCAAGAAGTGACAAAGTGATGTGTGAGAATATGTGAGGCTCAATCAGCAGGGACGATAGTCTGTTCACACCAGGTTAACTAAAGTAGGTAGTAGGTTCGTTCTGTATTTGTGTTTTAGGCTGTCAGTGTGTGAGAGGTGCTCCTGCGGTGAGGGTGGACCAGCATCAACAGGTGTGCAACTTTAGATATTCACAAGTTAAGAAGATGAACTTACACAAACGCATGGTAGATGAACGCCCAGGCTCTCGGTCTCTCCAGCACGTTGTACAGGTAGTTCTGGAGCCGCCGGTACCGCACGTTTCTCCGGCCGCTCTGAGCGCTGTATATGAGCGGCTTCCCCAGCAGGCTGAGCCGGGCTCCCTGCTTGCCCCTCAGGCTTTCGGAGCCGGCAGCACCTGCGGCGGTGGAGGCTGACAGCAAGCCGTCTCCAGCGTTGTTCATCATCTTCCGTCCGGACTCCACATCTTTCAAACCGTAGCCTTCGGTACGGTGCCCCGGCGATGTCCTCATCCAGAGCCCAGTGCCGCCTTCTTCGCCGCTGTGGTTCCGGGGCATGGCATCACCGAAGCGGGCATCAAGTGCTCGTTGGTCTTTTCAAGCATGCGTGTCCTCTGCCGTGAGCCGTGCCCTGGACGAACAATAAAGTACACGTGCTAGATGCCGTCTACCAGGCGTTGAGTTGCCAGAGCGCGGCGTTCGCCGTCACACTTTGACCGCCCTCTTTCCTCTTGCATCAACCTCCTCTCATCTACACAACTGCCGCTGCGCGTAAAGGTGTCCACCGCGCGCGTCCTGTGCGTGGTGCTGTCCTATCGGGCAAAACAACTTATGGACACAGAGTGCGACCCTGTAGAAGTGAGGGGGGAGATATTGTAGCAATAAGGTTCAGCACGGACTCTCTTCCCTCTGCACTTTTCCGCCTGTTGCTTCAACACAAGAGCTGCGCGGCGCGGGAGACGCTCAGCGGTGCCCGAGTGACTTTATATTGAATGTCGTGTCACAGTAAACACTTGATTTTAACTTACAGCCACATCATTAAAATTTCAGCTTGTGGGAGTTTCTCTTTAGGTGGCATTGGCGCGCCACAGGGCAGCAGAGCAGAGATGTAAATGAGCAACTGTCGCAAATCGTGTGATTTAATTTCCTGAAAAAAAAAAAAGTTCTGAATTACAGCACGCTGTGGAGGAGCCTATCAGGTAACATGGACTCCGATGAAGTTTCCACTTGGTCGAGTGGAAAAGTAACCACTGAAGGCAGCTCCCTGAACATCTGCAGAAAATATTAACCAAAATGACTCTTAATTCAGAGAGGTCTTTCTTTAAACCGTGTGTTCTGTTAGCTCAATGTGATTTTACTGAACGTAGGTTTTATTTGTGAAAGAGAAGCTCTGCGTTGTCATTGTGTGAAGGCTGGTGTCACTGCTGTCACTGAAACCACGTGGCACCACAGACACATCTCTCTGGCGCAGAAGTGCGGATTATGATCCCAGTGTATGGACGATATGTGACCCGTGTTGCTCAGAGTGAACTGTTCTGTGGACCAAGTGGCTGAATGAAGTGAAAATGCTGCTTCCTTTGTGGTATTAAAGCCTAAAATGAAAGTGGTTAGAAAAATGTAATGTCAGCTCTACCTCCGCTTTGACTTCCGCTTCAACTAAATACAATATTCTCCCACAGCTGCCTCATCATGAGCCTGATTGGCTGCTGCCCTCGGATGCAGCGAAACGCTGACCACAGGTGTGATAAAGATACTTGACCTCTGGCAGTAAGTTCAAGTGAGTGAGAGTAAAGCGGACTGCCAGTACACAGGCCTGCGTGTGGGAGTAAGAGAGCAGGGAAGTGTGTATTCTCATATTTAATCCACAGCTGCAGGAACTGCTTTTACCTGCGGAGGTCTGCCAGCCTCCTCCTTTCTTTCAACAAAACTATGCCATCTACTGGTCGCTGCGGCACCAGGCAGCCTGTCCAGAGACCAGGATCTCAGGTTCTGAAAGTGCATCCTCTCTTCTTGCTCTCAGTTTGCCCTTAGATCATTATACATCACAGAAATGTTATCAGGGCACTGAATCTCCTGCAGTTTAGTTTGTGAATAAAGGTGATCAAAGACATGAAACTTCTGTTGTCAGACTGATATAGGGGGCTTTTTATGCTTTTCCTTCACATATAAAAATATTTGAATATAACTTGCTCCAACTTGATATATTTTTGGGGAATCAATAAAAGTAATTTACACAAATGATAGATTCAAAGACATCACAAACTGTTCTGTTGTCGTGTTCAAACACAGATCTTTATTTTAAATTCTGGTGATGACCCCAAACGATAAAAATCTGGAGTAAATGTGAAGTACAGTCATAAAAAATATGGAGTGTGAATAAGTATGAATATGTCACTCAGTGTAAACATCATGAAGTGTCCGTGTTTACAAGCATATTAATATCCCTTAGCCTAGTTTTAGTCATATTCACCCACACGCAAATTTAATATATGGATATTGAATTCCTATATATGCAGTAGAATATATATACATATACATTTAAAAACATATGTAAAAGATTATATATGAAACCTTAGAAATTGGAACAATTTTAATATATTGACATCTGGCCAATACAAACGTATGTCTATGTATGTATGATTATATTGTAGATAATTGTTAAATGAATAGATGGACATGTTTAAAATTAATGAGAAGTTAATTAGAAAAATATATATGAAGAGAAAGAGTTTTATATGTTTGTTGTTTTAATGAACTCTAAAATAAATATACTATATCATTTATATTAGTACGTATGGTTGCAACATGTTATACAATACTAAAATTCATCACATTGATCATTTGAATATATGTACATGTACACATTTTACACTGAGTATTTCATATATGTTATAAAGGTAAATCTTCATATATCTAGAGGATGTATATATGTGATAATAATATATCCCCTTAGGAACATACAGTATATGGAACATCACTCTTGATATAGGCACATTTACAGTATTTTATATTACATTTCTGTATGGGCAGGATATGACATGTACATGAAACATAAGAAACTTGATTATTTATATCCCTGTACACATGATTATAACAGTTTCGGTTTACTTCCTGGTTGTCTGAACTCTTCATGTATTTACTGGATAATCTGAGTAAGAGAAAATGAGACCAATAATACAATGCATGATATACACAATGGAAGTCAGTCGTTCCCTTTATTATTATCAAGATATACGTACATAGATATAAAAATAGATATATTCTTTTATTGACTGCTACATAGTTGGTTGATTGATGTGGCAGAGTGTGTTTACGCCCCAGTTTCTATTGGTTTCTATCTCAAACCAGATTATGATGTTTACATGTGCAAATACAACCAGGATATTTCAAATACCTGATCCTAACCAAGATTCATGTGCACGTGTAAATACAATCAATGAAGACAAGAATATGAATATATGGAGAAGATGACACTGTTGATACCTTAAAGCTTCTTTAAGGGGAAACAAAACTACTTATCCACCGACCAAAGACACTCAAAACCTTCAGAGGTCAAATCAACTTGCACATTTTGATATGAGAACAAGTGTATGTTTATATAAAACTGCAGTGAGGATTTTCATATTTGATTACACTGTTCTATGTGGATATTGATCGTCAAACTAAGGGAAGAAACTGAGGGCTAAAGGAAGCAGCAGTTGGCTTACAACCTTAAAACTGTGCAGTTATCATGTCATCTCGTCACATGGTGAGATGGTTTCCTGCATCAAGTGCATGCCTCCTGTCATGCAGCATCAACAAGTAAAAACATTCGAATGAGGAAACGCAGCCTCCTGTTGAACGCTTCTCAAAGTAAACAGTCGTGTCAGGAGACATGATTTAGCTTATGTGTCCTTTTTTCCCAAAGTTTTTGTTTGTTTATTTTGTTTTTTCTTCATGGATAATATTAAAAATTAACTTCATAATGTTTGTATTCCACTTCCACTCACGGTCTCTGTTTCCACCGATATGTGATCTTTGACCTGATTAGATAGATTAATCCATTTCCTGGGAGCAGCATGGAAATTTTATTGTGGCCTCTGACTTTTATGATCTGCGGTTCTCTTTTCCACCATGGTCCGCATCCACGCTTTGTACACAGAGGTCGCGACCCCTGATGCTATGACGAGGGGAACTTGGGGCCCGGCTGGCATGGCGAGGCCAGTGGGAGGGTTCGTCGAGATTGTCTGCAGATGTTGTTTCGGGGGCCCTTTGCTTATTTAACAAGAGGATGTTGAACATAAATCTCCCAAGCCCTCTGCTGCACTGTATCATATGTGAGGTCACACATGAGGCCATGTTGCTTCTACTTCCTCTTCGGGTAGACGCACTGTAGCACCACCCAATGCAGAGAGTTATGGTGCAGCTCTGAAGCAGGACACGGCTATTGTATGCTTTTTTTTTTATCAACATCATTAAAGCTTTTGCTCTCCAGAAATTTACCTCTGCTTTGTGAGATTCTCTTTTTCCTGTGGCAAAGCTATACATGTCAAAATAAGAGCCTGCTGTTTGTGAAAGGATAAAAATAATAGTAAAGACAGCTGCAGGAATAGAGGCAGAGCCTTTCTTTTTAATTGATAAAAATGATTAAGGGAGTAGTAATGAGCAGACTGCTGGCTGAGTGTAGGAGCCCAGACCTCTTAAGGGCTCCTTTTTATTGGTGCAATTATCCACTACAAAGTAAACAAGATTTATCACTTTAAATGGCGGGGAAGAAATGGACAATCAATATGAGAGATAAGTAACACTAACACTGCCAACCTCAGGGGCGAAATTAGAATATGTGGCTGTAAGACTAATGACCAGGGACTAAATGTGCACACTGAATGAAGTCAAATGAGTAAAAGCCAAAATGATGACAAAGTGAGAGTATGTGTTCCCTTTAATCCAGCAGGTCTCAACAACCAAGAACTGCCAGAGGTTATCAGGCTGCACCTGCATGGTGCCAATACAGACAGTGAGCGAGTCACTGATAGGGTTCAATGGTCAATAACTCTAGAGGAGCTTGACCCAGACTGAGGAACAATGGCTGACTGTACACAGTGTTCATATTACCTCCAATGCATGCCTTATACTGCCCCTCTGTAGCAGTGGACGATGTTGATGCCCCCCCCCTTTCTCAGATTTTCTCAGTTATTTATTCATTTACTTACTTACTTTTAACATTTTTTTTTTTTTCATTTATTTATTAACTATTTATTTATTAACTATTTATTTATTTATTTTGGAATGTTTCACACAGGTGCTGCCCAGGGAATGTGGGTGGAGTGGGAAGTGAGGGAGGGGGGGCTCTAGCAGGGGTAAATAAAAAGTTTTTTTTTTTCATTATAACATACAGTTTTCAAGCTGGTGGTGTGGCTCTAATCAATAGTTGACTGTCAGACTGAAATATCTCAACAACCATCGGATGGATTGGATGACTATCAAATGTTGTACAGCTATTCATGGTAATGGCTTTGGTGATGTTTTCCTGCAGCAAGCTTGAAATATCTTTGATATTTGTGGTTCTCAGAGGATGAATCCTTCTTGTGAATTTTGGTTCAGACATTCGTTCTCCCTCAGGATGGACTGTAATCATGTCGGGGATCTGACTGAAACTCCAGTGCCATATCACCAAGTCAACATTTTCATTTATCCTGTACTTTAAGACTAAATACCTGCAAACTTTCCATATACCTCAGCTGTACTTGAATTTAATTCTAATTTGCAAATGTTTGCATAGTAACATGCTAAAGTAAGATGGTGAACATGGCAACACAAGCAATATTCCTGCTAAACATAAGCATGTTAGCATGCTCTAGGTCTTGTTTTATTCTTATGGTTACTGTCATGCCTGTAGCTGAGGTCACCGAGCTCTGGACCTCTTTCTAGAGCTAAAAATAAAATTTGACGCCAAATACAACTGGATAAGAAAGGCCAGTTGAGAACTGAATTCAGCTTTTTTTCTTCTCCACTGGCTGAGTCAGTCTCTCCCTACCTTCTGCCTGTTTGTAATGCACGGCTCGACCCGCTGCCCCTGATGCTATGACTGGCTGCCATGGCGAGGCTGGCGGGAAGGTTTGTCAAGACGGTTAAAAAAAGGTTGACAGTTGATTAAAGTTATTTATACAGTCTTTAAAATTATGAATGAGTAGCTTTCTGATAAATATCATTTGGGTTGGCTCATTTGTAGTTATTCATACAAATTCATTTCCATATATAACAATGAGTAATTTGCTACAATATGAAAAACAGAAATCTATCCATCAGATCCACGTATCTAATGTCTGTGTATCTCACTGTTCATCTGTGCGTTAACAGTGAAACATTTGTAATGTGTATCTAAAATTGAACATGGTGCCTCTCTGCCGAGATGTACCAGTGCACCAAGAGATCCCAAAGTTTTTCAATATGACCTCTTGACATTATGTCATGCAGGCTGAGAGTATAATAAAACACACAGACACACACGCACACACACACATACACACACAAAAAAAAGACTTGATAGACATTGAATTGAAGGCGAGTTCAGAGTCAGTTTTCTTCCACACATTCTTTTTATTTGTAAATAATAAAAATGAACTTTTTTTTTAAATATAAAACATACACATCATTTGAGCCACATCTGTTATACAAACAAGAAATGTTGCAGTGAATGCTTTACTTTTTTCTAATTTTCTTTTTGTTTCAGTGGAACACAGAAGTTGTAAACAATCAGCATTTTTTTTCCTGTTAATACTGACAAAAATAAAATAAAGAAAGAAAAAATAAAAAAGGAAAAAAAACCCAGCTTCACCGGACAATGAAAAGAAAAGTCAACTCTTCTGAAGTGGGGCTGATCGTGGCCGGGTTTCAGACACTGGTTTAGAAGCACAGAGAAGTGTTCAGACAATGACTTTCGGAGCAGTGGTTCAGACCTGTCGTTTTTGGGGCTGTGTGTTTGAGTTCAGCCGGTTATGACCCTGGCCTCGTGTTGTCCCACTGCATGTGGTCCCCAATCATGTATTAATCACTGCTCATTATATAACTTGGCCCCTTTGCAATTATCACTCAACCCAATGAAAACCCAGTGAGTGGCTGCTGAGTATTTACAGTGTATGACTCTCTGTGCATCTGCATTTATTCTCTATATAATTGAACAGTTCATGTGATAGCATATCTGAAATCATTATGTTGAAACATAATTCATATTTCCATATAAGTAGATCTGATTTGTACATATTTATTCATACATCATCTCAGCCCCTTGGAGGTATACTATGATGTGGAACAACAGTAAGAGGGGCTGTGAGGTCTGCTCAGTACTACTGTACAGTACAGTACATCTTCCGGAGGGTCGAGGAAAGACATCAATGTAATTGTGGGATTTAGTTTGAGAGACATTCAGCACCGGACTGAGGGACGTGGAATAGACTGCAGTTGAGTTCAAATGTCGTTGCGTAATGGGAATGGCTTCGGTTTCTTGGTTTTATCTCTTTAATATTCAAGTACGAGCAAACTGTACAACTGCATGCAACATACAAGTGGCCCTACAGTATGTGGAACTAACACACGTATCTAGTTCAGTATCTTTTTTTCTGTATCTGTTTCGTTTTACAAAAATATGCATGCAGCTTGGAACAGGTTCCAAAGTCATGCTGGCCCCAACTCTTTCCTGGTGAGAGGAGTTTGCGGGCCAAACGGAGGATGAGCATTGGTGTTTGGTGTCCTGACAGATTAGTCTGATTGGTTATTTTGACATTCACAGAGATGCACAAGGGAAACTGTGAGCGATTCTTCTCTTCTGTTTGTTTGTGCGTTTCCTAATATCTAGACAAAGAAATGAACCGAACCAGTGACGGGAATGTTACTTTTTTTCTTTTTTTAACTACATGTTTTTTTCAAAAAGTTAGACTTTTTGTTGTAAAAAAATCAAGCTCTTGTGCTTGTGTTTAAATTTCAAAGAATGTAAACTAAGGGTTGGATAAAAACCTTAAACGTGCTGGGGTGAGGGACTGCACTCCCCAAAAGATGTGAAAAATTAGACCGTCCTATCTTGCTCTTGCGAAGGTGAACAAAGATTTCTCTTTTCATTTTTTTTTTACAGTGATGTTGTACCCTTGTGATATTTCAAAGTGACATAAATTTCATTTATTGGTCAACCTCTTGAGAGGCCTAATATACATCTATACAAAGACGACTGGCCTGGACATTTGCCAGAGGTGGAACAAGGAAAACAACTTTGCACGCTAATCGCACTGTCAAGTGTAAAAATCTAAGCTGTGTTATCATCACCAGCAACCCCCCCTGCATAACACTTGCAGACATTTAATAGTTTTTATATCCTTTTTTTTTTATCTCTTGTGTTTTGTTTTTTTCTCTCCATGCACACACCAGACTGACAACATTATCATGAGCATTTTACGCACTGTAAAAACATTTTGTGCCAGTAGTAACAAAGGGAAAGAAATGAACAACAAAGCAAACACGCTAAAACAGTGTGGCTTCAGAGCAGCCATGGTAAACATATTGAAAAGAGGATCTTTCGACAGAGAGAGGGACCAGTGATGTGGCTCCAAGGTCGAGGCACCAGAAGAAGGCCCTGTGCTTCCAGACTGAATTCCAACGTGTGAGCACCCTGCCCGGGGGCAGGCGTGCCGGCAGTCTGTTGGGGTTCTGGAGGAGGCCACTGCAGCCACCTGCAGGTGTGGAGGGTGATTACCTCTGTCTTGAGTCCATACATTCCGATGCTTACATACATTTCTTTGCTATTGTTGATTCGGTTAAAAACCACCCTGCTTCATTTTTGATTCTCTGACACTTTTTCATCTCCCGTCTCAAGAGCTACTGCTTGTTGTCTGTCGACAGCCCTGCTTCTTCAGCATACACAGAGAAAAACTATAAGATTTTTCATTGAATGGATATGAAACACTGAAATGTGGCACTTTCTACAACAGACAAAATTAACCGCAACAGGAGTGATTGTCAGATCTCAACAAAGCTTTCTCATTGTGACTGTTTCTGATTGTTGTTGTTCTACATTTCCGCTATATATATATATATTTTTTTTTAATCTCTCTCACTCTACTGTATGTTTCATGAGTTTGTTACTCGCCGAGCGGTGTAGAGCTGTTGGTCCACTAGGATCGAACCCCCGGAGGTCCGGAGGAGCTGTCGAGTGACGACTGGGAGGCTCGCCGAGTTAGGGAGGCAAGTGTCGGATCCACCAAGGAGGATGGTGGGAACAACTTGTACCAACCAATGACTGTGCTTGATAAGTCCAGTTCCTCCAATAGGATTTGTGCAACTCCCATGAAGCTTTTGTGATCCATGCGGCCGTAGTCTCCCCAAACAATCACCTGGAAGAAAAATCATTTCTCTCAAATTACTCAGCTCTACTTCCTCCTGCTGAAACAACTGATAGAATTTAGAAATAAAGATTTTACTTTCTAATGACGGAACATATCTCATTCTCACCTGTAAGACTTTACCCTGTGGGCTTTCCTCGAATAGCAGTGCTTGCTGGTACAGTGGGTCAAGTGTTTTCCGTGCAATCTTGGTTTTCTTTTTGGCTACGTATGCTCCATTATTCAGCAGATAGACCTTGACATATGGAGCTGAAGACGAAGACAAAATAAAAAAGCCATTAGTGGCGAACACAGCACCTCGCCAATATAATCTAGATCAGACCTCATGGCTTGTTCTGGAAAGGAACAGCACAGTGCAAGCTTTGGCTGAGTGTACGTACTGGATTACAATGCATGTAGGGTGTGTATTTTATACGTATGTGAAAAAAACAGAGGGATTAGTTGCTCTTCAGCATCTAAATGTAGGTCAAGTGCTTACCAGGGAGAGATTTGGATCCTGGCTTTTGTACGAGTCCTCGAGCTCTGATGACTTCCACCTCCAGCTGACCCTTTTTCTCCATCATACCAATCTGGATGTCACCTGGGAGACAGATGAAGATGAGAAGAGGATGATCAGTTTAAAAACAACAAGAAGGGATCAATGACGGCACGTGGTGTAGGGCTGAAAGTTTCAGGAAAGATAAACCTAGTAGTGCCGGCACACTCAGGCCATAAACATACATGATCAAGGAACGCAGCACATTTCACTCAGCGCTTCATCAGGTTCATAAAAAAGTACGATCAGAGGTTTGAATATGTGACAACAATAACAACACTCTGATTTGTGAATATTTGCAATCTTAATATTTTACTATACTGTAATACATTATGTTATACAATATTATATGTTAATATAGACATAAAAAAATATCTTATTACTTATTATTATGTTTTTCTTAAATTATATTTTCTATATATTTCAACCTTTATCTACAGGGACAGTGTAGAGAGACAGGAAAGGCAGGAGGGAGAGGGAGAGGGAGGGAGAGAGAGAGAGAGAGAGAGAGAGAGAGAGAGAGAGAGAGAGAGAGAGAGAGAGAGAGAGAGAGAGCGAGGATGACACGCAGCAAAGGGCCAAGACCAGATTCAAACCGGGCCACTGTTTTAAGGACACACTTAACCAGGTGAGCTACCAGTGTGGCCCATCTTGTTATTCATCATACATTATATTACTACGCTGTTATAGTATATTACTGTTATGATTACATATAAATACAATACTATAGTCTGCTGAATTGGTACTAGTTATCACACTAATATGTCACTTATCTTATCTTATAGAAACATGAAAACATGAAATAGGAAAACATACGACAGAAAAACAAGATTATAAATAAAAGGGATAAGAGAAAAGGAAAAATACAAAAAATGATTAAACAGAAAAGAAGTGACACAAGAGAAGAGAAGAGAAGAGATGTCATCGGTATCATTAGCATCACCAGTATCTTACCGATAGCAGGAGTAGCCAGTGTTTGCCTGCCCACTAACTGAGCTGGTCCCAAACCATCCAGGAAGTCACTGAACTGACTGCTGGCACCCAGATTCACACCAGAGAAGATCAAACTAACACACAAAACAAAGAAATATAGATTTAAGTATGATAACAAAATGAATATTTTGTGACTGTGTACTGTGTATTGTACCACCAATATTCAATATCAAATCTGATTCTTAGATTTGTGGTTTTTATCTTCTGCATCACTTGTGCTGGTGTCTGTACACAGTCAGCATAGTTTGACACTTCAGTGCTCATTTGCTGCCTGTCATTATTTACAGCATGTAAAACATCCAAAACTGCCCAAGTGAGATAATCCATCACAGAAAACACCAGACAAAGTTGAGCTTTTTAACAGTCTGTTCATATACAGTATTACACTGTTTACTGTCAGTCACCTGACACATGCAGGGAGAAATGGAAGTCTCTGCCTGGATATGCTGAACATGTCAGCACACAAACTTCACTGTCACGTCCATATTGTGTTAAAGGTGTCATAGTCGGATGGGACAGCAATTAATTTGAAGCTATAGTCGCTTTAGCAGTGTAAAACTTGCAGTTTGAAACCAGTGGAGACAGATGCAGAGAGTGTGTAGATGGTTCAGGGAGAGTAATCAAAACAGGAAGAGAATGGTTTACTGACTTCCCCTCAGAGTTGTAGCTGTTCATGCTGCCATTGTTGGACTCTCTGCTGGGCTGGCGGCTCATGTTCCTGGTCAGCTCCACTGCCATCCCAGTCTCTGTGCTCCTCTGGATGGGTGCACCCTTCTCCTTCTTACTCTTCCCCTCTGGGTGAAACAAGAAACACAGGGAAAAATCACAAAGATGTAGTCAGAGATGCTGCTGTAGTTATTTTTCACCTTTATTTATTTTGAGCCTGTGCTGTGCTAATTCACTTCAGGGTACATGTGAGTACAAAAGTAGTGGAAAAAAAAGAAATGCTGCAACACTGACTCACAAAATTAAGTGGACACATTTTAATCCCTGTCGTATCTCCATCAGCTTGACCTGACAAAATATGTGAAGTTTGGAGAAAATTTGCAACCATTACAGGGGAGTGGTGTCAATCATCCAATCTAATTCTTCGCAGGAAAGCAAATAAACATATTTCCCAAATCAAATGTTTCTTTTGAACTTTTGATTTGCCTCAAAATGTTTAATTTAGAACATGGAAAATCACAGAGGATTAAAAGAGCAATTTCTTTTAACCCTTATTCTCCATGATATCCTGACTTTCAGTCACTGGTATGTGTCAAAATCAGGATCTTACATTTCCCACAATGCATCTAAAAAGCAGCTTTTGCTAGACCCATTCTACCTTGCAAACAACCACATCCTCAAAACTCCACAACCCCAGTTTGTAACAGAAACTTTCTGTAGGTCTCAGGGTTGTTTTTAAACCACAAAATATGTTACATTCAAGATTCAAGCTTCAATTTAATGATCATTATGCAACACAAGATTGTATAACAAAATTTCAGATGTAGTCCCTTTATGCTACTCATGAAAACAAAAGTTACATAAATGAATGAATAAATAATCAGCTATGTTCATGGTAGAGTGTGGAGGGTGATTTCAGTCGTCTCACAGCCTGAGGAAAGAAACTGCTCCAGCGTCTGGGGGTACGGCAGCGGATCCTTCTTGCCAGACGGCGGCAGGGTGAACAGGCTGTGGCTCGGGTGGGTATTGTCTTTTAGTGTCCTTTGGGTTCTGTGCAGGCACCTCACCTCACTGATATCACTGATGCCCCGTAGATGGTACTGATGATGTTCTGGGTAGTTTTAATCAACTGCTGCAGAGCCTTCATGTCCTGGGCCCTGCACATCCCAGTTTGTGATGCTTTCTATTGCTCCTCATAAAAGTTAACAAGAACTTGAGATGAGTAGAGTAGAGATGTGTGATGACCATGACAGGTTCTCTACAGTGTGGATTCCCAGGAACTTATAACTGATCCACCTCAGATCCACTGATGTAGCACCTTGGTTTCATCGATATTGAGAAGTAGGTTGTTCTCTGTGCACCACTCCGCAAGACTGTTGATTTCCTCTGGATAGGAATTCTCTGTAGTCTGGCTGATGATGGTGATGTTGTCCACAAACTTGACAAGGGAGTTTATCTCCATGTCTGGTAATGCAGTCGTGGGTGTAGAGTGTGAACAGGAGGGGCCCGAGCACACAGCCCTGAGGGACTCTGGTGTTGAGCACCAGAGTGCATGAGTTGTGTCTGCCAATCTGAACTGTCTGGGGTCTGTTTGTGAGGAAGTCCAGTGTTCAGATGCAGAGGGGTGGTACTCAAGCCCAGAGTGCTAAGATTGATTGTGGCTGTGCAGGTGGAAACACTTTAATATGACAGTGATATAAATGTGAGTAGGCTTAATATCATCAGCAACCTGATTGGCACGTTTTTCGTACAGGTCTTCAGTATCAGGCCCAGCAGCTTTACTCATATCCACTCTCACATCTGCTGTGGATACTGACAGTGGCAGCTCCTCTGGAGGTGCGCTCTGCTGATGTCTCTGCTTCGCCCCCTGATGCCAGTCTTATTCTGAAGCTCTGTCCTAACAGCTGACCATCTGATAGAGCCCAGACTTTCTGGTTGGGGAATGATTTTATTTTTTTTTTAATCGCATAATCATCAAGACATCTGGGTGGCAGCATCTCTGAACATGTGCCAGTCTGTGCACTCTAAACAGTCCTGTAGAGCTGCTGTAGCTTCATCCGTCCAAACTGTAACGGTTTTTACTGATGGTTTGACATTTTTTATCAGCTGAGAGTAAGGTGGTAGAAGAAGCAGGGAAATATGGTCTGAAATATGGTCTGAAACATCGTAAAGTTAAACATTTGAATAAACATTGTCCAGGGTATTTCTTGCCCTAGTGCTGGGTTTTAGGTCAAAGAACTCTGAGGTGTGTTTGATATAACAGTTGTTTGCCCCCTTACACCACTTCTGCCCCACAGAATGTTTGATTTAGATAAGCAGAGAGTAGCAGGATTGAGAGAAAGATTTCCTTGTTGTGGTTAAGAAACAGAAAAATATTATTCTGAAAAAGACTAATTTCCAGAACACTTATTACTTCCTCGAACCATTGGTGGTCCACTACAAAATATTCCACAGATCCAGGTGAGGACTCTCTTGGGGCACGGCCAAAGTCACACAAATGTCCTGCAGAATCCAGCAATCAGTAGTAAACAGGAAATTGTTGGGTAGAAAAACAACCCCAACACTGTGTGGCATCTCGGACTGGGGTGCGTCCACCTTTCGACTCATAGTATTGGCTCCTACAGTGCAAAGAGAAAAACGAAGCTGCATCTCTGAGACTGCTATCCTCTCTTGTATATGCTGACTGAGGCATGAGCTGACTCAACAAAAACCTGTGATGTATGTAACCTACCATAAACTGTTAGCTACCTATTACCTCCTAATCACACTAAAATAATAAAGTTTAAAAACTCAACAGAAGTGTCCCTTACCTGCGTTTGCTCTCGTCCATCAAGAACAGAAAACACTCAGATTAAGGTTGATCTCTATACTATCTCTACTTCCTCTCTCTCCTCTCTACATCAGGGAGAGAGCGTAAGAGAACCCCTTAGGCCCACTGTTCTTTAATAGCTTTTTATGTCTTCTTTTACCATGAGTCTTACACCACCCCGTGGTAAAAGTGGATGCCGGACTCAGACCAGCCAGACTCTTGTTCTTGTGTGAGTGGGAGCTGAGCCGCGAGGGGCTCTCAGCTGGCCACGATGCTCTGAAACTCTCTGAAACGTATTATTTAGTTGTTTGTTTTTACAACAAGCACTGGGGCAGCAGAGGTTTGGCCTTTACTGAAGAAAAAGACGCTTGCAATTTGTGGTTCTTGAGTACAGTCTGGTCCTAAGAACAAATCGTTTCAATTACATGTTGTGAAATTTTGAATGTAGCAGGACAATTGTGTTGTTTTGGAGATTAGTACTGCAGGCAAACTGAAAGTATGTAAAGCTGTATGGTAAAATAAGTTAACGAATCAAGTGAAAAAATCAGGTTGTGTATGAAAATTATGGTCCAGGTTAAAAACAAAAGATCAGGGGTGTCGCGTAGCGCAGTGGGTTGAGCAGGCGCCCCATATATAGAGTCCACAGTCCTCGCTGCAGCTGGCCCCCGGTTCCACCCCCCCTTTGGACGGCCCTTTCCTGCGTGTCATTCCCTCTCTCTCTGCCTCCCCGTTTCCTGTCTCTCTACTGTCCTGTCCAATAAAGGCACAAAAAGCCCAAAAAATTCTTTAAAAAAAAAAAAACAACAAAAGATCAGCATCCTACACCAACCGCTCCTGATAAACTTCAGTGTCACCGAGACGCTGATCAGGCTTTGTCATCCAAACATCACAGAGCAGGCAAGATACATACACAAACGCTGTCATTACTCATGCGTGTATAATCTGCCTGATTAACAATCAGCCTGCTGCCAGACAGAACTCATCAGTGCCCTGCTTGTAAATACGCTGTGCTACAACACCAAAGGACAAAAATTCATGGGTGTACAGCGTGAACAGGAGGGGGCTGAGCGTGTTGAGCACTAGAGCGCTTGAGGTGTGACTGCCAATCTGAACTGTCTGGGGTCTGTTTGTGAAGAAGTCCAAAACATCCAGCTGCAGAGCGTATGTTTCATGGGGGAGATTGTTTCGAATGCTGATCCGACATCAACAAACAAACGGCAGTGGAGAAGGCATCGTCTCTGGATCTGCTCGTTCTGAATGCAGGCTGGTGAGAGTCTGGCTGGCTGGGATGCTTTCTTTGATGTACCAACCAACTTGAACCAGCTTCTCAAAGCACTTCATCAGTATGGGGGTGAGTACCACAAGACTTTTTAGGTTCTCAAATGAAGATTGATCTCTGTACGTCCTCTCTCTCCTCTATATTTCTACATCAAAAACATGTTTGTGCATCTTTTGTCAAACTGATTTTGGCTCTGATCTCTGAAAGGTTGCATGTGCACTCTCCTGTCCTGGTTGTCAAGTTGAAAACAACCAAATATAAGTAACCATTGCAATGCGCTACCATAGAAGGATAATTTATTAGGCAAATATGTTAAATTTATTCATTATATGACAAGAATAGTTAATTGTAAGTTTGAAGCAAGTCAAACAGCTTTAGTTTAAATGTGTGTATTTCAGGATTAGGTTTAGTGAAGGTTAAGCTAAGGCCTTATGTTTTTGAGAGAGCTGATAGTAAACAGAAAGTCGTCCATCACTTCAGTCTACACACCCAAGAGCCCCTATTAGCTCCATCCCAGGGCTTAGCAGAATGTTGTTTCTGTCTACCACCATCATCAGCCATTAGCAACCAGTGCGACAGACTGAGACACAGGAAAATCACACAAAAATGTCCCTAAATATGTGTAATATTTTAGTGTGTATCATATTTTTTTGTAGAAAATTGGCCACGTTGATATCACACATAACCAGTGCGATGTACAGACACCGGAGTTTCCATGGCAACTCACCAGGGCCGCTGATCTGTGAAGTGCTGCGGCTGCGACGGTTGCCAACGATGGCCACCACCCGCGCACTGAGGCTGGAGCGTCTCTTCTTGCTGCCGCCACCCACCATGCCCAGCGCAGTGTCTGATTGGCTGCCGTCGGTGCGCTCCTGGGTGTAGATCTCTCCGCTCACGCTGGAGCTCTTCAGCATGCTGCGGCCCATCGACGATCGCATCTGCCGACTGGAGAAAGAAAACAATGCGTGACATTGTGATCTGTTGTAAGGAAGAGAGGAAGTGATCATGGTCTCTGTGACTTCCTCTATACTGTACCTGAGTTTTAGTAGGACACAAAAACAGCCTGGCTGATAAAAGGTGGTAGAGGATGATAACTGTAACATTTCAAACTGACAGTGGTTGAAAGATGTTTAATAAAACAGTTAGTCAATCAAACAACAGATGAGTAAACATCTGGAGTCCCATAGAAGGGAAATGATGATGCGATATTCCACTGAATAACTGAAACTAAGACAAAATAAACATAAAGTACAGCTAAAACCAAAATAGTATTTGGAGCTTTGATGTTCAGTGTAACATAATTGTGTCACTTGTACCACAACTCTCGAGAAAAAGATTTAGATCTTAAGAGACCATCCTGTTTAAAATCAAATAATAGAATAAAATGATCTCGCAGTCCACAGCTAATAATTATATCATGTATTAAAGTTCATTCTTCTCAAATGAGCCACTACACCAGAGCAGAGGCTGCCCAGTGTTCGGTGCTGCCTCCTAGGGGCTCGCAGGAGCCGCCGCATGTCCATTCCCTCAGAGGTGGTCATGGTGCTGCAAGAAAGCCCAGCTACGCTACCCCTATCATCCGTACTCTCCACTCCCTGCGGGCCCCTGACAATTACAGACCAATGGCCCAGAGGAGCCAGGGAAGGGCTGGGAAGGGGCAGGGTGGTTTGAGGCCTTTCCACCGTCCTCTGCAGGGGTGTTAGGGAGGGGCGTGCAGCAGAGGGGTAGGTTGGGAGGGGAGGATCAAGGTCTGGAGGGTGGAGAGGGTCCAGGCAGTCACAGCACAGGATGCATGCAAGGATGGATCTGAGACATGCAGTGGAGGGGGATGCACAAACACACAGACACACACAAAGGAAACAAGGGCCACATATAACAGAAATCACAAACACTATTGTACAAAATGTAAAATGATGATTTTCTGCTTCTGGCTGAAAATCTTGAGATTTGTTTTTCTTTTAAATTTGGACTGTAACTACACATATATATACTCACCATTATGTGATTTCAGAAATATACAGATATCAGTAAATCAATGCAAACAAAGTAAGGCACCAAATATGATTTCTCTATCTATGCAAAAAAGCAAATGATTGACATGTGTGGCATCCAGTGAATTATTTGAAATTGATTAGAAATATTAAGCAGGGGGAAAAGGTTGAACAAAGGGTTTGATCTGTGTGACCTCACACCACCTCTGTCTCCACTCCTCTGTATGTACTCAGTCACTTCTCCAACTGCTCATAAAACTGGCCTGAAGCAAAGTGAGAGTATCCAATGAATACAGATATTAATATCCCACTCTGAGTGAAAACTGACCTGAGGCCAGCCATCCATCACTGGATTACTAATTCATACCCCCTGTCTCTCTAAAAACTGACCCTTGGTCTGAATAATAGATAAGCTTTATTATAGGCCTTCTAAAAAAGACTGACTAGTTTTTATAAATGGACACACACTCCATTGTGTGTGTTTGGAATTCCAACCTGTGTTTTCACTGTTTCATCGCAGCCTCATTACAAAACACACACACTCCCCTCTCACCTAAGAAGCTGATCTGACGCCAGCATCTGCACACCCAGAGCCATACTGTTCATCTCTCTCTTCATTCCCCTGAATCTGTCTGTACATAAATACTGTAGCCATAGATGTAAGTGTATTAACATTTTCCCTCATATGAACAACTGGAAGCATGAACTTATTATTTTAATAATATACAGTATATTAAAACAATTTTTTCACATATAAAAGATGGAGATGATCTTACACTTTTTGCTGGAAATAACATGATGATCGAAGAGGACCCTGCACACTCTTCTTACCTTGAGTGTACACTACATGACAAAAGTATGTGGACAGGGCTGTATGTGGCAATGTTTGATGTAAGGCTAATCATAAATCAAGCGATAATCTTTTAGATAATCAAGTTTGGTGAAGGACAAAGTGAGGTCCATAAAGCAATGGCTTTCTCTTCGTCTTCTCAGAGCTCCGACCTCAACACCAGCAAACACCTTTGGGATGAAAGTGTGTCAAAGGCTGCGGGGCTCTGCTTTTAATATGCTCTATTTGGATTGATCTGTGGCAAAAACCCCCCTCCTCTCTGCTGCTCTCAGACCTCAAAACATTAGCCGGCTAATAAGCTGCACTACATCACCACCTGGCCCACCAAGGACCACTGGGATAGGGTCGTTTGTCCCTGTCAGCACACTGCTACTGGTCAGCCAGGAACGAGCTTTGTGTGTGTTTGTGTGCAAGAAGAGAACATGGGATTTTTTGCTACAGTTTTTTTTTTGTTGATGTTGTTATTTAATTTAAAATTATAGTTTTAGTATTTCTGTAAGTAATTTGTGGTTAAAAGGTCTGATGATTCTTTTTCTAAATTTACATTCATTTATTAACAGATTTCTAATGGAGAGCTGGGACTATACCTGAGATCTGTTTGCCTCATAAAAAGGAAAAGACTGAGCTGAAAACAATTAAAGTGGATTTTTTTCCCCCTATGACTTAATAAAAATTTTATTCTAGAGTAAGTTCAATTTTGTCTTGTTGACAACAATCCTATGTAACACCTAATTTTCTTTAGAGGTTTTGCAGGGATTTAAAGTTACGTAAATGTGGGATATAGGTTTTAAAAGGATGGTCAAAAATCAATGCAGCAGAGGGTGAGATATGTTCATTTTCATCCTTGTATCATTCAAGCTTCAAAAATCCTAAATCCTAAATTTCCCATAATGTACTGTATGTGCATCTTTCATTAGACTTTAACTGCCTCTAAACATCCAACATCTTTCAAATTCCATCACCCCATTTGTAACAGATGTTTTATGCAAAAATTTGCAGTAAACCCAGGTTCTAAAAACCTTGATGATAGAACATAATCAGATACATTTTTATCAAACTTAATGAAAACTCCTCACGACTGACAGAAAATACTGCTCACGACAAGTAAAAAGGTCCTCATATGTAAATTCAGCAGAGCCCCCCTTTAGCCTTGTTTAGGACTCAGACATCCACAGTCCCTATTTAAATCAAACTACTCGTCACAACCAGATGTTTTCATATGAATGAGACTAACTGCACCTCAACAATAAGCAGAGATGAGCAGGAACACCACTCTGCAGCCAGAGGATTTAAGCTCATCTCTGTGTCAGTGAGCGTCATCCTCTAGTGCATTTCAGTAAAACCCTGAACCCCCCAATAAGTTCAAGGGGCACTGCTTGACAGCCTGTAACCCTCCTTTGGAAGGCGCAAGCAAAACAGAAGATAATTTCCCTACAGAGATCAATAAGGACCTGCCTATAATGGCTATCATCAAAAGTTTCTGCTGTTGTCTTGGGGGTTTAGGGATTCTAACCTGGGGATCCAGACCTGGTCGTACAGTGAGAGGATGGATTATCTGTCATCATCAGTGAATTCAACATTCGGGATCTTATGCTCTTTACCTGGACTCCCTTGTGTCTCCTGCTACAGTGTGTCTTCTGCGCTTCAATTCCTCAGAGAATCGTCTCTTTCCCGCTGCCCTCCTCCTCTCCTCCTCCCCGTTCACCCCCCATGAGATCCTCCTGTCTTTCTTCTCCTCCTCTAATGACTTGGATCTGAGTTTTTTCAATTTGTTTTGATTCCCACCATTCGTTTTATGTATCCATGTTTTGTGTGAGTTGTGTGGACAGAGGAGAGAGGGCATGCAGAAACATGCAGGCATGCATAAATAAAACAGAGACACACAGCGATTAGCATGCAAAAAACAAACATAATCTCAATTACCCAAACATTTAGGCCTATTTCAAAATAGGGTGAACTGACCGACATCCACAGCACCCGTTACATCTAACCTGAACACAAAGTATTACTGGCCAATGAGGACTGACCTGAGTCGCCCCCCGGGTCGTTCTGATTGGATAGACATGTAGCTGGTGCTACTGAGGCGGGAGGCACTGCTGGCACGGGAGAGGGCGGACACATCGCTCATATCGCTGTCTGATGATCTGGCTGACACGTCACTGCTTGGCCTCTGATCTCGGAACATCTACAGACAGAGATGAAGAGGTCGAGGATGATGGGAGAGAAATTATGATTTTGCTCAAATTAAGGTTATAAAAATAGACATGTATCATTCATTTCAAGTGCAAGAGGAGGAGGAGGTAGGGAACCAAAGAAGGACACGGACGCTGACCTCCCGTTTGGTCTTGAGGTCCGTCTCAGGGTCGTGGGAGGCTGAAGGCCGATAGGAATGTACTTTCATCGGCAGCTGTCGGGTTCGCTCCTCTACTGCAAGGGCTGAAGCGAAAAAGACGAATAAAAGAGTAAGAGAACGAAAGAGAAAATCAGAAAAAGAAAACAAAAACCAGAATACGAAATCAGAAACAATGGTGTGTTCCCAATAAGAGAGATTACATGGAATAACTGGAGAATGCAGGATCAGGTTTTTGACACTAGATGGAGCATGATGTGTGCTGATACATCAGCTGCTCACATAATGGACGTTTGGAGGGTCTGGGACAGAAATTCTCACAGTCAACCTTTGCTTCTAGGTTGGGTTTTAGGAAAGAGGGGCTAGACTAAAGACTGCGACCGTCTATACATTAATCCTATTTAGCAAACCCCACCCATCTGGCAGCTAAACCAGCTATGACAAGAAAGAAAGGGTATTTTTTAAAAAGCTGTTCCAAGGAATTGGGAATGCTGCAGGAAAGAAGAATCATTATGGTTAATACAGGCAGATTTGTGCAATCATAACTCAACACTCTCCAAACAGTGAGCTGATAAAAATGTTGATACACACTTTTATGTCACTGCATAGGGTGCCCTGACCATGTAACTGGTAGAGCTTGTCTGAGCTGAACGTCCCTAAGTATTGTCAGTCAAACACCTCCCACCAAAAACTACTCATTTTCTCTGTTTTTGGGAAGAAAATTAATTTAAAATAAGCTTTTGATTCAAAACTGACAATCTGTTATTAAAATTAATTCAATTTTCTATGTTTTAATCAAAAAGACACAAAGCTCAGGAAGCAAAAGGTAGTGTCACTGACTTGCTGTATTTATTTCATTCATACTTTGTGCTTTGTTTTTAAAGATGGAACAGCTTTATCTCAGTTTGAGCTCTCCATCAGTGAACCTAAATAATTTTCAGAAACTAACTCAGCATGATAATAGGTTCTTTGTTTTTGTCAGGTTAAAAGACATGAATTCATTGCTCACACACAACATACCTTGCTCTATGCTGCTGCTCTTGGCAGGGAGCTGCGGCAGCTGCCTGCCCCTGCGAGTCCCCGTTGGAGGAGAGGGGCTGCCATGAGGGTGTGCTCTGACATTCAGGAACATAAGGACACAAGGAGAGAGGAAAGGCCACACAACAACGTACTGTTATAACTGTATTCATCACTAATTGAAGTGAGGCTAAAAACAAAATCATAGAAGCAACAAACTGATGGTATCAAAGGTCAAGTTGGGAGAGGAGTGAATCAGAGTCATCAAAGGTGTGGGAGAAGTACAGAAGGTGCCACTGAACGTGTTTATATAGTACGTATTGTATCGCAGTATTTATACATATTCCAGTTACTGTATTATAATGTTGAGATGGAACTTTTTTTTTTTTACATCCTTTTACATTCACAAATTTCTTCCTGATTGAGCCACAAATTTAAAAAAATCACATGAACCAGTTTACCTCTCAGAATGAATATGATTTTTGCTTCTTGAGATATGATATATACACTTCATTTGGAAAGTGTTCAGACCCCTTCACTTTTTCAAATTTGTTATGTTGCAAACCTATGCTAAAATCATTTCATGTCTTTCCTAATAGCCCATAATGACAAAGCAAAAACAGGATTTTAGGGATTTTGCTAATTTATTAAAAAGGAAAAACATGACATAAGTCTTCAGACTCTTTACTCAGTATTTAGCTGCAGCATCTTTGCAGCGACTTCTTGGGTGAAACACGACAAGAGTCCTGGTTGTTCCAAACTTCTTACATGTAAAACTATGAAGCCACTGTGCTGGGAACCTTCAGTGTAGCAAAACATTTGTAGCCTTCCCCAGATCTGAGCCTCAACACAATCCTGTCTCTGAGCTCTGGAGGCAGTTCCTTTCTCCTCATGGCTTTGTTTGTGCTCTGATGTGCATTGTCAGCTGTGAGACCTTATATAGACAGGTGTGTGCCTTTCCAAATCATATCCAATCAAGTGAATTTACCACAGGTGGACTCCAGTCAAGGTGTAGAAGCAGCTCAAAGATGATTAAGAGACAATGAAGAACCTGAGCTAAATTTCATAGCCAAGTGCCTGAATATTTGTCAATGTGATATTTCAGTTTTTCCTTTTTAACACATTTTCAAAGAGGTTCTAAAATTCTGTTTTTGCTTCGTAATTTAGATGTATTGGGAGTAGATTGATGAGGGAAAAAATTTATTTAAAAGGATTTTAGCATAAGGCTGCAACACAACAAAATTTGAAAAAAGTGAAGGGGTCTAAAGACTTCTTGAATGCACTGTACCTGTGCATACAGTGTTACCACACTCAGTGTAATGGGGGAGAAGTCAACACACAAGGGAGCAGAGGTGTAGCACTGGCAGTAGCATGCACCTGTCTAGCCGTGGCGAGTTTGGGCAGGACCCAGCAAGGGCTGTCTGGCCAAAAGGCCTCAGTGGGCCCCCTCTCCCCCTACTGCCCCTCAGGATAGAGGTGGGCTGGATACGACTGCCATCAGTGGGCAGGCACCAGGAAATAAAAAGAAATGAAAACATAAAACCATATAAATACAATAAAATTAAATCAAATGGAAAATAATACAACGTTGGTCTTTTCTGGGCTCTATGTGTAAAACTGTTGAAGCTGTGCAGCGGTCCATGATGAAAAGCACAGACAGTGTGCAGCAGCTGCTGTGGTTAAAGTCAATCAATCAAAAAGGAGTTGGTGAACTCTACATCAACACACAAGGAAATATTTTCAGATTTCCATTACCGTGGGCAAAAAGAAAAGGCTTATCATTAATGATCTAATGATAAATACTTAATTGTGAGCTGTTCATAGCCCGTGTGTTTCTTCACAATGTTCTGAGGAAGCTATCTGATTTTCAGAGGACATTCAAGGCAATATTCCAAATTTGACAACCACATGGTCAGACATCATCCCTCCAGAGAGTGGAGAAGTGGATGACAATAATGAGAGGAGATGAAATAAGGTGAGTGAGTGAATGAATAAATGAATGAATGATCTTACCTGTCCCCCTCCAGGCTTTTTTTGCTGCCCCTGTGACAGTTTGGACTTGATGAATTGCTACACTGCCTGTTTCGGCACACAGCAACCACACAGAGAGAGAGAGAGAGGAAGAAAGACAAACACGATATGGAGAATGACGCGCCACAGAATGGTAAAACTGAATATTGGTTTATAATGTATGTTGGACATTATGTTAAAACCTCAAACTGACACTTAATGGTTTGGTTTTTGTGGTTTGTAACAGCAAGCTGTGAACTGCACATTCAATAAACTTTTTTTTTTTTTTTTACCGCCAGAAACAATGTTACAGCAAAAGAAGTGCTTTCAAGCCAGAGAAGTGGGGAAATTCAGAACAGGTGCTCAGCAGAAAGAGCAGGTGCAGCAGAATAAAAGAGGGATTACACAGCCTTAGACCACAAATATTTACAGGAAAAGGAAAAGAAACAGTGCTGTTCGCGAGGTCTGTGCAACGCTATCGTCTGCAGGGTGAGTTCTAGGCTACAGGACAGGCTTCGAGACGTGGGGTCAGGAAGGTAAGCAGGCGAGCAGAGCTGTAGCGCAGTGTTTGCACAGCAGAGGGGAGCAGGCTTGGTATACCTGTCTTCCTCAGGGGCCACATGTTCTACTAAGATCCTGGGACTTGGGGGAGTCTTGCGAGGCAAAGAGTTGGAGCACCTAGAGGAGCGGAGGGGTGGGAGGAGGAGCATTTTGAGGTGGGAACATCAAAAGGCGTCCATCGATTTTCCAACCCAATTTAGATGAAACCACACCCGTATGACAAAAGCCACGACAGAACAACTGAAGCTAACATATTCCTAATGCTAACCGAGGCGGAGGGGGGCGTGTTTTAATCTAAAGTGGGTTGGAAAAAAATACAACCCAGCAGGTAAAGTTGTTAATGAGTAAAGGGACAGTCAAGGCTGTGACCCAAGTAGCAAAATAAATCCGGCCCATATTTTGGGCCCAATACTTGTTCTCTTCTGGCCCAGTTCTACAGCCCCGAATCTGGCCCATATAAAGCATGATTGTCAGATGCTACTTCCACATCTGGACGAGTTCTGGCACACACACACACAGAAATTCTGGCTGCTGTTAGAAAACACCGCATGATAATAGCCGGAATCTACCCAGATGTGGAAGCATATGAGCCAGACTTGGGTTTGGGCATAAATTGGGCCAGAAGTTTAATTTTGCTATCTGGTGCAATTGAGAATTCTCTTACAATTTCTATTGCATAATATCAGCCATAAAAATCAACTTTATTTGAATTGTCAAACATTTGAAGTCATGTCAGAAATCTGAGCATTACAAGCACTTATGAATTAACAAGCTAACAAGATGTTAAACTATACTGGAAACTGAGTTAATGCAGTCTATGCCGTATTTGGGGAAATACATTTCTCAATCTTGTTGAGAATTAAATGTTAAGATCAATTCCACGCTTATGTCTGTACAGTAAATATGAAGCTCCAGCCTATTAGCTTAGCTTAGGAAAAGAGGGAAACAGCTACCCTGGCTCCGTTCACAAAATCTTCTTTAATTCACAAATTAACAGGTTATATTTCATTTGTTTAAGTCATACTAAAACCTAACTATAAAACCAAGAGGCAGATTTTTTTTAACCTTTTTGTTTTTGTGTTGAGCTACAGTAAGCTAACATTAGCAGCAGCTTATCATTTGGATTTTACTGTACAGACATAAAAGTAACAATTTGTGGATTTATGGGAGGTTATGTGAGGGACTGTTCACAGCCAGATGCCATGATTTTTGTTAACTATGGACAGAGTGAGACTGTTTCCCTCTGTTTCCGGTCTCTGTGCTGAGCTAAGCTAACTATACGATAGCTGTAGCTTCATATTTAGTGTAGAAACATGAATGTGGTATACATTTTTTCATCTAACTCACATGAAGAAAATGAATAAGCGCATTTCCAAAAATGTCAGACTGAAAACTGCACTCAGCTAATGTTCCTGGGGTCTATGTACAATACATTCTTCAGCTCTGTAATATTGTCTGTTATTATTTACATTTTTTGCCAGTAAAGTATACATTACTAAATCTGAAACCTACTGGCTTATTTTGTGTCTTCAAATTAAAGACATTTCAAATTCTAAACATCAGGAAGATGTTTTTTTTTTTAATGAAAGTATGCAATGGCAAATTCAGTCATGTATGAAAGGGACAAATGACATGAACTGGCGTGAAGACATGCAGCATAGTAAACCCAAAATGTTGACTGATTCTATCATGTAATGAAGAAAATACAGATCTGAAAGCTGTGACTTAAGTCTATGATTTTTGATTGTGTATTCAATTCTAAAAATGAAATATCAGTATCTTGTGCAAAACGTGTGTTCATTTTCTTTTTATACCTGTCTCTGTCAGGGGAGTGAAAGTTGTTGTCTGGTCTCAGACAAGTGGTGCTGGCACTCCTCACTCTGTCCAACGACGGCTGCAGGTCACTGCACCGCCACAACACAGCAGCAGAGAGAGAGATAAAGAGGAAAAAGAGATAGAGATGGAGACAGGATGTACAAGGACAGAAGATGTAAGGAGGGGAGCCAGGAAGAAGAGATTAAGAATAACGTGGGAGAACAAAAGGGTGATGTGTGGGAGGTAGGAAAAAGAAAATACAGAGAGTCAAAAAAAGGAGGATAATGAAAGGTAATGTTAAAAAAAGAGGAGACAAAGAGAGAAGAGGCCATCAGACAGTGCAGTAACATGTAATGGCTCTGATGCTGTATCTCCATTTATCATAGCCAGTCATTCCTCGCGGCCATACACTGCGAGACCACTCAGATGGAAGGTTGGTGAGTTGCCATGGGAACCAGGTGTAAGTGGGAGAGGGGACTGCTTGTAAGTGTTTGTGCGAGGGACTGAATGAGTGAAGAGGAGAGCAGCCAGTGTTCACATCTGCTCTCTGCTGCATACACTCAAAGCTGTATGTTTGTCACGTCATGCTGCTCTGTGACAACAGGTACTTTCAACAGATGGCTGGCTCCCTGCCATCGCATGACATGGCACATAATGTTTTCAGGCCTAATGCTTTACAAGGATGGCTTAGGAGTTAACTGTGTTTTTATGCTCTGCACTTGCCGGTACATGCTTAAGCCTCTGCTATGTGTTGTCAGACAAAAAAGAAAGTAAGAAAATGTTCTGGGTGGTAAGAGGACAAAGGAGGAGATGGTGTGTGAAGTGGGTGTGTGCTTACCTAACCGTGACCTCATCAGTGAACCTGAGCACACGGTGTGTAAGGATGCTACGAGGCATGGTGCTAACCCCCTCTTGTCTGTGGGGCGGCTTGCTCTTTAGGCATGCGGGGAGGGTGGAGCTGTACGCCAAAGACCCGCGTGCAAAGGGAGGCAAAGGAAAAGAAAAATGACACATGCAACCAACAGAAATAAGCAGACTGATTAAGTGAAGGGGAAAAACACATGCATGAAACCAAGCAGACTTCTTGCAAATGATCAGGAGAGGCACAGAAGCAACAGTATCATTATGGTGCAACATAAAATATGGTTTCCTTCTCAACTCCGTATTCACACCGTTTACTTTATAGCTCAGTGACAAGGAGGATTCTCATAAAATCTAAGATTGGATCACTTCAGAGTCAGAGATGCACCTGCAGCATGATGCTGGTGATGGACAGGACCAGAAACAGCAAATCACTAAATGAACACATACTCTATACTCTTATATAATGAATTATGTAACAGTATAGAGATAGTTCCTCTTGCCCTCCCTGTGGATTGACCCCAAACACATATATCAGGAGATTACATCTAATGCTGATTGCGTAACACAACCTACAGATCTAAAGCCGTCAAGGCAGCATGTAGTGAGGAAACCGAGCTACAGTAGATCCATAAAATGTATAGGAGTCCCATGAAACGGATTAGCGCAGAACAGAGGGAAATGAAGGAAAGAGAGGTCCTTCTGTCCGGTGGTTATGAAGCCAGGGATGAAGCATTACTGAAAATCTGACAGATGATCACGTGCTTTGTATTGCTGGTTCAGAACCAGAAAAAAGTATGCTACACATCAGTATGCTGTCATGTGATCTGCTGCAAATTATGATGTCAGGATCAACATCTGATTAATATGTTGAAAGACGATATTGGTGGTTTAGCATGTTCGAGCCCATTATCTATTACTGACACATTATTTACATTACTTCCCACCATTTCCAAAGCATTGCATGAGTTTTAGACTGATTTCCTGGCAGTTGTTACTATGGACTACTTTAGCAACTTAGTGTAGCAGCTTGAGGCATTCACCAAAGTAATCCTAAACTCTAGTCACTAATATGGGTCAAACTCCAACAACTCTAGATCCTACACTTCCCATAATGCTTCAGTATATTTCTACTAGATATTTTATACTATTAAAGTAAGTATACATACTACTATGTTTGGGATAACTTTGTAAGACCTGACAAATCTCAGGGCGTCCGGATTGCGAGTGTTTGGGGCGCATACCATACAGGCATACTGAGCCCTGAGCAGCAGGTAGGTCCCCGGTTTGATGGACGGCTAGACCCTTTACTGCATACATAACGCAATACAAAACACTCAAAGAATAGCTTAAAAAAAAAGACCTGACAAGGCTCCTTCAGAGACACAGGGGACAATGTATAAATTGTCTAGTTGCCAACTCCCCATTACTAGTAAACTGAGTTTAACATTTTAAAGGTTTAAACAAGACTAAGGGTCTATGCTAGCAGCTCTGTTTATCCGTACTACGTCTACCAGAGAGTGTTGCTTTGAAGTAAAGGCTAATGTCAGCATGGCAAAATGCTAACAATACTAACAACAACAGTGTTATTTTGCAGGTATACTGTTTACCATGTTCACCAGCATGCTAGCATAATTTGCATTAACAACAAAGTACATCTGAGGCTGTCAGGAATATATTTACTCTTTCAAGTATTTGGTCATAAAGTCTGACAAATTGGACCCAGTGATGACACTAAAGGAAAGTTCAGGAAACCACCAAAGCTAGAACCATTCATCCTGAGGAGAAAACAAACGGCAGTCCATCTAATACTTTCAGACATTTCACTGATAACCAAAAATGTCAACCTCATAGTGCCGAGTCATTAGCATTCATTGTTTAGGGAGCATCAATATCTTTGGGACAATCCATTTCACTGTTGCTCAGATATTTCAGTCTGGATCAAAGTGGTGAAACAACTACACATGAATAGAAGTTATGATTAGTGCGTTTAAAATAATGTTTCCCTGTTGTACATTTCCGGCTGCTCAACACCCCAGACTTGAGAGTTAACTAACAATGAAAACAAATGACCAAATTCTCATTATTAGGTCCAGTATTTTCTTATTGTTCAGCTTCTGAAAAAATATATCTTTAGTCAGCGCAGATAGCAGAGCTCCTTTGACTGCATCAGTGATTCCCTGTTTTCAACTGTTTTAAAAAAAAAGTCAGTCTAAAATTCTCTGCTCTGTTTTGACAATGGAAAGAAGTAATGTAAAAGGGTTTTTAATGTAAAAATGTAAAAGATAATGATAGGGCCCTTCAAAGGGTTGCATAACGGAGAGGAAAAAGCAGCACATACCATTTAGCTAGATAAAGTAGCACCATAACAAAACACCTTGCTACACACTATGACCAAAGGAAAAACAAGCAGCACAGCGGTCTGGGAGACACATGGGCATTTATTGCGTTAAGAGAACACTGCCGCAACTAAATGACCCACCAACTCCACAAATGTGTCTGGGAAAGCTGGACAGGCACAGAGGAGGGTACGCTACAATAACTTTTGTGCTAAACACTTACCTGTAAATGTCTTTATGGATACCGTTTACTAACAGGGGCATTTTGGGGGGGAGTGTGTTGCTGTATCTACCTACGCCCCTGGTTGTATGAGTGGAGATCATGCGCATAAAGCAAGACAAGAAAAAAATACAATACACTGCTGTGAGTGAACACATCCAATGCAAAAAAAAAAGAAAAGAAAAAAAGATAGAAATTAATCAAAAGAGCTTTGCCTTCTTTGAGGTCAGCCACTGAGCAGGTGTCTAATCCCCTCACACAGTGATCAGTGTGTTGTGTGTGTTTCTATGAGACAGTCGTGGTGATAGACAATAGTTGGATATGAATTTATGAGTGTGCTACAACTACTTGACGCTGATGTGACACGCTGAATTTGTGTTCATGCAGTTGCACAAAAGCAGACATACACTCAGGATCCATTCAAGATAATTAACACAAAAATATCAACACTGTGTATTAAGATGAAGTTGTTAAAGTATAGTGAGGATGGAAATGATGATAAAATTGTGCATACTATAAAAATAAACCTGAATGGTGATTGTCCTGTTTGTTTTACCTGTTTGTGTGCAGGCACTCAGCACTCCCGCCCCGGATAGACCTGTGCATCTCCAGGACCTCACTGTCATTGCCATGACGATGGGTGAACAAATGAAAAACAACCCGAGAAAACACAAAAGAAGAGGATGGCAACTCAGACAGTCAAAGTGAACTTATGAATGACAGAAACCAGGAAATCATAATTCTGAGATTTCAATCAAGTCTGCATTCAACAATACAGAATGATACAACAAACTCAGCATGTTGCAATGACTAGTTTCAAACTGTTAGTCGTATTAGTAGAAAGTAGTTTGGTAATATCACATTACACACAGTGATTAACCCAAACAATATTCAACTTTTATATAATGTAGGTTAATATAAAGCATGTACACTACTACCACTACTGAATGACTCACTAGTAGCACTGATCCAATGTGTGTGAATCTTGTTTTCTAACATAATTAAAATTAAAAGTGGAACACGCAGTCATAACCCCACACCACAGCCCATGTGGTTCCTCAGAGATCCTACGAACAGGTTACCTGTCCTCAGAGTACTCGTAGTCCGAGTCACCAGAGCGTTGGTGCTCCAAGTGGGAGTCGTGGTAGCGGGAGGGGGAGTGGGAGTGGTGGCGGTTCTGGTGGATCTCATCCAGGCTCCTGATGAAATCAAAAATGTCTAATGAATGTAAGGTTTTTATTTAGGCGTGATATGAACCTTGGTCCATAGTTAAATCATTATGACAATTCAAAATGCCCACACATACTTTTAGTCTGACCTGACGCAATGCAAATCAAAAACAATATGACTGTACATTATAGTGAGGGAGACATTGTACTCTCAAAACACTGAGACTGTTGAAGACCACACAAGACAAAACGTCTGTTTGGAAGAGTAATTACATCATTTCAGTGATGGATATATTAATGTAGTATAGGTTATGCTTCTAGATACTAGCTGACGTTTTTACATTGTTACCACAAACAACACACACTCCTCTGACAGTTCACCAGGTGACCCTGGTACAGTAGGTGGTCCTGACCTTTGCATGGGCACATGTGCGGGCCGTGACCGGGCCCTGCAGGAGTCTTCCCTGTGAGGGGACACTGAGCGGGAGCGGTGCTGGACAGGCCGCTGCTGCTCAGGCACAGCCAGCGTACTGCCACGCTCTCTCTCCCTGGAGTTACGCTCTGCACCTACACACGCACCACACACACACACATATGTACAGAGATCCAGCATGGATGCACACACAAAAGTGCAAAAAAGCCAAATTCATACACAGACACACATTCATCCCAACATGTATGTTGATTCATGGATTTGTATGGATTCAACACACACAAACATGAATACACGCACACGCACACACACACACATACACACACACACACACATCCAGGCATTAGTTGTGTGTCCTTTGATAAGGGTGAACAAGTTGTGAGCGTTGTGCTACTGAGTACTACGACAGATGCCATTCTCTGACAGACTGTAGAACATCACAGCAGGATGTTTTACAGGCAAATGACCAGCTAGTAAACAAGTTAGCTAGCCTGAGTAGCTGACTGTTTCTGCAATGTCTCTGTCAGAGCTGAGATTTGTTTGCAGTTCTTGTTTGAACCTTTATGGAGAGATTGATCTGAGGGACTATTCACCCCTCTTAACCATTGCAATGGCAAAGAATATGTATAGGACCATAGAAAATATATTTAAATATAAGCTTAGAAATAAACAACATATGTTATGATATAGATAATACGAGAAGATTTGCATCATTGACAGTGATACCATCATCTACTGCCTTATTTTTCTTGCTACTTTCATCTTGCTGACTTAAAAACATGAAAAAAAGTTTAAAGATTTTAAAACACCGTTGGCCCTCGAGATTACGAGCTGTAACAAGTAGATGTACAATACAGTTGCAAAGAGGGAGAAGTTGTTTTTGGTCGTCTAGCGTAAATCCTGTTTATTTCCTGCATAGACAAAGTTATGTGACTTGCAGTTGGAGCACTTCTAAATCTTAGATGGACATGAAACTCTTGAATCATGAGTGTAAAATATGGGCTTTGTTGAAAAGAAAAGGTACAAGCCTGAGTACATAAAAATCTTAGTTCCTACCAAGTTAGCTATGAAACATCAGATATATGGTATTATGGTGTCATATCATGTTATTAACATTTTGATGAATTCAATTTTTTTTTCTTGCTCCAGTTCTGATTTCTGCCTCTGACTGCCTTCTTTTCCACAGAAACAACTGCTAAGGCTCATGGGTATTGTGGCATTAAGAGTCATCTCTCAGAAAAGAATTTTACAGTAAAAACATGATTTCTGAGAAGTAACAGCCAGAAGATAAACCTACTGTATAGTATCAGCACAGACTCCTGTGTTTCTGTGTTGAGGAGCATTAATGATATCATTAAATGAAACAGTATAGATGTGCATTGTTAGCGCATCAGGATAAAAAAATAAAAAAAACATTATGACGTTCAGATTAGTTGCAGATTGTGTACAATCATTAAACTTCCCATAAAGATGTGTAAATGTTGAAAGCACAGGTGCACAGCAATAAGTCACAGCAGAAACAGTCCAACAACAAAGCAGTTGTAGTGATTTGACTGGCCAAAATAACACAAACTCAGCTTCTAGTGTCCTTTAAGTGAAGTAAGCGACTTTTGGGCAGAAGCATGCGGGAGAATGGCAGGAGACTTAGTGAAATGGCAGTGAACTACTGTAGCTCTACAGTCAAACATGCACTCAGTGCTTCAGTGTTTCTACAGCCCAGCAGAAGAGGAGAGGTTGTTCACTGCAGCCTCACTGAGTACAGTACACTGCTAAACCTCAGCAGTATAAAGACTGTACACCAAAACCCCAAAACTGTAATTCAAAATCTGCAGTCCGGTAGCAATACGATGATTGCCTTTTGCTGATACAGCAAAGATTAATTCATTTAATTTGGGTGCAATTTGTTCTAAAAAGATACAGTGGAGCCAAAAGGAGGCTGTAAGGTTTGGGAGTAACAGATGGAGCGAGGATGCAAGAAGATGCTCTCTCAACCAGTGCTGGACGCCTACAGGCTACTACAAGGAAATATTCAGTAACCATGCCCCCCACCCACCTTTAGTCACTACCATCAAACCATCATCAAACTCTGTATCAATGATACGATGCGACCCTGCACACGCGCACACACACATACACAACAGACACATACGAGACAGGGTAAGGTTGAGAGGTTCTGTTTCTGTCTCCCACACCAACAGACAGAAAATAGAAAGCTCAGTAAAGGAGAGGTTAGCAACCACACACTCACATACTGTAGGTTCACAAAACAGATATTATATCATACGCACACATATAAACACATCGCCTGTACATGTACTGTGTATAACGAGACATACTCTGTAGTTTCTTGCTGGGGCTGTCTCCGTGGACATGTCTGCGTGGGAGGTACGGAGAGGGCTGAGGCAGAGGTATAGAAGACACGTCATGTGTCTGCAGTTTATACCAGTGAGGAATGTCGTCCAGCAAGGCCGTCTCCAACTCGATCAGGATCTGAGAGAGGAGAGAGAGAGAGCGAGGGTGGAAGGGGGCAGATGAGAGAGAAGAAGAGAAACAGTCACAAACTTGCAACCTGTCGTCACAGACATCTTTTAGTTGTGACAAGTTCAACCAAGTAGTAATTTTCCCTTTTTTGAATGTTTAATCTGAATCATTTTGGAAGCCTGAGGGGTTAATATTAACCAATACCTCACAAGTTTTGTGTAAGATATTATAAGTTTGTGTAGCAGAAAGATGCCTTTTCTCCTTTTCTATCTCATTAAGCAAATCTCCTTTGATTGATTCTTATATTGTGTGAACATGCACTGTCCAGATCCACATGGCTTCATCCTAATTTCTATCCATGGTTTCCATCTGATTCAAATAGCATTTGGAAACTGCAACTGGAGAAATATGTGGAAGATTATGCAATTATACAATTTTCTATTTGATGCAAAGATTTATTCAGAATATTGACTTGTATAATTTGAATAATAAAGCAAGCAAATTAAGATGAAACTGATGTTTTAGGTAACATTAAGAATACAGTACATTCCTGTGATGGTTTAAACTGCCACTTCATTTACTGTCCAGTTCAGTAAACCACACTCATATGATTGCATTGCTACAAAATAAAGGCAATTTATCATCAAAAACTCTGTAGATAAGACCTGTATAAAAAAAGGAGTTCAAGTATATGGAGATGATGTCCAACCCACCTCGCCCAGGAATTCACTCTCCTCCTCCTGCACTCTGGGCTGGTCCCAGACTGTGATCTCTAGCATGCGTTCTCTGAAGTCCCGCCGGTGAACGTGGGAATATATGAAGGTCTGGTTCCACTTAGGCTCAGCGCTCTTCTTCACTGTTTTAGTTCGCCGTTTACTCTTATCACTAGAACAAATGTGCGAACACTCAGGGAAGCATTGTCCTGAACATGACCTTATAAGACAGTAATCCTTTAAAATAACAGGCCCAGACGATGGTTCATTTATAGTAAGAAATACTTGTGAGGAGGAGCTGCACAATAAGAAAAATGAACACTGTGTCTTTACCTCCTATCAGGCAGGAAGTACATTTTGACATAGGGGTTCCGAGGTCGTCCGTCTGGTCGGGTTGGCAGGTCTATGGCTTGAAGGACGTTGACGATCAACTGATGGCCCACTTTGTCGTACCACAGCTTCACCTGAAATGACGTGTGAAGGCCATTAACCTCTATCCATATTTATATCTATGCACAGGAGCGTCCGTCCATCCTCATCCAGATACTCACAGAAAGCCGTCCAGGCAGAACCAGAGGAAGGTCTCGGAGGGTGCCTGGGCTGGTAGGGGACATCACTGATATAGAGGGGCGGTCCATCTTTTGTGACTCAAAGGAGCTGGAGCCTGCTGAGGGATGAAGAGAACAACAGATCTTGTAATAAACCATAGAAAAGGCTCCTTATATAAGCAGTAAACAATGTTAATAACATATATAGCCAATAAAGCTGCCCATATAAACACTTACTTGATTCTAGAGGAGGGTGGGATGACTCTGGGATTCTTGGGATGTCTCTGTAAAGAGTCAAAGAGCAGTCAGCAAGCAAGAGTCAGAGCAAACTACATTTAACTAAATTCATAGATTATACATCAAGATACTTGCAAGTTAACGACACAGTCAAGACGTTAGTGTACATTCATCTTTAAAAAATGAATGAGTAAAAGACTCATGTCAACCAACAGTTGCATAGAAGAAGAAGAGCAAGCACTCAGTCAAATACACACTTACATATTAAACATGGTGTGTAGTAGAGAACAAAGGAATAGCTGGAAAAGGGGGTTTTCTTTTGGATCTGGGGGATTTCAGGGGAGGCAAGAGGGTAAGGGGCTCGGCCCATTCAATCAACATTACTTACTGATATGCTCTATACACTTTTCGCAAGAAGTTTTTGGACATAATTCGGTGGATAGAGCTTTTAGATAAAGGAAGGAAGAAATATCAAAAGTGTCTGTCAGAATAAAATCAGTGTCATCACTCAGGTATTTTAATTATAATTATTACATATTGATAACATTAATCTCACCCTATAGGTCTTGAAACAACTATTTCCACTTGGGGTTCGGCCTTTGATTCAAGGATAATGTTGTACACTTCTTTCTTGGTTGCTCCTGGCAACGACTTCCCGTTCCACTGCAGCACCTCGTCACCTGGAACCAGGTAGGCCAACACACAACACAACGATGATGCAGCCTGCAGCTCATCTTGCATTATGTCTGTCTATTAAGAGCCAGCTTCTAATAATTATATTTATATTATATTTCTTAAAGTCAAACTGAAATGTGAAAACATGAGGAAATTGGTTCTTAGTTTCAAGCCTCTGGGTGGCGTTTCCCATGGCAACGAAACATCGCTAGAGGCGTGGTGTCATCTCGTGTGATACACTAGAAGACTTGAGAACTTCATACTGTATATCCTATGAGTGTTGATAAATTACATTTTTACTAGCAAGCTAGGCTAACCAGTTTCCACTCTGAAAGTGGACACTCCACTTGCACTATGGAAGCTAATTCACCTAGCTTGCTAACATTAGCACAGATTCCCACTAGATGTGATTTAAATGACAGGATAATATGAGGAGGGCGACGTGTTGCTGAGAGTTTTGATAGTTTGGTCATTTGCTGTCACCACCACAATGCTAATTTTCATTTCAGTTTGACTTTAAAAAAGCTTCTCAATGAAACTGTTACTGATAAACAATGTACAGTAGCTCCTACACAGCAGCAATATGTTCAGTGGATTCGCACCTGCTCGTAGGTGTCCCACAACATCTGCCAGGCTGCCTTTCTTGACTTTGGTGATGAAGGCCCCAAGTCTTCCTGTCTCTGTCATCTTCCCTCCTACCACCTGCACACAAAGACGAGAATAGGAACAGAGGTGGATGACAGCAGTAATTGCTTGACAGCCACTATTATACCTACTTCTGCACAGTTGTCAAATACTTTTTACCTTTCGGGGTTTGCTACCCAGAACACCACAGCATTCACAGGCATTACAAAACATTATTATTTCTGGATTGGAAAAATCATTTAATCCTTCACTTTCTTCCTCTCTTTACTCACCTCATCTGTACTCTATAACAGATCTCAAAGGGGCTATTTTTAAGTTTTCTCTGGCGGAGAATATGGTTTCTTGCCGGAAGCAGGTGGTGGTGATTGTCGCTTGACAAGAGCTTTGGTCATTGTTGCGTTTACAAGACAAAGGGTTATAATACGACCTCTGAGCAGTGCAATGTCTTCAGGGCAGATTGGTGGCTACAGTGACTTGCCATCGGAAAGTGGGCTAGCTGGTTAGCGTGCTAACTTCAGAGAGATGTGATCAAGACAAGAGTTAACATTAGTGTTGCTCTCCACCTCTGAAGGCAGGTCTTGAAGTAAAGGAATGAAATTTGATGCTGAACTTGCAACGTTTCTTCTAGACTGGTAAGAAAACAGCCGTTAATGCTAATGTTGGCTATGTAGCAATAGCAAAATTTACAAATCGCTCCTTTAAACGAATACTAAAAGAGTGATGAGGAAAATGAGGAATGATTTCCTGCTTACTTTTAGGCCGAGGAGGGAACCAGCCTCACGGGGCATTGCCGACCGCTTGCTTAGCGTGATGCGTCCAATCAGGTGGTCACCTTCTTTTGATGGCTGCCATGTAACTGGATGCTACAAGAACAATAGACCAGTGAGAAAAGGAGACATTTATGAGGTATTATCAAGGTGGTAAGGAAGAATAAAGGGAGATTAGTGAAGAGTAATGGAGGGGGTGAGAAAAATAAAAAAAGGGACAGAGTAGGAAGAGGGAAGTGTAATAATGTTAATTGTTTTTCTAATACTGTTCTGCTGAGTAGGCTTTAATAGGCACGCAAATGCTTTCTTTAGATTACATGTGATTGTATGTGAATAAAACTGCAGTGATCCTATTTGTATTGGTGATGTGTGTGTCTGTTTGTATGTGAGGAGTACATGTAGGTGCATGTGTGCTAAGTGGCCTGGGCAGTGGCACATTAGCACTCTGAATGTGTCAGGTTTCGCTGAAACTCACATGCCACACTGCAGGATCTAGAGGATGACAGTCCCAGTCACCTGCAGGCAGAGAGAGAAAGAGGGGGGAAGTTAGTCACTCAGTCCAGCTTGTTAAGTGCAGTAAAAATCTACAGTTTATTATATCTTACAATCCCAAGATAGAACAGACTGGGAGAGAGATGTTATGTCTCAAATTAAATTAAAGAAAGACTGAATTTTGGCCGATGGTGTCAGGGCCTCACAAAACCCCAATCATCCATTTAATTATTCTAAGTTCTGTCACTTGACACCCCATATAAAACATGTAATAAGTTTATCTCCCCATCCTTATTGTACATCTTACCTACCTGGCACACTGGGCCCCACAGTGCACAACCTACATGTTTGGACTCCACACTGACTAACCCTATCCATCAATGTAAATGACAGTACTTTTCTTAATTTTACTGTTTTTTACATTTTTACTCTTTCCACATACTTTTTTATGACTCCTGCAGGGGAGAGGATTGTCCAACAAAATCAAAATCTGTAATCTGTAATTTGAAGAGCAGTGAAGTGTTAAAGGCTGAAGTATATATAGTTCTTGTCATTCAGCTAAAAAAATCATTCACAATCAAAGTGACTCCCTGTGCTCCAAGACGGCCTGTCCAAAACTGATGCCAGAGCCTGGACAGGGACAGAAACGCCAGTACTGTCAGAGCATCCCAACTCTCATTAACACTGACAGATGGTTAGTGAGAGTACAGGAGCTAAACTGGCCCAGCATCAGACCACTACACCACCACAGGAATAAGACAATAGCAGGATGACATCAGATGGAGATTTAAAAGATCTCAGGAGACTGAGGATCTTCAGCTTCAAGATAAGAGGAATGTCTGCTCCTGGCAGAGAGTGAGACAATGATTCAACCCAAGTTTCTGGCAAAAGAGAGCAGGAAGGGAGCGAATAGAGGTTAATGTTGATGAAAAACCAAGGAAGACATGCACTGGTGTTTGTCAAAGACATGTGAAGTAATATTCAAAGGGAATCAAATGGAAAGCGACTGCTCTTACAGGTTAGCCAGTGAGAGCATGTAGCAGCACTGCTAATCTGAAATCTGAAAGTCCACTCAGAATGCCTTAGAGGATAAATGCTGACTCCACAATTTAAACTGCTGAGTGGACCTTTTGGGAGGATGAACACACTGGGCAGATTACAAAATCTGACCTGCTCCTCTAACTGATGCTACATCAAAGCATCAGCTCTTTGCAGGTATTAACGTAGTATTGTTCTTGATAAACAGTGTGTGTGTGTGTGTGTGTGTGAGTGTGTGGGTGTGTGTGTGTGTGTGTGTGTGTAACTAAAAGGCTAAACAGACCACCATTATAAAAGAGAAGACACGTGAAGGCTAAAAATCTTTAAAAAAAAACAACAACAACAACAACAACAACTTTCTCAGAACCTAGAAAAGTGAGTTTTATTTGCATGATACCATCCCAATGTAAATGTAATTTTTTGTTTTTTTTCGTTTGTTCCCTTTTTCTCCCCATCTGACAGGTCAGTAAAATTGTGACTAAAATTTCCCACCATTCGCTAGTCTGTATTTCCTACATTTTTTCTGTAACAAATTTTATGAACCGCAATGTCACAAAAATCTCATACACACAAACACACATCCTTGTTTTACTATACTCGTGGAGACCCATCATTGACATAATACATTCCCTTGCCCAATACAATAACATTGACCATCACAACTGACTGCCTAAGCCTAACCCGAAACAAAACCTAATTCTAACCCTCACTCCCCACAAAGCTGACAGACCCCACAAGAAGTGGGCTCCTGGTTTTCAAACCTCAATAATATAGTAAAACAACACAAAAAACACACCCCAATGCCCTTACAATGATGGTTTCAAACCAGAATTTCTCTATAGAAAGACATGTACACACACAAACACACACAGCGTTAAGTGCAGCACCCTGGGATCTAGTGTCATCCCACCAGCAGACTTCCTCTTCTTACTACCTTGTTGTTTCCCTTTACTCCAAGAAGTAACCCAATTACATTTAATTACTACCTGCTCCCATTTGACTTGCAACACTGAGCCAAAGTTGCTGTGTCATTAAAACATCAGTCTGGGATATCTTACCCTGGTATATCTGGTTAGATATAACTTATTGGGAAGAATGAGAAACCACACTGTAAAGACAGTTAACAATAATCCTGCTAAGAGCATTCTTAGAACATATAATCAACTGTTCATGCATGAATATTACATAACAATATCCTCTTATGCATCATGTCTGTTGTGCGATGAGCGTTTAAAAAAAAGTCAAAGCTTGTAATCCAAGCAACGTGCACGCATGGCCTCCATGCTCATGTTCTGAATTGAATCCATCTATTTTACAAATTTTAACTTGTTAACAGCTGGCAGCCGCTTACAGTCTACTCTACATCAGTTCAGAATCTTCATTCTTCATTATGTTAGGTAATGTCACATTTTACCATTACTAGGTCATCTTTGTGGAAATAAAACTTCACTGGGCTTTTTCCTCTTACTGTAATTACCTTATGATGCTCACTAGTGGAGCCACTAAGCTTTTTTATGTGAACTACTAAATCAGCGATTATAATCCAGTCCATGATACTATCTGTGAAATCCCATCTACCTGATTTATAGCTTAAAACTAATAAAGCTCTTTGATTACAGGCACTAGGAGTAGAAATACTTACAAGTAATGATAAATCCAATGCAGTCTTTTACTGAAGCAGCTTTGTAAAACTACCTGTACGTCATAAAAAATATAATCAACCTTTAAACCAGTTATTGCAGTTATACAGAACAGTGTCAGAGTTTTACCGTCTTATTTGACTGTCTTGATAATGTTTAAAAAATAAAAATAAAGTAATGTTTTGTTTTCTCCTAGTGTCACTATAGGTCCCCTGATTTTCAGCCCAGCATTTCTCAGTGGGCTTTACAGTCCGCTATCTCTTTCTTATATTCTTTGAATGGTGGCCTAATAATAATGGTTTCACAATGCAGGAAGTCACTTGACTCAATATTAATATCAAAAATCCTAATTCAGAATCAGGTTTATTGCCAAGTACTTTTTCACATGGAATTTGCTCTGGTGTTTTGGTCCATATCGATAAGTACAAAAAATAGAAAGATAAAGCAAGTCCTGTCATGAAGCATAAATAGAAAATACAAATATGAAAAATATTATATATATGAGTTATATATATTTTTTTTTTAAATTTATATTTTTATAAAAATGATGTGTCAAATGACAACTTGAAAACAATGTAACAGGGGTCGCTAAATCTCTAGTCAAGTGTCATCAAACCATTGCAGAGGAAGCGGACCAGTCAAACCGCAAACAAACCAAGACAATGTGGAAGATGTGATGGAAATATGGCAATTATGTTTGTTTCATGTAATAATTTGAGGAAGGTTACGTCTTACAAAGGCACTTATCATTTAATAGTGAGGCTGTTACACTTAAATTATGAGGTGCTTTAACTGCAGGCACATAACATGAGGTTGTTTATCACGTCCCATAAACTTGTAACCCAGATGATGACATCAAAGCCCCTCTTGCCAACACTGTCATGTCTAGACTTAAATATTGTCATCAGATGAGACCAACCCCAGTGAAACAACATCCCATAAAATGCAATTTCTTTTAAAAACAGAAAAAGAACACTTGACCCTGTGACACCATCTCACTTAACCCGATGCATCTATGTAGGGAAACATGCTGCACATTATCCTGCAGAACTCCATGCCTCATGCCACAGATGAGAGTAAAAGGAGACATCCTGTTTTGAGGCCCAGCTAGCTAAAGAGTGTTTAAAACAGCTAATAATCCCAATCCACACCATCTACCCATTACCAGTCCCTGAGTTATAGTAATCTGGATTAAAACATCTGGAACGGGCCCCTTCTGTGACCGGTGAGAGAGATAAGCTGATAGAGCACAGCTAGCCCTACCTACTGCCTCTTGAACTCAGACATTCTCACGTGGCTTATTTTAGCACAGCCCAGCATCGCCTCTGCCATAGCAGTGAGCTGCAAAATACACAGAAACCAAGAAACCACCAGTAACCATACAGCATGCAACCACAACCGGGCTTGATTTTAGCTGATGGTCCATGGTTGGCCGTAGTGCAGCTGGCTGTTTGAAAAGCATTACGTAGCAAGCGAGCCACTGACCTAATTCCACAAATCTGCTGGCCTAAATCACAGGAACTCTCCAAATAAATGAGAGCTGTCCTGAGAGCAGCAGGGTTTAGCCACAGCACAGAGGTGTAGATGACACACAGGGATAGTAATGCACTGTGTGCTGGGTGGGTGCTTCATCCTATCACTTATCGTATAGTTTTACAGTCCGAAATTAGAATGTGTTGGTATTAGAATAATCTTACCAGCCAAAATATCTCACGCTTTTTTTCTTTTTGCACATTATCGTAATTCTACTACCAAGCCTATTTTAGAAGCTGGGGCCATGAGAATATGGCCATAAAGTGTGGGAAGGTGGAAGACATTAAATGGAAAGGAGCTTTATCATGATATTCTTCCTTTACCTATATGTTTTAGGATAACTGAATCTTTCATCTGAATAACAATTCTTTTACAGGTTAAAATTATCATTATTATCCAATTATTATCTCAAGAGTATAAGTATAATATAATTATAAGAAAACTTGTTACAACTGTGTTTCTAATCGTGGCCACACCACACTGTGTATACAGTAGGTGATACAGTCCGAGAGTCCTCTTATCAGTGATGAGAAGACAACAAATGTAGATGAATCCAGGTCTTTTACAATTCATGTAGGCAGAATGCGGATCATGTGTATGTTAAGGATGAGCATGTGAGGCACGTAAGAACTGCAGCAGCTTATTATCAAGTTTTGGAGAGTAGCAAAAAAAACAGGAAGACAGCGAGGCAGCTTCAACAAACAACTATAAGCAACAGTGTCTAATGGAGGGAAATGGATGAGAGCAAACAATGTAAGGTGCGAGTTGGGATCGATTTAGCTTAGTAAACTAGTGGAGTAAGTACATGACTGACCTTTCTCGCTGACGCTTTCCATGTCCACGTCCTCACAGCTGGTGTACTCGGGCGTGGAGCCGCCCTCCTCCTCTGAGCTGCTGATGGACATCTGCCTCTTGTTGACTCCGCGCTTGCTCTTGTATGACCGTGGAGGGGGCGGCCGCAAAGACTCCGACTGGTCCGAGCTCTGGGAGTCCTTCCTCAGCAGGTTATCCCCACCTTTGTCCCTTGGTGTCCGTGTTGTACCAGGTTCTAGGCGGCCCTTGTTCGGACCCCAGTCTGGAGGCACCGGTCCCCCAGGTTGGGGCCCTGATCTCAATCCACCTCCAGAAGGCGGAGGCCCCCCTCCTACCCCCACGGTCCTATCCACAGAGTAGGCTCGGTGGTTCTCCAGGATGGCCTTGCGGTCTCCCTCCCCACCTCCACCCCTCCTGGCCAGACGGTTTTCAGGCACCTCACCTGCGCTGCCTCCTCCACCTCCTCCTTCACCAGGTCCCAGTCCAACCTCATTGATCGCCAGATCACTGTGTCGCCGTTCGTGGCGTACCTTGGACACCTTAGCGTGCATGCGCATCTCCTGCTCCTCCTTTTGTGGTTTCACTGGGTATCGGGCCAGGTTGGGGTCACTACGGTAACGATTCTGGAACTCCTCCTCACGGCGCTGCCGCTCCCTCTGCTCCTCATCCTCTGGCCGTCTCCGGTGTGTTTCTGCGCGACCCAAGTCCTCCCCATCCTCGTAGTCCTGAGAATGGATCTTCTCCAGCCTCCGTCCATCACCCAGCCGTCTTTCTCCTCTGTCCCCAGGGCCCACCCGCTCATCCAGGGATGACTGAGACGGCAACTTCCCAGCAGGTCTCCTGCCACTACCACGCCCCATGCCTCCCTTACCATTTTGTTCATGGAGGGAAACCGGCCTTTTCCTGTATGAGAAGATGATTCGTTATACCAGTGTATCATATAGTCTGCAGACACAGACACAAGCACAGGTGCATCATTTCCATGACAACAGCTGAGCACTGTTGGAATTTGTAATATGGATAAAATGCTGAGAAGAGAAATATCCTGAGCTGAGGACATTCCTTTCTATATTTGTAAAACCTTGCTTCAGTCACTTTTAGATGAACAGATCAAACAGTGATGAATGCTTACCTAACTCACCCACCAAATGAAAACAAAGGGATTGAATCAAAGACCTCTCAAGACTAAAACCTCTGACCTAGCTTCTCCACTGGTTAAGCTAGAGCAGACACAGATCTAATTTTTTTTTTTTTTACCACAGGGATTAAAAAACAACAACAGCAGCTTCAGCTAATATACCAGAAAAATGGATCCTCAGCCCCGAAGCAGTGCTAGCTTTCTCTGTTTTAGAGAAATATGGCTTCCATTCTCCAATTCCCATCATGTTAATGAAATAAGGTACAGATTGTACATGTAAAACCCCCACCAGTGGCAGCTCCTGCAGCATACAGATTAAATGCATCACAGAAGCTGTGTTTGTGTGTATTCTGATGCCTTACTTTTCTCTGGGTGGTTCACTTTGGGAGCGAGAGCTAGGCATGGTGTCAGCACCCTTGGGAGCAGTGATACCAGTGGGCGGCTGTGTCCCGTCCGGCCCTGCGCTGGTCTTGGTGCTGGAAGGCGGGGCTTGGGACCTGGAGCGCAGTAGCTTCCTGTCCCGTTGGGCCTCACCTCCCGTGGCTGGGTCGTTCAAGGAGGTGCCCAGGCTCCCCGGCCGCACCCCTGACTCCGAAAACCATTCTCCTGATTTGGTGAGAATCTCCTGCTGCTTACGGCACAGGTTGCATACCCACATTACCTACAGGGGTTAAAAGGACAAACGTGTTTGCAAGCTGGGTTCAGCAGCACTCGAGAACAACAATAAACAAATGGAATAATTCACAAAAAAAGTGTTTAGGCATGCCTGTGATAAACAGATCTGTGGGACTGTCAACATCTACACAACACAAATTACTTTTATTGAACACTGAACCAAACAAATGCAGAAGTATTCATTTTATGCGAGCAGATACAGCTTCTCCTAAAAGCCTCGTTGTGTCTATCAAGTTTCACAAACGCCTGCTTCCATACAATAAGTGGCGGCAGCTCATCTTTACAAAATGAAAAAAAAAAATCTTGGTATTCCCCCACATGCTTTTCCCTCCTTCCTTTGCTACAGCTTATCAAATATTAAAGAGCACTCAGATATGACAGACTGTGCTGTTTTACCATTTCAACATCATCAGTGAATACAGCTGTGCAAAGGCTATCATATGATCTGTACTGCTTTTTTTTTGAACTACAGAAACCTCTTTAGAAGTTGTGTTTCACCTGCCCTGTGGCTCTAATGTTGTCAGTTTTATGACAATAAAATAAGCACTGATTAAGCCGATGATAGCTGGTTAATAAAAATTTCTGCTTTCAGATTGATCCAATAGGCTCATATTATTATATTATTTATCATATGTCAATTGACTACTACAAACAATAGTTGAATGAGAGAAATTGAACTGTAAATTGCATTGTTCTGTATATATATGTATTGTTTTATCTCAAAGGAGGAATATTAACATTTTTCTGGTCAGTGCATCGTCTTTGCACATGCAGCCAGTGGTTTCCTGTGATCTAGATTCTAAAAGTGTGTAAAATGCACCATTACAAATGGAAAATTGATGATCTGAGACATGTACAGAAGCATTGATAAAATTAGATTCTTCAGCCTCTAAATGACAACAGCATATACTCACATGTGGCCATGGCTACTGAATATCACCTCACTTCGACAGCACAAAAACAGGATTTATCTCCCTCTGTATTTATAATCCCAGCGGTTTATATTTCCAGAGAATAAATCCAAAACAAGGGGAAACACAGTCGTCCCTTATATTCCACCTAGGAATCACGGCACAAGTTAAAAACAGAGCACCTCTGGGACCTTAGGAAACCCCAAAAATACTGCTCCTTGATGGCCAGTGGGATGGACCGTTAGCAATCAGTTTAGCAGTTAGCAGTTAGCCTTCAGCGCGCACATTCATCTTGGCCTGATTGAATCCTAGTTGGCGCATGTCCAGACTAATCTAAAGTAAATCCACTGCCTGCACAACCCACAGCTGTCAGGCAGCCGCCCAGCTACACACTACAGTCTCTTTCTCTCTCTGTCTTTCTCCACCTCTTTACCTCAGCTGAGGGGCAACAGATTACCACTGGCCAGTAATCCTTTCAGCTCCTCACCATTATTCAACTCATCATCAGCTACGCACACCAGCTCACAATCATAACTTCTAACCTATAGTGCCCCCATCCTCCATCATCCCCCTCAGTCAGAACTACACAGGTTCACTGTTCTTTCCCAGTGCAGGATGGGATATCCGCTATTTTATGCACAGTAAAATTTACTGAAACAAACGTGTCGATTGGACCTCTCACATTTCAGCCAAATGAAAATAGTCAAACCTTCACACCTCTAATCTGCTGAAGCAATTTTCAGCTCTTTAATATGAAGCCCCACAGCATGAGCTCCTGAAAATCTTGATTCTGGGGACTAAATGATGTGGCCAATCTTTTTCAATACCTTGCTTTGAAGAATTTAAACATGTTTTGTTATAAAAACCCTTTTTGACATTTTATGCAAACCTTTGATATTTGACAGTTTTCAATAACTGGTGCTATGGACACATTTCACATGGTAAGCTTCATACTAAAAAAGTATCTCAGTCAGAGACACTATAAGGACACTAAGTGACCTTATAGCTAATGTCAATTCACTTATATACTTATATTAATTCATTGATGAAAACTATGACTAAATACCTTTTCTTCCTTGACTAAGACGAGATAATGACGATACTGCACCTATGTCATTAAACGCTAACTGTGTCTATATCAACATGCAATATCACTGATGAAAACAGGGAAGACTAAAATGTTATATAAAAAATATTAACTTTACCAAAATCTCATGCTGCATTTTTCATATCTGGACTACACTGGCCACAGCACACAGTCAGCGCAGCACGGAGCACAATGAGGAATAACTTGGCACGGATATTTTTTTCCTTTGTTAAAACTGATCTCAGATCTTTTATTCATTTTTATTTTTTAATGCAAGCAGATAGCAATTGGTGTGTGTACAGTACTATTTTCAATTTTATTAGATTAACTACTTTTATTTCCATTGTTCAAAAGGTAAGTTTGTACCTTGGGTAATAAAAAAGTAGTTTCAGAACATTTTATTGTGTGTGCACTGTCACTGTTTTATAACAGTTAGTATAACTGTGAGTATTGGGCCCCGAGGACCAGTTATTGATTGGATCAAAATAAATATGCAAATTCGAACATGGTCAATGCGTAGATGTATTCCTTAAATTGATAACATCAGACCAGACACTTTCTGCAAAGCTGCATTCTTACTCATCCAACCTGTATACTTCATCAGATAACAAGATCAAAATTGACTAAAGCAATTATTGGTTTTAGCTAAATTAGATTGACTGAAATATTCAATATCATCTGATGACTAAAAGGACTCAAATGGTTAGTTTTTTGAGGCGGGATCAATACCAAGACTAAATAAAAAAAAAAAAATACAGTTAGTTTGCTTTGCTAGTCACTGCCAATGCAGAGAAGGGTATGTTCTAATCCACTAGCTTAATCCCTGAATTAGAGCATCATATAGAAAAACGCACATCACAGGACGACTGTTCATGTCCCACTTTGTTCTCAAACCAAAGGAGAATGGTACGACTTCATATGTTTGTTATGTGCTGCAAGGCCTACACTTTATAGTGACAATAAAGTTATAGAACACATGGGCATGCACACACACACACACAACCACACACACACACAATATATAATACATATAATCCTTTACTGGTGTGATTGTGCTCAGTGTTCCTCAATAGCCTGAAAGATACTGAAGGGGGAATTAATTGTGTGTGTGTGTTTGTTTATGTACATAAGATGCAGAAACCCCACCCTATAGTGTGTGTGAGACACATGCATGTATGTGCAGTGCTGCTCGCTGCCAGGCCAGCCAGAGCGTGATGTCAGAGCCTCAGTTAAACCAACCAATCAGCTGCATCCGTCCAGAGGCAGCCCACTCTAGTGTCACCTCGAGTTCCTCTCACTGCCTCACTGCTGTGGACTGCGATGTGCTGTGAGAATGTGTTTGTGTGTGTGCACAGATATGTGTACAGTATGTATATGTAGGACATTTCTGAAGCCTTCTTGCCTAGAAGAGCGTGGCGTGGGCGACTGCCTGAAGGCAAGATGTGTGTGTGTGTGTGTGTGTGTGTGTGTGTGTGTTTGTGTGTGGAGAATAAGCAGTGCCATCTCTGTCATGTAATAATGTCAACCTCCTTCTGCCTAAAAAATGTGCTTCTCCATGGTAACCAAATCACCGAGAAGTGCTAGTGTGTGTGTGTGTGTGTGTGTGCCTGTAAAACTGAGAAAGAGCGAAACAGAGTGTGTATCAGTACTGAACAAAGACAGCAGAGAAACCTAAAAAAAAAGCAGAAGTAGCATAAAGATATATAGACTCCTGTCCCCCTTTTTTTGCTCATTTTGTTTTCCTTTTCTGTCATCCTGTCTTTCCCCCCCCTTTCTTTCTCCTCCTTTCATTTGCTCTCCCTTTTCTTCCTCCCCTCTCCTTTCTGTCCTTTCCTTTACTTCCCTTGCCTTTCCTGTTTGTTTCCTTTTCTTTCTCTTCATCTTTCCCTTGACATTTATTTCCTTTCCCTTCTCTTTCTCTTTTATTTCCCATACTCTCCTCTCTCCCTTAATGTCTTCTGTCTCCTTGCTTTCCTTCCCCTCTCTTTATTTCCTCTCCCCTCTTTTCCTTTCCTTTCCATTTATGTTGTTTCTTGCTTTGTGTTCCCTTTCCCTTGCTCTCCTCTCCCCTTTTCCCTCCCTATCCTCTCCTTTCTTTCCCTTCATCTCCTTGCTTTTGCTTTTCTCCCTTTATTTTCTTTTCCATCTTTGATTCTTTTCCTCTCCTCCCCTCTTGTTTTCGTCCCCTCCTCTCTCTTTTTCCTTTCCATTTCCTCTGCTCCACTCTTTTCATTTCCTCTCTGATTTCCTTCTTACTTTCCTTTTCTATCTCCTCACCTTCCAGCTCAGCTGACACACCTGGCTGACTTTACAAATGAAGACACCACACGCCTGTCACTCACACTTCTCTATCCCCCAGCCCCTTCCCTTCATCCCCCACCCCCAGCACCGCTCCAACCATCTGCTGACAAAACGGCGAAGGCGTGCCCTGCCACAGCTCTGCCAGCAGCAGCAACAGCCTTCAACAGCAGTTCACAGAACAGCATTCATTTAGGCCTGAATTGTGTGAACATCAGCTTTTCCTTAAATGGGCAGAATAGATGGGAGCCTTGGGGGTGGCGGAGCAGTGGGGAGGGGGTGGTTGGCTTTCAGTCAGCATGTGTGACCCCGCCCTCAACACACACACACGCACAGACACACACACACACACACACACAGACAGACACACACACACACACACACAGACACACACACACACACACACACACACACACACACACACACACCTCGACAGAATGACATATGAGGCAGCACTGGGTGTAAACTGCCATCGTTTAGGGAATGGTAAATCCTGAATGGTGGGAAGAAAGACGGCCGCAAAAGACATAATGCTCCATTTCCTCTAATAAGGTGATAGATCAACTCTGAAAGCAGGAGGGCATTCAGTGGCGAGGACGGCTGAAAGAAAAGCAGAGCTGTTGTGGCTGTAAATCCACACTGCTTTTACATTTCTGATCACAAGATCATGGAGAAGACTCCTTCATTTCTCTACATCACCACTCCTGAAGCAATTTATGAAGACAACTTCAATCCTGATTATCGATGTCCGTCTGTGACCTCAGCGCAGATGTTACTCCATGATTTGGTCACACAGCGTCTCCTACACAAGCCTTTGAGGAAAAATCTAAACTTGAATATTTACCAGTGGTTGGTTGTATCTTTCAAACTATTTTCATGATCTATCTTTCATGAGATATCAAGTGTTTGTCAAATTTCCACAGACTCCAGTAGCCACACAGCCTGCCATTGCTAGCACACTGAAGAAGATTTGAGTGCATTGAGAGTGACAAGGTTTTTTCTATATATATCAAATTAAAAACATATACAAAAGACATTATTAGACAGTTAACAGCAGGGAGATGACCAGGCTTGGGTCTTGAAACCCATTATCAATGCGGCACCGGTTCTTAAACAGCCATAACGAATCAAAATGCAGATTTCAGTGCCACGTAAATGCCTGAACTGTTGGTGTTTTGAAATGTACATTACAGACAACAGAAACATCACGTGCTATCACCAGCCTACCGTTAGCTATTACCTATGATAAACATGCTTAAAATGCCAAAAACCCAAACAAACCAAAATGTGGCTGTAATTTCACTCAAAATGATTCCAACACCATGACGTGCAATTTAAAACAATTGTGTGTAAAGGGGGAACACTTCAACTTCAATGAAGCATCTAGTAACACAGAGGACAGCTTGCATGACCCCAAGCCAAGCATGGCAGGTGGGCATCCCTGGCTCCAGCTATGGGATGATGACAGCCGCCTTTCCTAAGGTTAGTAATGCAATGCTGTTTGCAAGTCTTGCATTTAATAAAAAACTAACAAGTTATCAAATTATTGGCAATTAAAAAAGCTGTTGTTGACCACTGTTTTGTGATCCTTTTTTAAGTATTGGTTCAGGTTTAGGCACCAATACAGTTTTAAAAGTATTGGGTTTTTTTTCATCGGTACCCAACCTTAGACATGACAGTAACCCAAACCCTGTAAGCCATCAGGGAGCAAATGACGCCACCAACGCCAACAGTTTCAAAACCACTTCATCTGAAGATAAAACTGAACATGAGCAGAAACTGAAATGTCAGTTTTACTCCCTCAGGAACACATGATTACAATGAGTAGGGTAGGTCATAGAAATAAGTATAATAAGTAATAATTTTACTGTTTGCTTAACCTGTATCTCTCTGACTGTTTGTGTCACTTGCCCTTTCCCCATCTGACCCTTTTTAGTGATGATGCCTAATTTCAGCAATGAAACTGGCAAGTGAGGATGTTAGCTGGGCTTTGAATTCATATGTAGGCTTTCACTTTTCACTCATGACTTTTCAGTGAGGATGATAATAATAGGAGCAGCAACAGTATTACAAAGCACTTCACAACATTAAAGGTTCATTTTGAGAATGTTGCTTTTGGCTTTTGCCAGATCCAGTCAGGGAGGTCCTATTATTAGACATACAAGCCTTACATGAAGGCCAGGGTGATTGTCATCAATTGTCAGCACACAGCAACACATGATATGTTGGTAGGTACACAGGAAGACAAAGAGAGAAGAGAAAGAGAATAGGGACAGATAATGAAAGAGGGGGATAAAAAGTTAAATGGAGATGCTTTAGGATGGACAGAAGAGAAAGCACAAAGAGAGGGAGAGTGTTACAGAGGCCCGCTACAGAGTCAGTACTGTACAACAGGAGAGGAGTGGAGTGTGAGGAGGAGGAGGAGGAGGAGGAGGAGGAGGAGGAGGAGAGAGCAGTGGGTTAGTCATCTAGTACTGAGAAACATGATTGAGATTATGCAGTGCATCCTCCCTTCCAGTAAAAAGTGCAGTGTCAGCTTGATGCAGTAAGCGAGCAAGACTCTGTATGAATGTATCAGTGTGAATCTGAGCATGTGTGTGTATGGGTGTCTTCAGAGTACACGAGACAAACAAATACTTACAAGCAAACGTAACAAACAGCTGCAACCATGTCCTGAATAATGCCTGGGTGACACTCTAAGCTTTATTTTACAACACCAGTAACACCACAGATCTATTTGGCCCAGATTCTTATAAAAAAAATCCTTAAACTTAATTTGGTATTAATTACCATTAATGATGGTACAGGAAGTTGTGATGACTGTACTTCCTAGACTTGTTTTAATCTATAATGTGTGAGTGTTGTCCATTCATCAGTGCTTATGTACATTTATGTGCATGATTTTTTTGGGCACTAAGTAGAGCGAGAGAGAGATTGTGTGTGTGTGTGTGTGTGTGTGTGTGTGTATGTGTGTGTGTGTGTGTGTGTGTGTGTGTGTGTTGTGTGTATGTGTGTGTGTGTGTGTGTTGTGTGTGTGTGTTGTGTGTGTTAGGCCCCTGCGCCTGCCTGCTCTCCACTGGGAGGCAGTGCTCCTCTACAGAGGAGACAGATTGTCAGCGGTTTCTGGAAGCCATCTGGAGCTGACATTAAACAGACATAAACAAACATTCGGCCATTAACAAGCTACAGCACCAGCAATAGCAAGGCAGCTTTGACACAGGGCTATGATATACAGACCAGCTTCTGCACACACTTCTGAGAGCTGAGCTTAGCCTTTCTTTCACATACTGAAAATGAAATTAAACTTGAAAATGTTGGTATTTAATGATGTGCTCTGTTTACTAGAGTCCATCCAGTAAGTGACTTTCAGTTCCAGACACAAAAATATAAAAAGCACTATTCTATCCTTTCATTTCAGGGCGGTTCAATATTAAGTACAATGCTTTAAATATTTCACTTTAAGAGCAAACATAACTCATATAAGCCAAAGAACCTGTTTTCCCCATTATTTTTTCTTTCAAAATGATGTACAGCACTACCACTAAATGATTAGACATTTTTGAAACAATGGGTCTTTGATTTCAGACAGAGCTAAACAAAAGTAAGCTTGTAATTTCTAGTAACCGTTCCTAGTAGATTTTACCAGCTATAACGTGCTAGGTAATTAAGCTAACATTAGCTTCAAAAGCGATATCACATGCTGACTTTTTAATGTTTCCTGCTGACTCGTTTTCAAAAAGGACAATCTTGTTAAAATGATCATAAATAAGCACTTCATGGCTACATACATGATATCATGCTAAAAGAATATGGGTAAAGCTTGTAACTCAAGGGACAGGCCTTAAGGCTGAGGACTAACTTGTGTTAGTGTTTGTCAAACATAATGCTCAGGTTGATGGAGTGTAAACATCCCCAAAATCAATAAAGTGCAGATCAGAGCTACTAGCATCAAATCTGACAGCATCCTGAATTGTTCCATACAATGGGGAAATACTGCACAGTCGATATGTGAGAAGATAAACACACTCTTTAATCGATTCCTTACACTTCAGCTTTTGTGTTTTTGGAAAGGCAATAAAAAAGACCCTCCAAAATTCCACCAGTCGTGCCTAGTTATGATCGATAGGCTATGAGCGGACTGCCAATTCTTGTTGAAGAAAAATGTCAATCTGCGTATCATACTTGAGCTAAGACCAGGTCATCTTGATTCTTGGATTTTAATCTCATATACCTGAGAAGATATTGCATAAGCAGCACACCAAAGTCTGCATGAAGGACATGAGTCAACCTTTTCCACTCTGACTCAGCTGCTGCCTTACCTGGGTGCATATGTAAAGAAACATGATGAATCCTATTTCTAACAATAAAAAGATTGAGCACCATCCCAAACTAAAACTTACTGCCATTCCCTTCCTCATGTCAGACTTTCAGACAGGACGCAGCAGTAACAACATTTTGTCAAAACTTTGCAGTGACCAAGCATTAAGGGGAAGTGGACAAAGTGGAACATATACCTGGGCCCCTCCCGTCTCCCTATGGCAAGGCTGGTCTGGTCTCAAACACACAGGCAGGGAAAGCATGCACAGGCATGAGTGTGCATTCATTATGCATTCAGATAAAAAGTCTGTAGGTTAGAGTGCTTTCTCATACGCATGCCAGCTTAAATGCCAATCCATCGTCCCCGTTTTTTTTTTTTGGTTTATCACAGTAACTATTTCCCCCCTCCCAGCACAGCCATGCCTATAGCCATAGGAAGAGGGGTCAGGATGGGTCAGACAATTCAGACACCCCTGCAGACAGCCTATATTACGGCTCATGCTCACTCTGCCCGCCAGTTAAATTTTCAGGGTCTGCATTCATTCTCAGAATTAGAGTAGTGATGCACGATCACCAGCCAGCTGCCCTGGGACTGCTTATCCACATTGATCTGTGAGACAAAAACTGATTGTGGGTCTGAATTCCTGTTCTGATGCTGTGAATGAGCACAGACCCGAGTGTGAAGGGGAGACAATAGTAGTGACCCATGCAGCAAAACCCAGCAAGCCTTACCCTGTCCTTCACTATGAGACACTTTGGAGGGGGAGGAGACAGACAATGGACATAGAATTAGTCAGGGTTTACGCTAGAGAACAAATCTGCTGTGGACACAATAGCTCCAGGTGGCTCCGCCCCACACAGTACAGTCATTTCTCTGAGAAATCAAAGTTAACAGAAACGATGAACTATCAGGGACTCCCTCTGTTTAGTTAAGTCAGTAATCCATAAGTGGATTTGTACACACACTGGCTCCATTCCAATCCAATAGCTCACTCTCTTGCATCTGATGTAGGTTTTTCAACCCTCTTTCTTTCAGCTGAGAAATTATAGGTCTGGCCAACAAGAAAGAAACTAAATTTAGAAATATTTTTACGTCACTTTTCCAGAGTAGAAGTCAGCTTGAAAACAGACAAGAGAGATCTCAGCTCCAGATTTGAACACAGCCAGCATTTTTACCTTCAGGTTGCACAGACATCATATTCACAGCACAGAGAGAACACAAAAAAGATGCTAACCACTTTGTCCTCCTTTGATGCATGCAGTCCAGGTAGCAGTGAGAATTGAGAAAAGTGAGGGAGGAAGTGGAGCAAGGAAGGAAAGGAGGGAAAGATATGACAGAACATAAAAGAAATAAAGATGCAGAGAGGGTGAGTTTGTGAAACAGGAGATTTGACAGATTGTGGGAAAAGAATGGAAAAAAAATAAAGGAGGAAGAGGGGGGGGGTGTGGTGCAAACATTTGTTAATCACATTCTGCAGAACTGATACACATACTTCATATTCAGTGACAGTCTGAGGCAGTCAGGACAACAATATGTGAATGTAAGTGACCACTGACATGTTAGGCTGCAGCGACATGCATGACCCAGCTTGGCATGGCCTAGGAGTGATTCATGACCTGTGACAACATCGGGATGTGTCACAGCTCCTCAGCACAGAGAGGAAACTGGGACACCAAAAGCAACATGGAGCATTCTTCCACAACCCTTAACTTTACTAAACCAACTTTCTGGAAATATACTGTCATAGAAAATAATTCCATGTCTTTTAATCATCTATCAAATATTCACATGTTAAAGTCACTTTGTTGCTTCTTCTGTCTTATGCTTTAATGAAATTTCCTAAAATGTTGCTGATAGGGCAAAATAAAAAACAACTTTGGAATGATCATTAAGATGCATAATAGTTGATTATCTTTGTTTTGATGTCAGGATTCAAAGAGGTACAAAGGTTGATTTTACTTAATTTACTACTTAATGAACCCTATGAATTAATGTAACTCCAGCAAGACAAATTAATAAATCTATGACTCCTAATTCTGCTTTAATAACACAGTATGTCCATTACAGTGTGAAGTGGAGGGGGGAGCTTGGATGGCGTCTGTATCTGCTTGTTGCTGTGATGCCTTCTGCAGGGCACAGGGCAGCACTGCACTGCTCTGTCAACAGGAACTAATGAATTATTACAATACATTTTTACACCAACATTTTAATTTTTAGTAATAATAGTAACATGTACATGTGTGACATGTTTTCTGAGAACTGATATTAAAGTGGTTTTCAATACTTTTTTAAGGGGTATTTGACTTGAATTCAGTATTTTTCATGTTCAAATAAGGGTCATTAAAACATATACTGTGTATGCAGGCTACATATGACACTTTGTGCTTTTTCTGGTACTTTGGTATGGCTTCAAAATGGCATTTGTCACATTTTGTGGTACTGTGTTACTATTAGCAAATGTCAAACTACATTTTGATCCGAGCTCCTCCTGTCAACATGCAGAAGTGTCCTCAAACAAGACGCAGAGCCCCAAAGTGCCCCAATGGTGAGGCCAGCAATTTGCATGGTAGCTTGCTGACATCAGTTGTGCATGAATGAATGAATGAAAGGCAAGTTGTAAAGCGAGTGGATAAAAGCAGAATATAAATGACCATTTACAGAGACCACTGGTGGTAGATTAGAAAAAATTGTTTGTTGTTACCAGCTGCAAGAACGTGGCTGGCTGGTATTGTTTTCACGTTGTGTGTGTGTGTGTGTGTGTATGTGTGTCAACATGGTCCTGACAACACCTACTCTAGCAAGAACTACCACAGAGGAGGTTGTGAGGACTTTGACACTGCATCACAACCTGCAAGACACAGTCACAAAACTTTACAGGTGTGTAATTGAGATGAAAATCAAGGCCGTGTTCAGAGATGGGTGTGGTCTGACCCATAAGTACTTGTGCACTCATGCTTTAAAAGCTAGCTGGAGGAAAACACAGTGTGCTGCTGATGTGGGGTAAATGAGCACACTGTAGGCAGGAGAGAGGGGTTTTGAAACAAAGCTCACACTCCTAATCTTGTTATTCTGCTTGGCCTACTGGACAACCCAGGACAGAGGCAAGCACTGCTGAGACTAAAGGAGTTTCACTTCCGACATATCCCTCCCACACATTATATACACACACAGACACACACACACAACCATTTACACATGTACACACATAGAAGAAATTGTGTTCTCTTATCCTTTATAAGAACTTTATAGATTAAATTGCTCCAAGAGTGTAGAAATTCAGCAACATACATAGAAGTTAACATACCATTTGTGTGAAAATATTCCCTCTATTGTAATTTATTGTGAGACAAAACATTCAATATTTAATAACTAATTCCAAAGCATGGAATTATGCACTGGAAAGGAACGAGGTATTAAATATGTTTTGTATTTGGTGTCTTCTAATCCCAATTAATTTGACAGGACACAAATAGATTACTTGATTAATTGATTCTTCATGTCAAAATGGCACTGCAGACTCACAGACAAAAACACACTCTCACATAAACGCATACATACACACAAACACTCCAATAAGAGTTACTCATTACACATGGAACAAACATATATGCAGGCTACAGTACATCTGCAGTAAATCATCCTATCTTTTGACTGAGTTAAATTATTTAGGTCCCTGATATTCCACTTCTAAGTGATGCTAAGTATCATCTCAAGGCATTAAATTCCATAATAAAACCTTCCTTATTAAAAAAGGCCATATTGATTGATGTTATTTTGAGCACAATTCCCCTTCGAATGAATCTTTAGTTGTTGTTTTTATTTGTTTTATTTATAGATTGCATTAACATCCTGCTAGTCTCTTGATTTCCATGTAACAGCCTGCCTGCTGTGAAAGTAATATTAATGGCTTTACCAACAGGGATACTATCTTTATCCCCTAGTCTCACTGGCCTTCGAGTTCTGCATACATGTGGTGCCAGTTTGAGTCCCAGCTGGGATGGGCGGATTCTGAACAGATTGGGGACCAGCAGGCCAAGGGTGGAGAGCCCATCGTCAGGTAAGACACCCAGGAGGAGGTCCTCTATCTTAGGTTGGAGGAGAGCCCAGCGAATGGTTGCATGGAAGAGGGCTGGGACTTAAAATAGCACAAACATATTTGGTTTATGGATGGATGCTACACTGATCCAATCATGTAGTAGAGAGTTAGATTCCTCTTAATGGTTATAATTTGGCGTTATAGTTTTGGTCTTTGATCTATAATAACGTTGCTGCTTGAGTTTGTAGAATAAGTGTGGTACTGTTCGGTGCATTATGGGTTTAAGTTATTAGATGTTTTGTTTATTTGTTTGTTTGACTATTGGACAAGTTGGATGCACTTTGGACATTAATGTTCCCCATGGGATGATCTATTAATAATTCCTTGACTTTCCTCTGGTGCCATTTGGTTTCAGACCAATCACCTGGAAAATAAGCCTCAGATGACCTCTCTGTGTTTAGTGCTAATTAGCAAATGCTGGCATGCTAGCATTTTCATTGTGAGCATGCTGAAGTTAGCATTTAGCTCGTTTAGCACACCGCTATGCATAAATACAGCCTCACGGCACCAACAGCATGTCTGTAGACACTTGTTTACATATCATCATAGCTTTTCCACCCTCACTGCCATCCTCTTTAATAAGCAGTACAAAATAAATGTTTAATGATAAAAGGAATACACCACTCAGAACCTATTAAATACTCACTGCGTGTAGTTGCCTGTAGAATGATGGTGCTAATGTCTGTCCATACATTCACTATGTTCCAAAACTCAGCTAGCTAATCTTGCTAGCTTACAATGGAAGCTTTGTCTTTTGCAGTGTTTTAGTGAAAATATAAGTGATTGGAACAAACTGAGCATAGAGATAGACAGCACATTGGCCTAAGTGGATGACGCTGCAAGAGTTGATAAAAGTCCAAAGAAATTCTTTGAACATTTAGCTACTTTTTTTTGATGTGAAACCAGGTTGCCAGGTTGGAATCCAACTGTTGCAAATAAAAGTGGGCAATCTGACGATCCTACAGTATATCATGGATGATTTTACTTACTTTAGCTTACGATCTACTTCAGAAGAATCGTACAGACTACATCATTAAAAGTTGCTTTATTTAGATATGTAATTTCAAAAGTTCACTTGCTATTAACCAGCCCACTGATAAAGTTTAAACAGCTAGTCTGCTTACTGCAGCTGACGATGGTAGTCCTTGTTCTGCTCTGCAGCCTCAGCTAGCTTGGCATAGCACCGCATGTACCAGTTCTCCAGGAGCAAAGCGGTGGAATGATAATAATTCCAAGTTCTGGTCAGGGCTTTCAGAATATAATCTGAGCGGAAACAGGATCCAAAGATTCAATTAAATTTGTGGGGAGACTCGTGATTCAGATTTTGGATCATGATTCTATCCAAAATAACTGCTATAGGATCTTTTGGCCAGATCTCCCACCCCTAATTGCAAATACAAGCTAACCACAACTGTTATTCTCACTGGTCCTGGTCTTAGTTTGGACATGTTGCTTGAGAGCAGCAGCACTGTCACTGCCTGACATGTGTGCTTGATGGCTGCAGTGCAGTCACAGGAGACACAGGATGACACAGATGCTGTAACTGGTGTGCTCATGTTCAAGTGAGGTTAAGTGTTTCATTTTATAACCATACCACAACACTACAGCCTCAGACTTAAATGGATCTTGAAGGGCCAATGACTGGTGCCAAGCCATTCTTCCAATACACTTTGTTCTCACCAAAGTGTGACCAGGAAGCAAAAAAGCAGACATTAACAAACACACAGAAGCGGAAGGACTAACTGTACATCAACTATAGCGGGAATGAGGTGAGTGTGAGAGGAACAAAGAAAAATGAGGAGGTCAGAGGTCAGGTTTCTCACATTGTTGGAGCGCAGAGAGACCCGCCCTCCACAGCGAGCACAGAATTTGGTCTGGCAGTAGGAGCAAAGGTGACCGCAGCCGTCGGCAAACTTGGTCTTGCGGCAGATACCACAGGTGGGCGCGTCATCCTTCTGCTGGGTCTGCTGACGTCGTGTCTCCGCCCCGATGCGACGCACCTCCTGTTTGTAGCTCTCAAACTGCTGGTGCAGTGTTCTGAGAGGAGGGGAGAGAAAAGTTGAAGATTGCCCATTAATGGTACATCATGCACCCACAAACTTTTTGTACTTTGATAAGCGTAACCCTCCAGCGCTGTTCTGAGAGATCCATACATTCATACAAACAAAAATAGAAAAGGTTGTGGAGGAATTTCTGTATAGGTGATTAATTTTTTTAATAAATAAATCCAACAGAAACAGAAAGCAATGTAATGCATGTGCATGTTTGAGAACAACATTTCAGTTGGGGCAAAATAACCGGCAATTAGAGCACCACTTGAAAGGTGCCTTTCAAAAAAATCATACACGCAATTAAATGAAACTTCAGCTCAGTTTTGCTCTCTGCGGCTCACAGCCTTTCCCCTCCCTGCTTCCGCCTATGGTGGAAATAACCCAAGTGTGAATTGCAAATCAGGCCATGTGAAAACACCCACAATGTTGTCTCAACAAAACTGTCAAAGGAATACTGCATTAGCATACCATGGCTCATATAGGGGACCCAGACAGGCGCTTTAATTGCCTCTCTGAGTGAGAGAGATAGAGAGGAAGGAGATGGCTTCATTCACAGGTTTGCAGTTAATTTGCCGATTTGTAGAAGTAGACAAACTCCAGTTAATTCTCTGGCAGCATACTGACTTTACAGTCATTTGTGCAACTTATTTGTCAACTGAGAAATTCATCAAGACAATGCAGTGCACTGACATTCACAGATTTGCTGAAGTAAAAATGGGCCATTCATATTAAATCTGTTAACCCCAATAAGGAAGTTGAAAATGTGGCAGGCCTTCAACACCGAACACCTCCTGTTCTCTGATTAACGGTTCAGAGTGAAAAACCCTGGAAAATTCATAAATACAAGTGTAACAGAGCAGTCAGTTTAGTCTATAATCTGTAATCACATGTCCCCAGATTGCAAGGTAACTAACTTAGAATAGCTTGTCTTGTCCAACCAACAGTCCAACAACCCCACAGATTTTCAATTTAAATTGATCACCTGGGTCTGTTGAAAGCAGACATGTCCTCCCGTCTACAGTGCTCAGCTGCTGGGTAGTAACGAGGTAGAAGACATAACACCTGATCTGGTGTCAGCAGCTTTTTGTGGTAGAAATCATACCAGTAAAACTCTTCCACCATTAAGCCATCCAAAGCCCAGGAACAGTACTGTGCCTTTACAGAATAGAGTTGGAAGTTGTCTTTTTCGATCTTCACTGAAAAAAGCAAGTTGTCCAACAAAACCTTATGTAATTCCCACAAAGTATACAGTCTCCCGGAAAAAAGACTTTCACAAGATGCCAAACAGAACCTTTTCAAGTCCAGGAAATGAGAAGACAAGCGAGTTGTTCATTCCTCTTACCACAGCCTTTCTAGCTGTCTGTAGGCAGTGCTAGAGCAAGACACAGCAGACTGCCACCATGCACAGATGAAACAGGGAGGTGACTAGCGGACTGGGACGCATCTTGGCCAATCAGCTGAGACGGGGAACGGTTGGAACAGGGACAGTGATGATGTCACAAGGAATGTTGAATGAAATGTGAAAAAAATGAAATAAGGATTATTTGCACCTGCACTGCACTTATATATGACATTTGTCTGGTCCTATCGACCACTCAAAGCGCTTTACAATTGAAGCCACATTCACCCATTCACACAGCGCTTTTCTACCACATACACACACATTCACACACTGATGATACATCAGGAGGAGTTTGGGGTTCAGTGTCCTGCCCAAGGACACTTCAAAAAGCAGACCGGGGAATTGAACCACTGACTGTCCGATTAGTTGACAACCTGCACTACCTCCTGAGCCACGCTGAACTGTTTTGCACTACTTCTGGAAAAATACACAGGGATGTCAAGGTTACAGAATGAAACATCCTCTGTTACACACAAAAATCTTACATACTTTTCTCAAATATTTGGTATGTTATGCTTAAGTTTAAATGCTGAAGTTTTGTAAGAAATCCCTGAAGGAGACTTTACAACTAGCCGTAATAACCTAGGGGCTTAACATCAAAGCACTGGTACCATCTATCATGCCAAAGCAAGGCGCTTTAAAGTTCAGTCAAATAAACATGTAAACATAATGAAGATCATCCCTGTACCATGAAATCATTGTTTTACACCATCACATTGATTCTCCATCACTAGTTTTGATTGTGCTTGGCAATAGAGGACAGGGTGAAGCTTAGAACAGCTGTAACAGATACTGTGATAAAGCATCCAGAAGATTTCTGTAACCGTAGACACAGATAAAGGTCTCAAGTGGAAATGTTTCTACATTCAAATACACCCATGAATGAATTTGAACTGCACATGAATGTTTTCATACAAAAATGTTTTGAGTAGGCTTTGGTTTCATCTAAATGATGATAAATGCAGTCTGGAGTTGACACAAATCCGTAATTCAAATGGAAAAAGAACATGACACCACCACAGAAGCAACGTCATTAACGTCACCTTTGACCCCGAGAAGCTATCGATCCTGCCAATGGCAGTCCAGGGGCTGAGCCAAGCACAGGCACCATGGGAACAGCTGTCAGAAACAGAGGGTGCACAGCCGGTTGTCATGGTAACATGGTGGCATCAAGTGCTGGGTGACAGCGGGTGTCAGTGCACCAGCTGTTCCTGTTCTTAGAGCCATAGTTTCATCAGTCTTTTCTGCTGCTTCCACACATTCAGCAGACATGCACTGTTAAAGCAGCATGAGGTGACTATTTTATTATAAAAATAAATCTGTGTTCTCACCCTGAATCACAGAGGAGCTCTGCAGCAGTGAGGAGAGCCTCCTCCTCTCTGACTGAAAATCTCTAGTTTTAGCCGGGTAAAATTCTAACGTCAGGTCTGGACACTTTCCTGCTCACAGGAAATGACTGAACATCAATGTCTCTTAGATGTCAGCAAGTCCGTGACATTCATTAAAATCTTGACCCCTCAACAGTAGATCTTTACTATTGTGTTCTCATATATCTTAATGTAAAGCTACTTTCATTTTTTGTCAAAAACGTTACCTATTACTCAGCCGATATGCAAACATATTACGGTTTCATCTGTATCAATTGATTTCTTTAGCCACTTGGGGTGAGTAAAACAAGCTGAAAACAAAACAATGACATTATCAAGTCACCAGAAGACTCAGGATCATTAGCATTCATTTTAATTCATGTTTCTGTCTCTTTTTTGCTGTTTGGGTCTCGTTTAACTGCTGCGGAAAATATCTGCTCTTTATCTGCCAGTTGTTAACTTTGTAGCATGTAGCATACACGTTTATCAGAGTTTGTCAGCAAAAAACAGCTGCCTGATGATGGTAAAACTGAACATAACATTAAATCTGCTGGCCAGAAAACCTAAACAATGAGCATAAAGATGCTAAAACGCTTGACAGAGCACATTTTTAATATAACAATATTGGTTAATGCAGCTTTAAATCATGATGATTTCATAAGTACCTGGGCTTCTTAGTTCAGACCCAAAGAAAAACGCTACACCTCCTGTATTTTTTCCCCCAAGAGCTTCACAGTGCATCATCACCGATATCTATGACACAGAATGTGTGATGGTAGCCTGCTCCCACGAAGAGAAAGTGTCAGACTGACACATTATGAATGGTGGAATCCATAAATACAGACTGTACAGAAGAAATGTCGCTGTGACTGAAAAGTCACAGCGACATTTTTCAACTAGAAAGCCTGTGAAGAACTATACACATGTATCAAATACACACAAAGTGCCTACAGTACCTGCCAAACATGTGCAGTCTCAACAACCTCAAAATTCACACTCTGTTAACAGACAATGTGACAGTCCAGCTTCACGTCCTCTGAGTCAGCACACAGTTCCAATATTCAATTCATCCTTATTTTCACCCAAATGTATATAATGAACACTACCTCTATGTTAATGATTGAATCAGCAGAGGATACATGAGTGACCCCAACCATATGGATGAAAACATAATCACTCTGTGGAGACACAGGGAGAGACGTCCTCTCAGGTAAGGACATGTTCTCTGTGTTCACTCTACTGTGTGTTCATCGATTACATGCCTGAGCCTGCTGCCTCCCTGGGGGTCAACCACCATGCCTGGGATCACAGGTGGTGAAGGAGTGCTAAAATATTTTGCTGGAGCATACAGACTCTTTCTTCAGTTGATTTCACTCGAAAACAGACTGACATTTGCATTGGTACTTACTTGCACAAAGAAACTGAAGACACTACTAAAAAAGGTTGATGTCCACTTTGTAATATTTGTTTTCTATGTTATGTTATGCTAATAGGTGAAAGGATGGGTCAGCACACGACTTTCACACAGGAGACTCTTTGTTTTGAAATACTTATTTTAACTAAGGATGCCCCGATTGATCGGCTTGCAATCATTATCGCCTGATTATCATCAAAAATACGTGATCAGGAGATTGGAATTCATGCTTTTAGTCACCAAACACCTTAAAACTATTCACCTGTGGTTAAGATTCTGGTGTCTGTGTCTGAGAAAAGCCCTGCGTGCTTCTTAGTGTAGTCCCCTCTCCCACCTTGTTCACTGCGCCAGACAGGCCAACAAAACAATACAAATTGTTGGCCATGTGGAACTTTTACAAAGTGTGTGAGACTGATATAACGTACGCCATCTGCAATGCATGCAATGATAAAATATGATTTGAATGCAGCCTGTATCTAAATTCACTTATATTCATTAAGACTATTTGCACTGTTTAGCCTATTGAATAGGCTTAAAAATTTCTTTCAGTCTGTTAAGAATTCTGTTATTTCATATAAATCAAAACATGTAATTAATTAATTATTATATTGTGTAATTCAGTTGTAGTGACTGTAGGATACTTGTTGCTGCTATAACAAAACACAAAAAATGATCAGTATCAGCCATGGATCAGCCGATCTCAGTCATAGATGATCAGTATTGGTGGCAAAAAAACTCAAACCAAAATCTTATCCAAAACCTAACCAAGTAGTCTTTGTGTATAATCCTATCCAAACTGTTTCTTAACAAATGTGACAACTTCAACCTCAAGTTTATTATTGTTACCATGGCACACAGTATAGCTACACACTTTTTAGCACGCAGTGATAGGGAATTTACTGAACTGGAGTACTGAACGGCTGCACTCCATTTATGTTCTCCTACTCCATTTATGTTCTCCTACTCCAGTGCCCTGGCACAGGCATTTTTCACACCACACTATTCCTGCACCTGGATCTAGCTCACCTACATGGTATGTGGCTGTTTTTAATGTTATCATTTACACCTCTGCTTTTCCTGCTATGACATGCCAAAAGGTCTGCTCTGAAAAAGGTCTAATGTGCCTTCTCACTCACCTTGGGCTGTTAAATTTAACTGAGCCCTTGGTAATGTTATTGAAACAGCACATATCAATATATTTTTTTTAATATTAACAATGGGTCAAACTATTATGTATGAAGGGGGTTGCTCAAAGAGAGAAACCCAAACCTGTCAACCTTGGGAATATATTTTGAGTACCATAATAGTGTAATTTATCCAACATATGAATCGGCTATGAAGAAAACAATATAATCATATATTCTGGAGAAGAACTCTATCTTTACATTGAAAAATAATCAGCTGTTTGAGGGCATGTGTGAACAATGTGACATCAGTTCGGAGAAAGCTTAAGCCCTGGCGTTTGACTTGCAGGGATCATTTTTATGTCAAGTTTTGAAACTTTGACCATGTTTTTCTAAAATACCACTTTCACTGCACTGGGCTATATTTTAAGATACAGTTGAAGTCAAACGTTTCAGAACAGCTGCTTAAACCATTGTTTTCATTATTAATATTTAATTGTATGATAGGTGTCTTTTTACAAACTGCTAAAAAAAATAAGTGATTTTTATTCAATTATTTAATATAAATTGACACAATTTATTTTGTAGCTCGTAACATATGTTTTCATTTTCAGGTATGTTGTGATGTAATACACTGTCAGTGTCCTCCATCTATTCTCAAGTTTATTTTAAATGCAAGGCGTGCGCACACGTGCACACACAACTACTCCATAACTTTCTAAGTGACGTTATTTCTGAGGTACAGTGCTATGAATAGCCACCTTAATAATATAACTAACTATACTATAACTATTACTTTGCCAATTTAAATGTCTGGTAGCTAGCTAGCTTGCAAATTACGTAACGTAAGGCTAACGTTATCAGCGTTAAATAGTTTGAGAGGTTTGGCTTAACTCAATTCACAATGTCAACTTTCCACATGCACCCCAGCCCGTTTACCTTTACAGAGGAGTAAAAGGACCACCCTCACCTAAAGGCACCAGCCAGACGGAGTGAGGAGCTGTAAAACTAAATCTGTTTCAGCCAGCGGATGTTCAGTGTGTTGAAATGATTGACATTTGTCAGTTATCCCCGCTTCATATTTGGGGGACTTAATCCAGTGCTATGATTGGTCGAACTCTTCTTCGTCTTCTTACTCTGCAGACTGGAAGCTGCTGCCCCCTGTTGTTAGACATGAGTACTGCACGTGTACATTTGCGCTTTTTCTGTAGTTCACAGCATGTATATATGTCAATGGTTTACAGCAACAGATCGTAACAGCGTACTTTGATGTAAAATACAAGTCGGTAGGTCTACAAACCCACACATTACCATCCAATTCTTTGTGGAAAAAGCTTTGATAAACTCATCTGACTTAACCAAGAAGGGGAGTGATTTTTGGACTTACATTAACAACAACTCCAACAAATTCTCCAAATCTTTTCTACACAATACCTCATTAAATACAATGAGACTGGTTTAATTGGCAGCCAGCCTGAGCTATCCGTCAACCCCTAACCTAAGCTAACCCCTGAACTAACTGAGTTCAGATAACTAGCTAACTGATTAGCAGTAGGCTAACTTAGACACACACACAAATCTAAAGAAAATCCTGGTTGGTTCTCGATGTAGTGTTAGCGGAACAGCAAAGAAAACATTAAGACAACTTTAATAGTTTAGCTTACTTGGCATTACTATATGGCATAACTGTCCTTTTTTAGCAGAAGTTATTCGAGACGGCTTCCAGCTCCAGCACTAAGCTCCTGCTGCACTGTCCTGACCAGGACCAGTGTTTTCACTGAACACACAGAACAAGACAGACACAAGCCTATAGTGTTACAGTGTTACAGTGTTAAACTATAAATTAAAAACTACATTTTTAATTGGAATTTGTTAGATAATACTACTCTTTACTGAAAAATGTGACCTAATCTACTGTAATGTGTTACTATCTGACACTGTTAGCATGTGGCCATGGCAGACTGTGACCAGAGGGGTTCAAGTGGTGTGAACCAGCTGAACTGTGGCTGTCTCCTCTCTCTAGGTCAACACCATGGGCCAGCAGGGACAGCCTGAGAGCCAGATGTGAGTTAGCTCGGCTTTGGCCCTGTCAAAACAGTGTGCAAATACACATAGCCTACATACATACACACACCCATTCAAGTAAAAAAAATGGAATAAAAACATAAACACGTGTCGGTTTGCCTTCGCCCAATGCCTCACATATTCAGCTCATCATGTCCAAGGTCTGTCTCCTCCCTGCTCCTCTTTCTCCATTTCTGTCTCTTGTTCTCCTCCTCTCTCCCTCCCCTCTCTCCACTCTTCACCAGTTGTTGGTGTGGAGTTGTTAATTAGCACCGCTATGAATACATTGCCCAAGGATGGGGATGGGAAAGCTGTGTGTGTGTGTGTGTGTGTGTGTGTGTTTCTGTGTATTTGTGTGTGTAGGGCAGCACTATTTCCGTCTCATCAGCTGAATCCCGGTGATGCCTTGCAGAAGACTTTCTCAGTCGGAGGAGACACAAGAAGTTAGAGAAGAAGGAGTCCGTATGTTTCAGCAGGAAGTGCTGATGGACCGTCTGCTAAGTCTTGCCCCCTTGGTTGTTATTGGCAAATGGCAAATTTATCACTCACAATCTGCAGTCAGTTTTGAAACAACGGATCTTTGGATCAGTTTCACACAGAAGTAAACAAAACCAGGCTTCTCATTTCTACCCACAACTGTGGATTTTGTTGGCAAAAACTGTAACATACATGCCTACTTTATAATTGTGCAACAGCAAATAGTCTTCAGGAATACTTTTGTGAACAAGAGATTTCAGCTTTTGATTTTTAATAAATACCAAAACATGTTTTCACCTTCGGCTACTGGGTGTATTTATGGGCAAACATTTCAATTTTACCTATTTAAAGTTAAATCTACAACACAATAAAGTGTGCACAATGTAAAGAGTTCTTTGTGAAGCCACTCGCAGTAGCAGTATGTTAGATTTCTACAATTCAGGATATGAGAATGAGGACTAACCAACAAGGCTGGCAAAATGAATGCCACGAAATATAGGCTTGTCTGTAGTGGAGACTATAATTACTCCAAACTTTGATTACATAGGACCTTGGCACCCACAGGAAGGATGTTCCATCCCTGAAAAGGTATTTTTCTGACAAAGCATGTGACCCTACTAAATAATGACCTGCCTTACCCAATGACATGCTCTTTGCCCTTATTTAACCTTTATTTATTCAGTTAAATCCCATTGAGATAGAGATCTCATTTTCAAGAGAGACCTGAATGTATATTAAAAAAAATAATAAAAACAATTCATGAACAGGTAGAAAAAAAGACTTTACAAACAATTTAGATAACAAAACAATAAAATGACCAATACTAGGCCTACGAATGGAGAATCGCTGATCAGGGGACGGGTTCAACAAACAGTCTACTGACATGAACTGCTGTAACAAACACACACAAAATAGCATTTTTCAGGGGTTTGGAGCTTTTAGATGTAAGAACAAAACAAGCATGGTGGATCAATAGTCCCAGCACTCCATGATAGTACAGCTGAGAGGGCTGAAGAGACCAATGACGACGACAGACATGTTGACACATGCCGTGAGGAGGCAAGGAAAGGAGGAGTCGGGATGGAGGCTGAGTGATCAGAGGTGGTAAATGAAAGGGAGCAGACAAAGACAGTGAGATGAGACAGTGGGGTAAAAAAAGAAACAGGAAGACGGGAAGAACAGGTGAGGAGTGTATACACAATCCCAGAAGTCTTTCCATCTCAGAAAGAGATGGATAGACAAACAGCTGTCTACAGGAAGGAGGAGGAGGATGAGGAGGAGGAGGAGGAGGAGGTGGTGGAAGAAGAACAAGTGAAAAAGCAAAGGATGAACAAAGAGAGCCAAGACGGAAACAAGCGTGGGCCAGAGACCAGTGGAGGAGAGAAGCCGATGCATCCGGAGCCACTCTATAAATACCACTTGAGAAGAGGAGTGGATGATGGAAAGAGGATGGAGGCAGGATGATGGAAAGAGGACGGGCAGGATGAGAACAAGTAGAGGAAGGAAAATAATAGATGTAGATGTCAGGAACACTGGTAATCTGTTTATAAAAGCAAGAACACTAGTATTTTATTGAAATAAAGAATTTGTCAAAAAAAAAAAAAAACCTGGAGTCAGTGTGGTGTGTGAAAAGTGAGGAGAAGAAGTAAGGACGAGAAGAGCAACAGATGGGTGCTCAACCGAACGCAAACATCTTTGTCGTCTTGTTTGCCTGCCACGTTCTCCGTCACGATTTTTACATATTTGGCTCCCTCCGCTGTCAGAAAGGCTATAATATGGTGCTACCGTCATAACGCTAGCAGAAATAAAGCACCCAGATGGTCAGTGTGTATCTATCTATAGGGCAGCAATTTCTCAAACAATCTGGTCAATCCTCCCTGGTTTGATTCCCAGCTGTCATTCTTTCCAGGATGTAGTGTCACAGCCACATGTCCTCACCCTGCTGAAGTCACATAAACCTGATGGTTTAGTTCCACAGCTTTAGGGCAGCGATATCCACTGAAACTAAATCTAAATCTTCTGTGCTCTACATCATTTATTTTGAGAGGAATTAGTCACAGGCCCTTTTACAACCAAAATCTTTATCCAAACCAACCCCAGCACTGGCACTTCACCATGGAGAGTCACTCCACATGAAGTCACACTCTCAGTTGTGAAGGGCACACCGCACTAAGGTGGAGGTACAAATAGGCAAACTGTGGGAGGCACTGGCCGCTCTCCATCATGAGCAGGAAGCATGAATACTGACAGACGCTGCTGTTGTATTACCTTACCTGTTTGCTCCGACAAATGTCTCCAAAAACAGTAACCATGCGCTCTGATTGTAAGATATTGGGAATTACTTTTGTGACAAAGTGATACTTTTGGTTTTAATTTATCTTTTAAGTTATCTAAATTCTTTATTACGAATCAGTGTAAATCATCAGGAAAGCTGTAGCAGCCTGTTTTAAATGGGCTGCACTTATATAGCTTTTTTTTAAGTCTCATCGACCACTCAAAGCTCTCTCACTTCAAGCCACACTCGCCCATTCGCTTCTTCCTACACATCCAGAGCTTTTTTCTACCACACACCAATGATACATCAGGGGCAGTTTTCTGGAGTTCAGTATCTTGCCCACAGACACCCCATTTTGAGAAGTAGCTATGGAACAGTGCTTCAATCGGGCAGCAGTTTGGTAAATCTGCACTGATTAACAGTTTGGGTTCGGTCTACAGGCCAAAGTGTTTATATTGGTTTTGAATATCCACACTAAAAACTGAGATAATGGTGCGCATTTCGGGACAGACTCTCCTCACAGACATTTGTGGTGTTGCACTTGGTTGCAAGTTGTTGTGTGAAGAATACAAAGGGAGAGAGAAAGTTTGGATCCCGCCCCCACACTCCTGGCCAGTTGCTGCATAAAGCAGGAATGCTATGTGGATTGTCACTTTTGGAAAGTCTTTGGGCACATGCCCCTCAATTTCAACATCGGAAATGTCATATCTCATGGTTAATTCTATAACTATAACTGACTTGATGTTGTCCTGTTGAACACCACACAGACTGAATCCTTCCTCTACATACAAGTTTCAGCCCATCCTCAGTCTATAGCATCAGACTCCAGCAGCCCCTCCCACAGCCCGTGCTTGGATGTTGATAACTCTTTTTATTGATGCTGCAAGTGTTTTACCCGCTTTTATGGAGCAGAGTGTTTTTTTGGCATGGACTACTCAGTGAGTGTGTGCACATATTTGTGTGTGTCTATCATTCCATCTCTCTCTTCCTCGTGCATTTATTTTTTCTTTCTTTTCCATTTATATCCCTCTAACTCTCCATCCATCCTCTTTATGTCTTTTCTTCTCATACCTACCTCTCTCATATCTTCAGTGCTGTATATTGGATTCCACTCCTTCAAAGCCTAGCAATTGATAAAAATGGTCTTTTCCCACATCGCTTTATATATACAGTTCACTTTGCATTGTCCTCCTCTCTATTTCTTTCCCTCTTTAGTACATACACACTCATACACACATCACATGTAGCGTACAAAGCCTTTGACCTCACACAGCCTGCTGGGTGATGTATAAGCCATGACTCTAGCTGGTGGAGTAGTTGTGGAGTAATTATGGGCGATCTCTAATCCCCCTCAGTCTATCCCAGCAGCCTAAGCTAGCTGCCAGCGCGTTTAAACAACCAGCCATTATTATTTTGCTTGTAGTTTGACAAGTACTTAGGTTGACTAGTGAGTTAACTGGTAATATGCATACGGGTAAAAATCCACCTCAAAAACCCAATGTAAGATCCATGGGAGACCAAATAAGGGACATAATATCATTGGCATAACATTACACACTAGGAACTCTGTTTAATAATGGTGCTAAACTTTCTCCATCAAACAGATGAAAGGGCAGCTCTGTATTTTTGTACGACAAAGATACATAACCAAACCAAACGTATATATATATATAACTCTGTGTGTGTGTGTATATAACAATAACAAAAAGCTGTCAGTTGTTTTGTCCCACTGTAGCAGTGTATGCCGTTGTATATTCTGTTATGTTATGTTATGTTATGTTATGTTATCTCTCTTTCATCATGTTTGTCTGGCTTCACCAAATTAAAAAAAATATCAACAACAATCTGATGTTAAAAAAGATGAAAGTTACTCCTCGACTCAGAAAGCTAAAATCACATTTAAAGCTACAATATGGAAGTTCTGGAAATCAAGCTAGCACTGGCAAACCACTCTGCTCCTCCCACCCCTCCCTCTCCTGCCCGGCCCTTCACCTCCATCCTCGTCTATCTCAGCTAACGTACACATACTCTCATAAACACACATCGCAGCGTATTCTGGACACAAATCATGTCTTTGTGAAGTAACATGAGCTCAGAGCACGTTTGCGTGTTTGTGAGTGACGGCTCTGGTGTTATTTAAAATAAGCTCACAGAGAGACTTTTTGAGCGGTGGCTGGTGTTACTAGAGGATATAAATTGGAGTCCCAAACAAAGTTGTGTGTGGCTGCGCATGATATAATCCCATCACTTCCTCTGACCACAAACACAGACAGAGATGGGGGGAGAGAGATGTAGAGAGCCTGGTCAGCCCAAGTAGAATGCATTCTCATTAAAGTTTAATGCCGGGGAGGTCTGGGAGCACTAAAGAGGC
>NW_019525071.1:314365-319365 GCF_002814215.2 Seriola lalandi dorsalis | reverse complement strand
GAAGAAAAACCAATAATGTGACATCACTGATGAGGGTGTGGCCAAACATGAATCCTGAAAATATTTCATTTGATCCAAAACCACTTGCAATTTCAGACATTAGGTGTATCTCCTTTAAAAATACCTTTGCTTTTAATTCAAGGAAAACTGAATATTTTTATTAAACTGGTTGGTATATAACAATCCTGTGCATTGGATGTTCTCTCTCTAACTCTCTTTTAAGTTAAACATTTTTTAATGTTGATTCTCCACATTACATTCCAGTTGAACATCCTGTTTTATCAACAAATATTTCACACTCCCAGCGTCAGTCATCTAAGTAGATGTGCGCCTTGTGCGTTTTGTCAGAGGTTCAAGGTTCAAAGCAACAAACAGCATCCTGCACCTGCTGCAGGTGAGACAAAGAGGACTGGCCAGGTAGAGTGAGTTGCAATGATCCAGCCTTGAAGGAGACGAATGTGATGGTAACAGTTTTCATATCAATGCACGAGCTAATGTCAGCAAAACTTTCATCAAATGTTCTTTCAAACTCCAGAGACAGAAAAAGCCACATCTGTGTTTGTTTGACTGCACATGAAATAACAATGATGATTTTTTTTTTTCGCTTCGGGACAGTTCATCACCCTTTAAAAGCCAAAAGGGGAAACATGTTAGCAAACAATTTACTTTTCCACACATCCAGTAGTCACAGACCAACATCAGCATTTGTTGGCATATTTGGTTTCAGCTTTTGATTTGATCTGCACCAACTCTTGAGAAAAATATCCATCTCTTTAGCTGCTAAATGCTCCACTATGTTCACCAGCTAATTGCTAACTTCATGTGTCTGGTGCTGAGCAGGCAGCGTACAGTGGGTGTATCAGAGCTTTTGTTTTTGCACAGAACAGCCTGCTGCTGTGGTTAGACATGAGGCTGATGACTGAATCAGACCAGTAAAGTTTGGTGCCATAAAACCAAAAGAGTGAGTTTAAAGACAGTGAATATCTGTCGGATGAAACCTGTCGGGGAGTTCATCACTGTGAGCGACACCTTTTAGCATTTGACCCGTTGTTGATGTAAAAATATCAATTAGTGAAGCTTTAAGGAAAAGTGATCAACCCCACTAGAAAGGAAACTGCCCACATTAAAACAGAAATCAAGCTATTTCCCATAGAAATCACAACCTAATCTGCTTTTGACCTTGTCACCAAACTACAGCTGACCCCTTGCTGGACAGTAGCAGCCATATCAGACGGCAGACAGGGAGGGGGACTTCGCTGCCCTCTAGATGCACCCTGTAGCCTGCAGCCTTGGGGAGCCCTGGTAAAGAGAGATTAGCAATGTGTGTGTGTGTGTGTGTGTGTGTGTGTGTGTGTGTGTGTGTGTGTGTGTGTGTGTGTGTGTGTGGGGACCCCGTACAGAAGCTCTTCCCATTCTTTCTGTCTCCCCCTTTTCTCTCTCTTTCCACTGCTCTAATCCTTAAAACCTCTAAATCCTCCCTCCTCTCCCTCCTTCTGTGCCCCAGGTCGCGATTTCTCCGTCTGCCCATCTGGTGTCAAGGAACAAACTCTGCCCAATCTGCACCTTGTATTGTGCCGTAGATAAGAAAAAAAATGTTAAACAATACTACTACTAATACTGTTTACTTGTTCTTCTCTGCCTTAATATCAACAACAGTGCCTCCATTAACCCCACCCAACACCACCCCAGCCTTAAGGCCCAGTGTGTACGTCCACCCCTGTCTGAAATGTCTACAACATCTCTGCTGAGTGCATCAATATTTTACACATTGCTTCTATATTTACATTTTGGAAACCTCAAAGGCTCCCAGGGGTGGATGGGAACTTGGAGCGTTGGGCTGCAGAGAAAAGATTTCCTGTTGTGTTTAGACAAGTTGTTTTTTTTTTTTTTTGTTTGTTTGTTTCTTTATTGACGTCACATCGTCGGAGAGGTTGGTCACTTCTGTGCTCACTCTGACAGCTCTCCTCTGCTAACATCCTCTGGATTAGGAAGTCAATGGAGGTTTAGCAAGTCAATGAAGGAAGTCTCTGAAGTCTATGATGTATTAGATGTGGACAATGTGTTCGTTAACGCTCTGAATCAGAGATGGAAAAGCCCAGGTGCTGGCTTCTCATGACCTGACCAGAGCCAATTATTAGCCCAGAACCAGGTGTTCTGGCTCAGCAGCAGACCAGGACACTTCAGTGTCTCTCATGCTGGAGGTTAAAGTCATGACAGATAAAGTCCCATATCAGTATAACCTTATCACTGCCAGCTGCTCAGGTCTCAGGCAACGCTGCAACCACATTGGACAGTGCTGACCAGGTGGAATAGTCTTGACGTAAGGTACAAAATGTTCTTTTTGGATGTGGATTCTCACTGCCGGGGGAAAGCAGCGTTGGCTGTTATTTATGGTCGCCTCTGCCAATGAAGATGAATTTCATAGATAAGGAGGTTGCTTTGAATTATAATGCTTAAAAGAAACACTAACATATGGTTTAAAGGTGCATATGTTTGTTGCCACCATGTGAGAATAGTGCTTTCATTGGCTCTGTGACCAAATGAAGCCTTTTAAATTCAGATAAAATACCTGTTGCACACTACTACATGAAAGTATTGATGACGCCCAATCACTGTATATGATAATGCCGTACAATATTAAAAGTACTTAGGAAATTGGAGGGGCCTACAGCACTAATTCTGAACACCTTGTTCACAATCTAATATTTTGATTCATATTCTTATACCACGCTGTAACAGAGTTTGTTTCTGCCCTAAATGCCAAACAAAAAACAACATTACAAATAATACATCCAGTTTACACTAGATTATGGAGATATATCCTGTATTCTCATTGAACTGCAGCTACCCTTAAACCACAAGACACACGATAACGTTCATCACTCCAGATACATAAAAACGGTCATCACCTACATCTGGGAGGCTCGAGCACTGGGCACTGTGTTTTCAATTATAAAGCCCTATTATCCACAAGATACAATTAAACATTGTCAGTGAAATTTGAAGCTAACAACCGTCCAGTAAACACAACATACCTTGAAGGTGAAGAGACACATTTCCTGTAAAGACTTCACAAATTTTCTAGTATTTAAAATAGTATTTCTGAATGTTTTCATTAGTGTGTCTATGTAAGTGATGGTTGTTTTTTTAGGACTGACTCATATCATTGTGATCTTATATGTAATTCGATCTCAGTATATAACAAGCCAAATGAATAAAGTTTGACTAAGTAATAAACATGCTCTGTCCTTGGAGACCTTGATGTTCTCCATAGTTGTGACAACAAGTGTGACAAGTGAAACAATCACATGACCAGTAAGGACTTATCTGACTGTAAGAGGTCGATGTGAGCACATGAAAGTGTCCACCATTAACAGAAAATGTGTGTATCTTCCTTTCTTTTATCCCTCACTCATTTATTCTGACCCATATAAATTAACTTTGGAAAAAAGGGTTATTCTGTTTTTATTTTTACTACTAAACTACTGTATGTTATGCTCGTTGGTAATGTCAGCATTTTAGCAATTAAACCTCATTATTCTATGTGAAGTCATTCTGGAGAGCAGCATCAGCTCAATGACCAGAATGGAAAAAATGGAGACCAATTTTTAGCCGGAGGTACATTAAACTAGGAGTGAAACATTTAGTTCTTCTCTTAAGCCAGGTCTAGAATTGTACGGTCTAACCCTAATAAAGCATATTCTGATGCACAGAGTGGCTCTTGCGTGTATGTAAAGTCCATATAAAGCTTTCCCCTTGATAACAACACCCCATCGCTCCTGTCTCCTCATATCCATTCAGTATCCTGCAAAATAAACTGTAGTAAATATTAAAGACCAGCAATTATTTGAATGGTTTTCTGAAATCACATTTCTCCTTTGTCCATGCTGTGCTGGTCCCATCAATGATTAGCCAGATGATGAAGCCATTATTGACTGAACCTGAGCCTGTGCCTCATGGAACATTAAATACATCACTTCCTCTCAAGGGGCTCGAAAGCAGCTATCACCCAGCATCCCTTTATGTTGCAGTCAGGAAATGAAAACAGCCATTAGAATCAGACCAAGCCAGAGTGCTTATAGGATGCTGAACGCTTGCAACGACAATATCCTTTATGATAAATCCAGAAACAGGGCCCTCACGTGTTTGAGTGCAGGTGTGGATAGAACAGATTAACATACAGGCCCAGCTCAGTGCAGGTTCTGGTGGTTCAAATTGCCATGGCTTGTGGTGGAAACCCCCGAGGCATCAAACTGCAATGTAATAAAGCCTTTGTAAGAGGCAGCTGAAGCACACCCAGCCCTCATCACACTGTAGTGTATCTCTAACATCATGTGTTTGTGGAAATGGTGAATTTCAAGTGACCTATAGCTATCTCCTGCGATTTTAACCATGATGCTCCTTCAGTGGCTTGCAGTTTCTGCACAGCCCATAGCATCTCTCTGAGACCTATCACTGCTTATTCTGATTCTTACACAGCTCCGATTCTTAGTGTTTGGCGATTGTTTGACATCTATTCAGTATACAGAGGGTTTTTAAAGGTGCCACAATGTAGTCGGTGTCTTTTACTCTGTATCGTGTCCGGTTTAGGCCTGCTAAGATTCCCAACCACACCCCATCTTCTTCTCTCCGCCGAGGGGAGCGCAAATGATCGTACACACCGCCCCACCACCGTCCGTTTATAAAACGGTTTGTGTCGCTCCAGGCCTGTGAGCTATAATATCATAGTTTTTCTCATTATTGTCAAAGCGACCTCTCTCTATCTCTCTCTCTCTCTCTCTCTCTCAAACACACACACACACAGACGCACACATACACATTCACTCCTCGGTTGCAAAAATCTACAGCGATAAAGCCACTCCAGCCTGCATGCGTGCGTAAAAGGAAAAGCAGAGCGGTGCTGGATGTGTAAACTGAGGGATGGGGTGCAGTCCCCATTGATGAAAAAGAGTAGCTGAAGGATAGATGATGCTATGATTCATCCTCAGCGCCCCCCCCCC
>NW_019525071.1:230228-314345 GCF_002814215.2 Seriola lalandi dorsalis | reverse complement strand
CCCACCCCCTAACTCTCTCTCCCCCACCAGCACTGTCACACCCCATCCTCACGGCCCCATCTACACCTGTAACACGTTTGACCCTGTTTCGGGTCATCCTCATTGACTGTGACCGTATATTGTTTTAATTTAGGCTACTGATTGATCCCGACAGCATTCACCCTCATAACCAACCAGATGCATGTCTGATGGTGCTGACTGCTTTTAGAGACACTTCCTGTGCTGTTACTGCTCTACTGTTCCTTTATATTGGTGGGTTAATTTTGGGGAACGCACGACTACACCACACCACCTCTTTAAGACGAACGTACAAGTGCAGAATGATGGCAGAGCAGAGGAGATGAATCGGCTAATGGTTACTGGAGGTGATGGGTGTGTGATGTTGACCACCACAATGGTAATACTGGGTCCTCATTAGTGTTCAAGGGACATCTTTCTACCGGGTTTTGCGATGCGTTACGCGTTTTAAGTTCCACGGTAAAGGGAAAAATGTTGCTCTTACTTTAGCATGGCTTGTTCTTTCTCCTCTTCCTCCTTTTGCCGAGCCATCACTGCCATGATGATCTTCCTCTCCTCCTCGGTGAGGTGGCTCAAGTCCGGCAGATCCGGCATGGATGGCGGCACGGTGGGTGGGCGAGGGCCGCCCTGGGGCCCCACCGAGGCGGACATCTTTTCCACCACCACCACCCCACCTCCTCCTCCTCCTCCTCGGCGTGTCGTTTCGGCTGACAGGTTCCCCGGAGCGTTTCCGAGCCACACCTCACGACATGGTCCGCGGGCACAGCGGCAGCGGCAGCCGCAGCCCTGGCGAATAGTGCAAGCCGCTCATGGTTGCAGGCACCCCCGGTTGTGCTTTTGTTTGTTCTCTCTCTGGGTGTTTCTCCCACCACAGTCTCGTCGTCGTTCCCCCCCACCCCCCGCCTGCCCTCCTCTCCCCTCCACCGCCCGGATTCACGGGGAGCCCATCTCCGTTTTATCACGCCGGGAGTTGAGTCGAGCTGAGGGGGCCCCTGGTTCACTCGGCTGGTTTGTGGTCCCTCCGCCGTCGTCGGACTGGAGCAGGATGTTGGGCGGTATAGGCGGAGTCCGTGCTGCTTCTCCTCTCTCTCTCTCTCTCTCTCTCGCTCTCTTTCTTGCTCTCTCTCTCTCTTTCTCTCTCTCTCTCTCTCTCTCACACCCTCTCTCTCGCTCTCTCTCTCTCTTTCTCTCTCTCTCTCCCTCTCTCTCTCTCGCTCTCCCCCTGTCTCTCTCTCTCTCTCTCGCTCTCTTTCTTGCTCTCTCTCTCTCTCTCCCTCTCTCTCTCTCGCTCTCCCCCTGTCTCTCTCTCTCTCTCTCTCGCAGTCAATGGGAATGCAGCCCTCTTTCCTCTTCCTTTATTGCGGTGGCGCGCTTACTCATGTGAGAATACACACCATCATCACATGCAAGCGCAGCTACACATAAACACACCTTAGCGTTTTATCCAATAAACATACGCAAAGACACGCACACACTTAGTAAACAAAGTTCAAAACCGCACAGAGGATGTTTGGCCTATAACCAACCCGATACTCACGCGTGTGTAGCCTGTGTTGCAGCGACAACATACACATGATTGAATGATGTCTGTGTGGCAGGTCGCACTCATTCGTCTGTTTCAGCACCATGGACAGCTCGTCTGAACAGCACCGCTGTCACAGATTTTATTTCAAATCTCTCTGTAGTTTTTTTCAACAAACTCTACCTACGCTACCTCACGGTTATTTGAATCTTATGTAGGTTATACCGAAACTGGTAACCGGTGGATACTCTGTAATGCATTTTTTAAAAATATATTTTCCAAAGAGACAATGATCTATATAAATGTGCCAGTGTTTGCCAAAAACGTAGCCTAACCTTTTCTACTTCCCTTGGTCTTATGTTAAATTAGCATTTTTATCTTATCTTAACTTATCTTAGCTTACTTTATCTTATACTTCATCTTATCTTTGCTTATAGGTTAAGTCACGACAACTCACCGGGCCACTTTTTATGTGATATTTCGCATTATTTAAAACAGTGCAGGAGAGAGACTCATTTCCTTTGTTCCCTGTAAACTTTTGTTCTTACAGTTGTCAAGGGTGACGCTCCCTTCTCGATCAAACAGCTCCTATCAGAGCTACTACAGTCCGGCCCCTCCACGCTCGCTTCGCATTCAGATCCAGACTCTCAGGCTACAGTCTACCGATCCGGAGCTGGCACCGGTTTCTCCCCGATGACGTAATGCTGGGTGAATGGTTGAGTCCATCCAGCAGATGGCATTAACCCCGGCTGCCGCTGCCGCTGTCACCCAGCCTCCGTCAAGTGACGTCACCGAAGAGGTGACTGTACCGTGGTGACGTCAACTTCCCATGGTGCAGAATTTTGTCATCATTTAGGTCGTGACTAGGGACCACCAGCTTTAAGTGATACAGTCGTGCCAAGGCAGAACGGATCTTTGGTGCAGACCTCGGACTAAAAATAAACCCTGAGTGGAGTCTGTGGGAGGACAGGGAGGCCCTGCTTTAATGGGTCTTTTCTTTAGATTTAAGATGTGCAACATTACTCTGTCAACCCTAATGATGCTTTGTTATTGGTCAACTCGACACAGGCTGTAATAAAGAGGATAACATACACGTAGTTTATCACAATTGCGAGTTAATGAATACCTTAGTAAGGCATGAGAGTGATTAGTAAAGTCGAGTTTGCGCTGTTTGAAGGGAAGTTTATTTCTTTATCACCTTTTAAACACAGACGCAATTCATTGTGTTTCAGTTAGACATTTAAAAATACAAGAAAATAGTGACATGATGCGAATTAAGAATAAAAATTGATTTAAAACATTGAAATAATATAAATAAAATAGAATGTAAAAGGACAAGACGTGTCTCGTCATGGATTGGCAGGGAATGATAATTGTTCGTGGACTTAAATAATAAAATACATAAAGGAAAAGTCGAGTAGTTACTTGGCTAATGTAGTGTGAGGGAGACGATTCACAGAACTGGTTGGTGCTTGTAAGAGAGCCCCCAGCTGGACTTCACCGACTATGAAAAGGTTTTATTTAATTTACATATGTTAAAGTTTTAATATGTAAATTTTCCACATTAAAATGTGTAAAAATGACTGGACCTATGTTATATATTTACTGAGTTGTGTACATTATCCCAAATGTTTCCAGCAATTCTCAAACCAGAGAAATATTTGAAAATGATACCTGTAATTTGGTCGCATGTCAATGACGTCATATTCCCGTGGCATGTGTTAGTGTTGTTGTTGCCTGCCAGATACTCAACATTGACTTTTATCTAGTTTTAACTCACATACACTTTTTACACCTTGGCCGTTTTCAACTCTATATTTGAACCAGATGAAGGATTGTAGTCGTCGGACGTCTGGATCTGAAGTTATTAGAGAAAAAAGTTGAGTAAATATTAGACAGCTCAGCTCCCAGCCGCTGGAGACGTCCTGCCCTGTGTCCACTGAAGCACGTCGGCAAATCACTGATTTTTAAAGTGAAACTGTCTTTTTCGTTTACTGGTTTTAATCCCCTGGTCTGTTCTGGAGAGGAGGACACCTCTGTGGATAATTCGGCTGCAGGTAAAAACCTGCTGAATGTCTGGTTCATAAGTTATTAAAGAAACATAGGTAAGTAGTCCCTGTTTCCAGCTACTCCCTGTTCGCCTTAGAGCATCACTGATTTTTAAAGAGAAACTGCTTTATGGGTGTTCCTACCTTCCTCTGAATGTCTGGTTGATAAGTTATCAGAGAAACAATCCAAACAAAGGTTAGCATCAATCTCAGCTCCCAACCCTTCCCTGACGTCTCTGTCCTCTGTACAGCGTCGGTGAAACACTGACTTTAACTGGAAACTGCTTTATTCAGTGTTTTTAATGGTTCTTTTCCTGAACTACTGACATTGAAGGAATCCAAACCGGGAGAAGTTTATGGTGATGGTGGTGAAGACAACTCCCAAGATCCCATGCTATGTGAAAAGTTATAGGAAAGGGCTTTATCCAAAAATAAACAGGATTTAAGAGGTTAAACTGGATTACTAAATTTTAATATCGTCAACAAGAACAAAAAATGAATTTGGAGCATTTACATCTTGAGCCTTTGATTTGAAAAAAGATAGTTATAAAACAGCAGGGGGAAAAAAGCAAAAACAAAAACACTGAAAAAATAGCACAATATTTTTTAAATGAATTCAGTTTAAAATAGACGTAGGCCTACTGAAACCTGGAGGAAACCAGAGCCCTGAACCCCAAACCTCCTGTACTGTAAGTGATAACATCCAAAATATTTGCCTAAGTAACCTATGATATCTTGAACATTGTCACAAATACTTGTCAGTGAATGATTTCTATAATATTCAATAATAGACAGTAAGTCTTACTTTTGGTTTGTCTACCTTCTGATCATGACGTGGCCTATAAGGGAAATAAGCTGCTACTGTGAGATGGAAGATTTCCCCACAGAAACAGGCTGACATCTCCATATATCCAATTCAGAATATGACCATCAAGATTTGACAACAATACCCTCACCATTGTGAATATACCGACATCTAGTGGACACATGAAAACACTGCATGTACAGAGAGAATTTAAACCTCTTCATTATGTAGGAGTTAGTGGCAGCTCAAGCGACTGTAACAACAGCAGCCATTGTCGCCCCAAGTGACAACTGAGGGATAGCCTAATATGAAGTGCTAAAAAATAGTGAAACTGTAGCAAAAATATGAAGTCATAAAGTCTGCAAAGTGACAATGTCTAATTATTTGTTAACATTAACTAACATTTAGTAGCCAAAAGCTTTTAGTCACACGAGGCGAAGTAAAACAATGAGGCTGAACTTCAAAATCAAGACCATCCTTGGGGTTATTAGTGCACCAGCGTCCCTCTTAATTGCAAGTACAATACATTATGTTAATGGAGCAATCATTTTTACAAAGACCTAATTGCAAATTAAAGGTAGGAACGCTGTGTACTGTTTAGCAAGTATTCTTCTGTCTAAAAGAGCTACTAAATTAACATTTTCTCGCCCTGTCACTGAATAAGCAGTAGTGCACACATAAGGCATGTTCACTACTGTGATGTCACTATTATTATTTTTTTAGCAGTAAATCTCTCAAGAAAAGGGTGAAAAAAACATAAATTTCAAGTATAGACAAATTAAAAATCCCCCCCTGCCCTCCCCAAAAATCAATCCAGATCTGGGGCAGATCTGGATCATTTACTATTGATTTAAATTTTTTTCTCTGAAGTCTGTTGTATGTTGCTTTAATGCCCTTCTACGTACCTTTGAACTAAATTTACACAGGCTCACAGAAAGATTTTCATAGTTAAATTAACTGCTTGTGTGGACTTGTATAAGATCATGAAAGAAAGTAAAAGCAAACACTCTCTGAATGTTAAAATAACACTGCAGCTGCATATTCACCTTTTGTATCCTCTTCAAAAGATTGTGTGACATTCTCATGGAAAGAACACACGTGACATTGAACACAATAGTATCATGGCTTTCATATTTTTGTACAATGGCAGATGAAACAAGTGGAAGGCAGATGTTTTTTTCTCTTTAGAAAACTGAAAAACCAAAGATGCAGATATCCAATGCACAACCAGACACAAGAAGGTTTATAGGAAATGTAGTTTTAATTTAGAGAAGTACATCACACATTACATCACAGAGACATCCATCTTGACAATAGTCTATTTTGTTCATGGTGACTGAGTGATACATATTAGTATAACATTTCATTTTCATATTTTCCTCGACCTTTTATGCTTTCACTGGCAACAGAAAAAATACAAACAAGACTGGAGAATATCTTCTTTCTTTTATCACACTATGTATCAATCCAAGTGCATTTCCTTTATTAGGCTCACAGCGTCACCTAATGTGTAAATCTGGCATTTCAGGAGGCGAAGCTGGAGGGCAGTTGGTAGAGTTGTTTTCACTGGGCTTTGGATAAATGTGGCGGTTTAATTTTATTCAGGCAAAACATATATATATATATATATATATATATATATAGACCTCTTTAACTTGTGTATATACATACATATATAAAAAATCTGGTTCTATCTCTAACACTAACACATTCTTCTTACACAATTTAAAACGGTTTTATCGGTTTGCTAATTTTTTCTGACAATTTTTTGAGAATGGCAATGAACGCTGCAGATAAATTGTACTGCAGAAGAAGAGACATATGATGGATTTGGGGATAGCTTTCAGATCTGGGTGAAATAATAACAAACTCTCTTCCTGGTTCATTTTAGTAGACTTAAGAAACTCAGATCGTTTGGGATCCAGGCTGTCTACTTGCTGATGACCTCTGTGTCCACATCTTCTGTGCGGGAAACCACTTTTCCATCAATGATCTCTTCAATCACCACCTTCCTCCTCTGGGTAATGACTGGTTGATCTGTAGAGGGAACCAAAAACAAAATCAAATCTGTAGCATATTTCATTTTATTCGGCAAAGAGCCTAAAAATACAGCAGTGATGTCAACTTACGTTTGACCTCTTGTACGACGACAGTTTTGCTAGAAGAGAAAATGAGAAATAAGGAAAAAGTAAATTTTTTACCATTCTTACTGTTCAAGATGGAGATAGTACAAATGTTAAACTACTGATTCGGGAGACATGAACTTCTCATATAATGCAGAAAACTGTTAAACCAGTTATTTTTTTTCTAAACAGAATTCACACATCCTTACTTTTCTCCATCCAGCAGCCGTCTGTACTCAGCAATCTCCAGCTCCAGCCTAGTCTTGATGTCGAGAAGCACCTGGTACTCTGTGGACTGCCTCTCGATGTCCGCCCTCACCTGGCTGAGCTCGCTCTCCAAGCTGTTGACCATGGCCTGGAGCTGGCTGAGCTGCAGGCTGTAGCGGGACTCTGTCTCTCCCAGTGTGCCCTCCAAAGCAGATTTCTACATAGGAGACAGAATAAAGAGCAGATATGAGACTTTATTCACCACTAATTGCTTGTTTTCTTATTCCACTTTCTACTTAAGTTGCCAGAGGAAAACAAAGTGACTGACTGACAGGTTTACTGACTGCTATTTATAGTATTGGTCAAACACGTTGTAAAATATGTTACTATGGTATGTGTGTTGCACACGCCACAGTATCATAAAATGACACACAACAGAGAAGATTCATGTTGTATTGTAGTGAAAAAATACTGCATGAAAATGTGTGCTGCAGCTTCTTTTATGTGCATCTGTGCATGTGGAAGAATGTGCCGTACCAGGCTGATCTGGGACTGCAGCTCAATCTGCAGGGACTGCAGCGTCCGCTTAAGTTCGGTGATCTCGGAGCGGGAGGTCTGGAGGGTCTCTGTGCTGGTCGTCACCTGCTTGTTCAGCTCGTCAAACTGGAAGACATAAAATTAGACATGAATATGGTCACAAAGGTATTCAGGCAATGCGGTAATCGCTTGCTGTTTAGTTAAATGTGGGCATGAGATGATGATACGAAAATGGTTTTAAGAGGTTAAGTGTATTGTCTCGCTCCGCTCACCTTGACCTTGTACCAGGCTTCCATTTCACGGCGGTTCTTGTCAGCGATGCCGTCATACTGAGATCTGACCTCCTCCAGGATCCTGGACAGATCCTCCTGGGGCTTGGCATCCACCTCCACCTTCACAGAGCTGGCAGTAACTTGGCTGCGCATGGCCGCAAGCTCCTACGGGCAGGACGACAGTCAAAGGTCAGGTAAGGTTAAAGATAAAAAACACTTGGAAAGCAAAACAAGGAAAGGGATCCTGAGACAAAGAGCCAGTCTGGACCAGAGTTTAAGTTGGATTATGTAATTTGTGACAGAAGAATTGGCACATTCTTGCTTTTAATAAGGACACGTTAAGTCACTGTCATCTGAGATGTCTTGCAATCAGATGACATCTTATGAGTCATTATTTTTGTCAGCTCCCTTTGAGCGACATAACTTGAAGGCACAGCAGAAATCCAAACAAGTTTAGTATAAACTAATGTTTGTAGAAGAGAGTGATAACATCTCTTGGCAGGCATTTGGCAAACAGGTGACTTAACTGTCTCATGAGAACTATTTTAATGTTGTTCTTACCCTGTGATTAAATTACATGAAATGGGTGGATCATATTCCCTTCTGGTCATGTGAATGAACTATCCATGCTCTGTTTTGTTTTCCGATAATTAATGTAAAAAGTAATAACCGCGTAGATACAGATGATGACTTGACACCTGGTCTTACTGAGATGTTGTGATGCTCTTCCTAACAGTATAACTCTCACCTCTGCATGATTCTTCTTTAGGTAGACCAGCTCCTCCTTCAGGCTCTCCACCTGCATCTCCAGGTCAGTCCGGGTCATGGTCAGGTCATCCAGAACCCTGCGCAGTCCGGCAATGTCCGCCTCCACCGACATGCGCAATGCCAGTTCATTCTCATACCTGCGAAGAAAGCAGCGTGGATGTTTATGTTACTGCACCCGCTCCATTATTATTCAAACAACAACAATTCAAGGTGAAGCTCCACCAAAACCAGTCACACCTGTTTCATCACGCTGTTGACCATTACACCCCCGGGGACAATATGTCCACATAGCATGAACTGCCTGAATGAGCATGTGATGTAAGCCTTCTGCCATTATAAAAACATAGCAATGCTAATAAGGGTTTTTAACCATACAGGGATCATTCCACTCACTTGACTTTGAAATCCTCTGCTGCCAGTCTGGCATTGTCAATCTGCAGCATCAGTCTGGCATTGTCCTGTGAGGCGACACTTATCTAGAAAAAAAACAAGCATTGTCAGTGATTTCTTATCGTCATATAGTACCTATCACAAAGGTGTGTTAGCGATTCATTATCTAGAATGTGGGCTGACAAGGTTGGTTTGATCAGCAGAGTAGTTTACTTTACGCCTGACTTATGCTGAATGATATCAGGCAATTATCACATTTGCTCATCAAGTGATTAACATTACTCTTGACAGGGTTGGCAGGTGCTGCTGAGAGACCCAAAAAAAAAAAGAATAAGGGGCTTTAGTTTTAAAGTCCAGCACGCCAGCTAACTTTTTCTTTGTTACCTTGCACATGCACACATTGTATATCATCCATGTTGCTCTTGATATATTAAGTTTCTCGTGGTTTTCCTGATCCACATTATGAAGGCACATGGTTGAGTGATACTGACTAGACTTTAATGAGAACTCAGTAAGGTTGGAAAAATTAGTAATGAATAAAATGTTTGCTATGATGGGCTGCATTCTTATCTGTGGAGGATAAACTAATCTTCTTAGTGTAGTGTATCATGTCATATGAGGATGAAGATTTAACATGATATACATGAAAAAAATTATACTTCTTTATATGGTGGTTGTTTCTTTACCATATCCCAAATGATTTTTTTTTTAAAGTGCTACGAGTTTTCAGACTGGAAAAAAGCACTATAACATTTGCAAGTTAGCATATATTTTAATGTTGATTATTAACATTATTTTACAGTAGGAAAATAGAGGTTATATAATTAAAGACACGTCGTTACATATTTATATGAGGAGAGTAAAGCTCACCTTTCTGCGCAGGTCGTCAATGATTGCCTGATACTTGCTGTAGTCCCGGACGGTGGGGGTCTGCTTAGCGTACCACTCGCGGATTTGGCGCTCCAGCTGCGCATTGGTGGACTCCAGAGAGCGCACCTTTTCCAGGTAGGAGGCCAGGCGCTCATTGAGATTCTGCATGTTCATTTTCTCGTTGCCTGTGAGGGAGAAACTGCTGCTGCCTCCACCGCCACCTCCGAGCGCCGCCGCCAGGTCAAACCCGGAGCCGAGGGAGTTGGAAGCGTAGGACACCTGGACGTTTCGACCACCGGCACCGCCATAGACGCTCGTTCCCCGCCTGGAAATTGACAGTGAGGGAACCGAGGACATGGAGAAGGCGGATACGCCGGAGCGGTATGAGGCGGTCATGGTGACTTCTGTGAGACTCGAATGCAGTGTTGAGTGAAAGTTGATAAACCTCAGGAGCGGTGAAGAGGAGCTGGTGCTGAGGCCGCCCGCAGGATAGGTTTTTATAGTCTCCTTCCTGGAAGTGGGTGCGGCCCAACAGGTAGATGGAAAGATGCTGATGCCACCATCACAGGTGTGACCGCGCAGGGCGTGGTGGGTTGGCATTCAGGTTAGTGCCCTTAACATTTAACGGCTGTCACGGTGCATTTCACTAAGGCGTGTGAGGCATTGTTCATTCATGTTGTCACCTTTAATTTAAGCCTGTCTGTCTGACACAGTTAAAGGAATACTTCCTTCAATCCCTTTATAGGTAAACTGCGGTTCATTTACTCTAACCTTAAACAGACTGATTTTAACTATAAAAGCATCTCCCAAAACTGTCATTTTAGTAAAAAGCATGATGTTCCTCTTTGAATTTTCAGGACGCAGCTATCAGCCTGCATGCACAGGTACAGGGCAGCACAGGTACACCAGAATCTTGTTTGTGTCTCTCACAATCAACTTTGTAAAAATGCAGTAGACATACATGTTGAGTATGCAAATGTGACGATTAGCAGGTATACTGTATACTACTAGGGCTGCGATGATAACAGCATAACCTCAATACCAAGGATGCCTATCACCACAACATATTTTTATTTGTTCTATTTCATTTTTAGTTCATAATTGAACTTAACTGTAACTTTAACTTCTTTTTTCTGATCCCCACTAGCTTCTGCTACAATGGTTACTAATCTTCCTGGGGTCCACAGCACTGTAGCCGTCAAATGTCTTTTAAATGTGGCAGGTAGTGAAGTAGCCTCTTCGTTTGACTTTGTTAGCTCAGTGATACTAAAATTAGACACCATGCTCCATAAAGGTTTTTGTGATTCGGCTAGCTCCTTTTAGCTTAACATTTATTCGAATAGCAAACTTAGTGGGGCAATTTCATTCAAAGACCTGATGACTATACTGAATTGATTAATGTTATATTATTATGCAAATGAAAGACAGACAAACAGCACACGCACACAGCACATTCTATAATAATAATTTTTTCACATTTTACTTAAGTTTTTTAACATGCTAACATTTGGTAATTAGCAAATTATTGGATAAACAAAATTTCTGACCACTCGTTGAGGCTAGGCAAAAAGTCAGAGGATCACCTCAGTCAGCAAGTTTCGGGGCACACCGGTGGTCTAATGGTTAAGGCATACCACAGGCTGGTGGTAGCTACAGGCAGAACACCCAAACATGCATCTTGCCCACCCATTCAAATTTAAGATTTTTGTGGAAAAATAGCAAAGAAAATGCCAGTACCATTTCTTCTGCTTGATGAGCAGCTTATAGCCGCCTCCAAAGTCACCCACTGCCCACCTGCTCTTCTCCTCTGTCCACACTGTCTGCTGGAGTTATGCGCCGTCAGGTGTTCAGTTAATGCCATGAGGTGGTATACAAGTGTTTTTTGGCATGGAATAAACACTGTTGTCTGCCACTTGACTGTAGAAGTTAAAACACTAATCCCATGTAGAGTAAAATACAACTCTCACCTCAACTCTCACTCTTTGGCAATACAATTAATTGTTGCTGAAATATTCAGTCTTGACCAAAGCAACAAACTGAAAACCAACAACGGAGCCAGAGTGCTAGCATTGCTGATAAAAATGTAGGCAAATTACAGCTGCTATGCATAAAGAAGTTAAAGGGGCAAACCTTTTAAACAGTGGACTTTTTTTTACACATACTCTACATTGACTGAAAAAGGAATTCATGCATCATTTATTGCACACACATCCACACAGACTGTAAATATTCTCCCACACTTGTATGTATAACACGGCGTGAACCATGTGGTGCCATGGTGCTTGAAAACCTGCCATGGAGCCATTTTGTTTTTGGCATGTCTTTTATTTAAATGTCATGTTGTTATTAGGTGTAGGCACATATCTCAGAGATCATACAGTGAATTGCTCAGAAAACCCATTTGTTCCTGTGCTCCCTCAGGCTGTTGCTGTTATTACCTGCTAGGACCTGCGTGTACTCTCAAATGTACATCCCCATTAGTTAGACCTTTAAAGTTGGATCAGTGCCTTGACCTTTTTGGGTTCATGCCTCGAACCAACACCTCAACTCGGATTTGAGTCACAACATGATTAGTTTAAGTGCTTCATCCAGTCCTACAGTGATTGTTTCGTGCCATGTTGTGGTTTGATCATATCCAGGCAGGTGTGTGTTGCCAAGTCTGTCATCCATCCATTATCTATACCCCTTATCCTTATAGGGTCGCGGGGGGGCTGGAGCCAGTCCCAGCTGACATTGGGTGAGGGCAGGGTACACCCTGGACTGGTCACCACTCCATAACAAGGCTGACATTCAGAGACAAACAACCACTCATGCTCACATTCACACCTATGGGCACTTTCATAATCGCCAATCAACCTATTGTGCATGTTTTTGAACCGTGGGAGGAAGCCGGAGCACCCGGAGAGAGCCCACACAGGCTCAGGGAGAACATGCAAACTCCACAAACTCCACACAGAAAGGCTCCAGGCCCAGGGTTCGAACCCTGTGAGGTGACAGCGCTAACCACTGGGCCAGTCTGTCAGCATGTCTTAATTAAGATTACCTTGATATGCTAAAGGTGTATCACACAAACTAATCACAAAAACACACAATGTTCACCGACCCCCAGTGTCAGATGACTGACTACAACAGTGTTTAGGTGTTCCCAAATATACATTGCACTTTTTAGCAATCCCCCTCTCTGTCTCCTACCTACCTTGTCATGACTACTATGCAAATAATGTTTTACTGGGCAGGTAAAAGTTGATCTTGGCAACAGTAGTGGTATACTCCTGGATAAACACATAAGCTATAAAAACTGTATTACTCTGTTTTTTATAGCAGCTGCCAAGCGCCCTTGTTTCAAAAACTAAGAGTCATTGTGAAACTGAATAGGCTCCTTTTCCCATGAAAAACGTTTGTTCTCATAAATCACTCAAATTGTTCGTAATTACCAGCTTGGACGATGTGAAACAGATAATTTAGAAGTGAGTAGCAGCTGTTAAACTGTAGTAAATGGGTGGACAAGTGGGTGCTGCCCCTTAATCAGGTGTTCTTAATCTGTTGTTCTTGATCATTTTTTCCCCTACCTTTCAAGTTATGTTCAACAACTGGAAAAATTAGGGAACCTCCAGTCCATCAGGTTTCTCTGACGTTGCTCACTCTGAAGCTGGCATGTATTATCATATACGCTTCTTTTGTTTACCAGTGTTTTACTGACAGAGGCGCTTAAAGTGAAGTTAGACTGAAACCGGATCTTAAATTATAGTTTAAACTAAGGTGCTTTTTAATTAGGGTAACACTGACAAAGGACATTACACCAGGCTTAATGTTTAACAGTCAAGCTTAAAAGAGCTATATGTAAGTTTTGCTATTGCTACATAGCCAACATTAGCATTAACAGCTGTATACTTACCAGTTTAGAGGAAACATTGCGAGTTCAGCATCAAACTTGATTCCTTTACTCGCCAAGATCTGTCTGTCTCCAGAGGTGGAAAGCAAAGCTCCAAAGCAGTGGCACTGATTAGAGGGAGTCATTTTAACATATTGTAATTGTAAATGCAACGATGGCTGAAACTCTCAGCAAGACTGGTAAATACAAAGCTGTTAGTGATAACATGGGCTTTGTAGCAAGAGCAAAACCTACAAATAGCTCTTTTAAAGTCAGGTTATAATGACATTGGAGTATAAACCAAGCTGGAGTTTAAGCCTGTGGGTGTTGCTCTGTCCCTCACAAAAATCACAATCACAAGTTGAGTTAGTTGTCTTGAGACACGGTTTCTTAATAAATTACTACATTCAGAAAACTGAAAACTATGTTAGTTCACTCAATAATGAAAATAATTCATAGTTGCAGCCCTACAAACAATATTTTACCATGATGGAGTAATTCATTTTGCATAAGAACTGGTTAAACTATAGATCTACAATAAGATATCATAACCATAATTTAAATACAGCACAGGAGTGTGCCAGACTTAGCACTTCTAAGCTATTGCACACTTGACAATTATAGATATGTGTCTCTGTTTTTAATACGTGTTTTTGTGTATTTAATGTGTCTTGCTTTTAATATGTGTCTGTCTTTTTTAACTTGTCTGTCAAATCCCCTTGACCAGAGGACAATGATATCTCACTCACATGTATTCAATTGTATATTATGGAAGTGAAAATAAGTCTGATTCTGATTTTTAATCTGGTGTGATTGAGGTATCTGTCCCAGAACGCCTTGTCATGGACAAACGGCATTAATAATTATGGTCATGTTGCCATGTTATCACATGCTGGAAGGTTGGATCAAACAAAGAAATGTCTCTTCTCAGTTTACACTCAGACATACAGATAATACACCCCCTCCACCAGCCCTTCTGCTGACCCAAGTAACTGCAGGTAAAATCATCAGGGACAAGGCCCTGACATGTTCAGCTGAAGTATTTGCCCATCCTCATTCTACGCAACACTGAGTGACATCTAAGTGTGGCACTCCTAGTGAAACTGTTTTATGAAGAGTAAGTATTGTGTAACCCTGGGGTGCTTTGCAAAATGTCAAACAAATCATGATAAGGATAATAGTTTTCGGGCTGTGCACCTGCACCTGCACTTCTTTTTAAATGTAACACAAATATTTAATGGTACAATTTAATGATAGGCCCAAATATAGTTATTTTTCCTTAGGGGTTTTAGGCTTTAACAAGTGTAAAATCAGTAGGGTGTATTATGTAAGGTGTGTTTTCCTGTTGCTCTTTTCTTGCCGTGGTCCTTCATTATGAGATGGCACAAAGCAGCAACCACAATGAATGTTAATGACAGATTCGTTAGCTAATGAATTCTGCTCTCTATGTAGTGTAAATTTCAACCAACTCTCCCAGCCAGTCAGGAGAACCCTGCCCAGTTCATGCCTGTGTGTCACATTAATTGGGCTGTTCGCTTCAGTTCCCTTCCTTGTGTAGTTGTACAACACCATCAAAGGTGTTTCCTTCATCTGTATGACATGTCTCCCAGACTATAAACTCTGAAATGTATGGTATGATGTCTGTCTGTTAAGATGACAAACCTTTCTCATCTAACACTGGTATGATCAGCATTCAAGTCGTAGGTGTGGAAATTTGTTTAATAGAGTTAAAAGGGTACATGACTGCTGAACATTAATGAGGTCAACCACTGATGTTGGTCTATAAGACCTGGTTCTCCAGACCGGTCGAGTTCCAGTTCCTATTGTGCTTGAGTTGAGTTCTTCCGCACTGCATTGGGAAAACCATTTGCACTTTGTGCAAAGAGGCATGTTTAAACAGGAAGGGGCCTTACCCATTGTTTCCACAATGGCAGCACTATTGACCAAACCATAAAAAACAGCCCCAGACCAAAGGTGCACACATACTTTTGTCCATATAGTGTTAGGTTATGACACGTGGTTAATACTGTGAATGTGAATGTGTCTGTCTGAACTGACTGTTCAGTGGATGTAGAAGAGCAGTAGCACATTCAGTCAACCAATCAGCAGCCAGTATGTGAATGACCAGTGAATATGTGTACATAACAACCAATGACTGATCCCATTGTTGACTACACAATTTATATTTTGTGTGAAAATACGCAGTGACTTTCATCAAGTGTCTAGGTAGATTTAACTTTAATTTTTCAAAATCTTTCAAAATCTTGAATAAATGTACTGGTGTCATGGATATGCAAATTAACACATGGTATAATTTCGCAACATCTACAGGCAGTAGCGATACTGTAGCTACTTTGCATTTAAAGTAGTTGGCAACAGGGCTAACCCCCTTACACATTACACATAGTCATTTGACCGATTGTTGACATAGAAATGTTAATAAGTGCAGCTTTAATGGTTTAATGATTATAATGATCATTTCAACAGAAATGTAAATGAGTGTTTAACATAGTATAGATAAATCCTGAAGGTTACCATCACACTGCAAGTCAAAGCACATGAGACATGCTTTAGCTGAACATAACCCCTACAGCAGAGTCTTGTAAGGAGTTTATGTGAAGATAATCTCTTCTGAGGTTTTGGATTCAAACCACAATACCTTCCAATCCAGAACTCAAGTAGCTTGCATAACAATATCATGTACAAAGCACAAAAAACCTCCTGGCATAGAGTTTTATAATTGTTATAGAATGGATCAGAAGCTATTGTGTGTTTTTACCAGGTGTTTCTTTTTTTTGTCGCCAAGCACCTTTATTAAAATGAGGAATAAATGAGAAATCAAAGAGCTACTTAGCGTCCACCCTTGAGGGGAAGAGTGGCAGGCGAATCTTAAGTCACAGGAGTCAGGCACAGCAGACTATTAAGACTGTTCAGTGTTAAACCCATAACCTGAGGCTTTCATTTGTTTTCATTCTCTTGTAGGTAGTGACCAACTCTGAAGCCTCCACGTCATCTCCTGAAATTTGCCTATCAAGTCACCACCTGCTTTTCCCCCTTTCCTCCTAAATGCATGACTCCCCTGGCAAAACACTCTTTCGAATGCAATACAACAAAGGCGATTTCTTGGATTGGAACATGACATCTAAAAACAGGTTTGGTAGCATTCCTTGTTTGCAGTCATAGCAAAAATCATCAGTCCCAGACACTCAGAATCCAGCTGCCTGGAACGCCCTGATGGGTGTTATTTTTCCTGCTAACATTATCAATCACCGTCACCAACATCACCACCTTCTTGCCAACAGGATGACACTTCACTCAAACGGTAATGGAGTGTAATGATGGTAATTTTCCCGGCGGTACTTTCTGGCATCGTTTGGTTAGTCTGGTTAGACTGTGTGTAAGAGCTTGTTTAACTATACTTGTGGGGTCTGACAGCTTTGTGGGGAGAGTCGGGTAGTGTGTGTGTGTTTGTGTGTGTGTGTGTGTGTGTGTGTGTGAGTGTGTGTTTAATAATTAAAGTTTCCACACTTTTCCTTTTGCTATCTATGATGGACATTTTCTCCCTCTCTCTCCCTCTTTCTCTCTCTATCTTTTTCTAACCATACAGGTGGATGAAAACTACAACCCTGGCAAACTCTTATCAAAACCCCATGAGAATGTCAGCTGGCTGCTCCTCATCTGTAATTTCAAGACAATACTTGTACAATGGTTGTAGCAGATAGCGCCGCAGGCCTTGTATTAGTAATCCCCACATCCTGGCAAAGCGATCTTTGTAAAGTACACTTGTTTACCCAATGAAGAAGTCATCTGATTAGCAAATCCTCAGATCGGGGGTTTGCTAACTGACAAAAGTGGCTCTTTGAAGTCAAAGTAGGCACAGAAACACATTAGATAAGGAAAGAATTAGATTCTCCAAACACTGAAACTGCATGTAAAAATAGATCCGGATTTAAATGTTACAATCACATTTAAAGGACCAATCACTACTTTTTTAACTTAATGAATTGTAGTTGTTGTGAGCAACCATTAAAGTGAGATTATGTAACTGAGATGAAAGAAGAAATATTATTTTATAGCGATAACAAATATATATATTAACAAAAGTCTATTTTCTTAAATTCTCCAGTACCACAGAACCGATTAAGATTTAAAATTTAGCCCTGGGGCCTGTCAAACGCCAGGTTTCAGTACCCATCCCTAGACAAGCATTAGCATGTTCCCAGATGTCGAGCGTGTTAATTTGTCTGTGACCTGATTCACCAACCAACCCTGTGACTTCATTTTATCTAATCATCAAGCTCAATTAAAGCACCACCTTCTACACATAATGCACAGATGAACTTGGTCTATGTGACTGGACCATTATGCTACAGTGACTTCTATCTGTGGCAAAAGTGACCACTGTTTAGCAGTATCAAAATGCAGAGCCACACTTTCTTTTTCTTTTTTTTTTCGATAGAGGACCAACCCATTTGTTTACATTTGTATCAAAGCTTAAACATTCAGTGGAATCCTGACACCACACCCGTAGCTTAACCAAACATACGTCTTATTATAATACCTTAAATATTTTCATAATATTACCGGTGTGTGACACTGCTGTACATGCAGTCTGCTGGCTGTAGAATATGCCTATGAAAATATACTGTATGCAAATTCCAGAGACAATAAACCCATAATGTGTCTGTGCTGAAAACATAGTGCTGTAGTTGTTGGGACATATCTGTGGACAGTGTATCTAAGGAAATACTGACACCACATTAGAATATTTAGAAGATGAAACCTTTGTCCCAGACAGTCAGACACAAACACTCAGTTATTCTCTAGAACTCGCCAAGACTGTTATTGAGCAAGAGTTCACTCTGCACAGAGTGTGTCTTACTTCACTTCAGGGCAGAGTGTATGTGGAAGCAGGCTTCACATTAATTATAGTACATGTAACCTCGTATTTAAGCACCACTCACATGTCCTGTCACTGTGTCTCCCTGAACATTCGCTCCACAGCTTGTCTCCCTGTTTGAAAGCGGCTCAGTAATCCTGGATCAGAGAGCACAAAGGGCCCCAGAGTGCTGGTGATGTAAGCACTGTGTCCAGTGCCTACCCCACTGCTCTCTCCTCTCCAAAATGCGGTTTTGGGTGGTGAGGTGGGACAGGGAGGACCATCCGTATCGTGTCTGAGCCTGAAGACTACAGACTGACGTACAAGCAGTGACACTGGCAAGGTAATGGCAGCCTGTGCTGTGTCTCAGGGACCTGCTGCTGCTGATGACCTGGATCACAGTGGGAAGGGAAAAAGTGTTGACCAGCTTGCTGTAGAGGAATGTGGCTAAGCTGTGGTGAGTGTTGGGTCGGCTCAGTGTGATCAGGCAAATAGACCGAAGGACCTTTGCTACCTGTTACCACATTTACTGTGCTTTATTCGTGGAAGGCCACCTTGTTTCAGGTGAGTATCGCTGGGTAAACATTTACCTAGTAAACGCCTCTGGCAGCGTGTGATCTCAGACTGGGTGGCAGATTGTTTGCTGTGAAAGTTCTAACTTAATATTGCTGTGTATGCATTGTGCAGCAAACATAGTAAGTCTGCTGGTCGCGAACTATCTGAATGTTTTGACCATCACAGGCTCAACCTGCTGTGCCTGTGAAATTTGACTGAGTGGAGATATCAGTGGCTCATTGTGTGTGTGTGTGTGTGTGTCGTAAACACGTGGGTGTGCACTCTGTCAGGTCAGGCATCTGTGGACTTGATGCAGGACTCCAGTCAAACGATGTGGGGTCTGAACGCCCGCTTGAAGGGCTTCCTGGAGCAGGTGAACAGGCTGCAGGAGGCCAACCGGCAGCTGGAGGCTCAGATAGCCGAGTGGGGCATCAGGAATGCCTCACGTTCCCAGGACTGGTCCCAGCAGGAGCAGACTGTGAAGGAGCTCCGTGCCCAGGTCAGACTAACATTTGTCGACATTTTTAATCATCAGTAGAACTATTGGAAAACTGTTGGAAAATGCACATCTCTTTGCCAGATAAAGGCACAAAGCAGATGTAGCAAAAATGCTACAGAGTTATTTTTTCCACTCAGGCTTTATGATTATGCTCATTCTCCATTACATCAGCTCGAGGCCGTCTTGGCCGGCAGAGAACAGGGGCAGGTGCCTATTGTTCAACAGTAATGACTGCGGTGAAAACAGGGACACAGTCAATTACCAGTGTTGATGACAGCTGCATGCAATATGTCAACAGTGTCAAATACAGGCCAGATAAGGCAGCTTAATGGCAGTGGTGCAACGATGGTTTGAGGACAGACGCCGCAATGCTGGCTCTGCTTTTAATCAGTAAAAACAACAGCTTCCTCAAATTCATAAAGTTGCTGTTGGAGCTTGATTGGGTTTGAAGCTATAAAAGATTGATTGATCTGTTAATTGTAGATCATTTTGATGTTTTTTTCCTATTAGCTAGTAAGAGAGAATCAGCAACCTAGTCTTGATATATGAAACCATTTTCAAAACGAACTTGATACTGAAGCTCATTTGTCATCAAGATAAAAGTTGACATTCTGAAGAAACACACCTTTGAAAAGGGAAATTCAAAAGCAATGTACCAAGAAAATGACATGTAAGTACCCAGATTGTACAAAAGCCCATGAGGTGAGAGGTAATGACACATCAAACAAACTTGCTGCAGAGGATTAGGAGCATATATGTGTCTAATTAAGCCTGGATCAAAGCCAGAGAGACGCAGCAAGAATGCCGGACGTCACACACAGAAAGAATGTGGAAATCTTTACTACCTTAAAGGTTGTTCCGCTCAGTAGACCATTAACGCCAACCAGTACGGTTGCTCACATGACTTGACCTGATGGTTTTCAACCGCTGCTTGGTGTTAGAATCACTTTCTGCTTGAAGCACACAAAGGTGTTTTAATGACTCCCTTGTTTCTCGTTGCATACCATGTCACTCAGCTTTGACAGATGAGCCCACAACCATGACAGGCACAAGAGAAAACCCTGCTAGTTTAATTGCTCACCAATCCACAATAATGGGTGTATACTAATGTTTATGGTATAAATGTTATGGAATATTCCATGTTATCTTTGTCTTTTCCTCAACATGGGTGTGTCTTGTTCTTAAAGTGTTGCACTCCTAAGAAAACAAAGGGAAATTAGGGTGTGTTAACATTTTTATGTAGGTGGTTAAATATGAGGAGCCATTTGGTTTTTGTAATATCCAGATGGCTTTTTGGCCTAAACGGTGAGAATCAAATGAAAAAAGTCTGCTGCCTTTGCTGAACATATAAATACAGTTTGTTGGCTGTGTTGAAGAAAGATGCTGGCTGTGTTTCATGTACAGTATGTATAGAACAGTATGTATACAATATGTACTCTTTAGCATTGATAGACCATCTGAGCCTGCAGGTGAGGTGAAGTGAGGTGAAGGGAGACAAACACTATGCACAATGCCGATTTGTTTTGAACAGAGGTACAGTTGTTGCTGTAAAGGGTTACAAGACTCTCCAAAGGGCTTTTAGTTTGAAATTTGGGATACAGGAAGTGGATACATGTGAACACATCCAACGAGAAGGAGAATATGGCCTAAAATTGGGTTCAATAAGATTTTGAGCTTGTAAAATGATGTTCATAATGATGTTCACAAAAAAACAGAGTTTACAGTTGTAAAGCTGTCAAATAAATCTGCAGGAGAAATTCAGTTTCATGTGTAGAAAATATTTGTATTAAAAAAAAAAAGACAAAGTTCCCACACTAGCTGTGTCTCAATTCAGGGGCCAAACCTTGTAGACTGCTTAGTCCGAACCAAGGTGAGACGATCTGGTCTACGGAGGATTTCGTATTTTTCCACAGCCGCTAATTGGAGCTCACAGAAGAGACAGTAAGAAGAGAAAAGTAAAGAGAGGAGAGAGAAAGGTATATTTAACTAGCTAGTTTCCCCAACAGCACAATAATCATATCGCATGTAACATACAATTTATTGCTTGTGTTAAACACAATAAGTATTACTCGAGCACATGTCTTCAACTTGACAGTTTAAAAGATGTACATGTGGTGATTTTACTTTCTTTCCACTGCACATACAGTGATGCACAGGCTGAATTCCATTTAGCAGCATCAGTTTCAGGATCCTGGTATAATTCACTTACTGCGACCCTTGAACTGAGACATTTTTAATCTTATTAGTGACACTTTTGCTTTTTCTGCTATGACAAGTTAAAATGTCTTTTGTGAAAAAGGCCTTTTGAATTATTGTCTAGACAACAAACATACACGTGGAACTGAAAAGTAACTTGTCATAATGATACAGGACATAATGTTTGAGATCTCAGTTTGAGCCCATTTCACTTTCAGTGTTAGAGAATACAGCCTTCCATCTGAACACAACCTCCTGTTTGTTGGATATCATACACCCACCACCTTGCTTAAGGATGTTTTTCCCACCATCGGCCATGTTATTTTAGAATTTTTTAAGAATTATTTGGCCTCTGGCTCTTCAGACTGTTTTAAACATGCAGTTGCCATTGCTCATCCAATGTGGACGCTCTATCCTGAAGTAATTACAGACTTTTCCACAAATTGTCTTTAATCAAAGGTTCTTGAGAAAGTAATCTCATCCCAATTGACATCTTTTATGAACAGAAATAATGTTTCTAATAGTTTCCAGTCTGATGTCAGAGCCCACCATAGTACCGGGACAGCTCTTATCAATGTTACCAATGACTTGCTATTATTGGTTGCTGACAATGGTTACTGCTCACTTTTAGTTTGATATGGTCGATCATAGTATCCTCCTACATTGGGTGGAAACACGGGAAGGCATTAATGGCTCGGCCCTTACACTATTAAACTATAATATTATCATTATTGTCATTATTATTATCATTATTATTATCATTATGTTTATTATTACCATCATTATTATAATTATTATAATTATTATCACTATTATTATTATTGTTGTTATTATTGTCATAAATCAAAATACAGTATTTGCAAGTGGTGATGTAGGACATGCATCATTCAATGCTCATAAATGCATTCAAGACTTTTACTTCTCTTCTTTAATGGACTTCTGTAATGGCCACTGCCAGGCCACCTCACCAGTTTATCATAGAACAAAATCTCTTTGACAGCTAAAAAACTGCATGTTGTCTTTGCACTTTCCTTGATCTAATCTGATGTTATTGTGCTAAATTTTCAGGTTGGTAAACTGCTGATGGAGAACGCCCAGCTGGCATTACAGTCTGACAGCATGAAGTCCAAAGCTGCTGCTGTCCAGGCCAGGTCAGCTGTGTTTGGCTGTTGTTTTCCTGAAAGCTCTAACACTCCCCTCCCTCACTCAATACAGGCGAGCCCTTATTGATCATCATATTAGGCATGAGATCACATCCCATAAGCATGCACTCATTCATACAGTTTATATTCAGTGATCAGATAAAAATACAAGTTTCTGCCAGGAAAAGTGTGGGATTATCAATACTGAGCCATAAAACACCACAATATGCAAAACAAAGCTGTGGAATAACTATCAACAGTTTCCTGTTTTCATCCTGCTGCAGTGCATTTCTAGTCCTCTGTTATCTAACTCAGGCCAGTTCCCGCTCCTGTGAGCCAACCTGCATATAAATCCAGGCCGGGCTTTGTGCTGCGTCTGCAGTTTCACTTATGTATTGATGCAGAGTGACACTGAGCCCACCACCACCCCTCCTTCACACACACACACACACACACACACACACACACACACACACACACACACACACACACACACACACACCACCCCTCTGCTGTCAGCCATTAACCCATGAAGGACAGTGGCAACGCACTGGAGCTTGAAATAAATACACCTGTTCTATTTATAGCTCCACCTGATGTGTCTCCTGACCAGCTGAGTGTAACTGTAAAATTCTGGACTGTGCTTATGCAACACTTAGGATGATGTCTAGTTCTTTTTACTTGTAGTTATGATTTCACAGGCATAGGTGGTCGGTGTATGATTATTAGCTATTATTGCAATCTCTTTCAGATCAACTTAAAATGGATACTTGGCACGACTTAAGAATGTATCACTTTAAATAAATGTATCTTCTCCTATATGATTGTCTTGACTGTGACATATTACCTCCCTTTCTTCATATAAGGTTTATAAAATAAACCCCTGTTGGCATTGCAGGTGTGAAACAGAGGAGCGCAACACCCGGCATCTGGAGCAACAGGTGGCTCTGCTCAGGGAGTCAAAGACGAAGGCAGATCAGAGCAGCATGACGCTGCAGGCAGACTTTCACCGTTCCATGACAGAGCTGCAGAAGATGCACCAGGAGTATGAGGTCACTAAATGTACTGCAAATGCTCATTATGACATCTTTTTCTGTGGTTTCCCAGCTCGTCTGTCTGCCTGTTTTACTGTACCGACATCTTTCTATCTGCCTGTCACACTACAACCTTTTTTATTTTGAAGCACACTTTTTTCATACATGCAATAAAAATCACTTTACCATGAGAGCCTGACAGTGGAAAGTGGAAGTGAAAGCTTTGCTTGGTGGAGGATTTGTGTGCCTCAGTATCTCTTGAACCTTGCAAGCAACACCATGTGGCTGCAAATATGAGACATGTTTGGGTCAGTGTCTTGTGGACAAGAGCTTGTTGCAGGACCGACTGAGTTGTTTTAGACATTAGGTGAAATCACCTGGTTAACTGGTGGACAGGGATGGAGCTTCTTTTTGAAGTTTGCTGGAGATTGAGCAGGTAGAGATTGTTGGACTCACTTATATTTGCTCTAGAACCAAACACCTATTAGGACTGGTCTCTCTTCAACTCAGGGGTAACACAGGCTGAAAGGCACTCACATACCTCGAGCAGGCTCTCATGACAGAGGGTTGTATTCAGTCTTCTCAGAGAGATCATTGCAGACGAAGTACCACGGGTGTACAGAAACATTAATGTTAGTAATAACATCCAGAGGGCAGTGATTGGGAGGAATCGTCTGATCTTGTCTTAATCCAAGTGCGGAGTAGAGCAGATTGGACAAGTGAGTGACTTGAAGCAATATTTTCTTCACTTGTGAAGAAAAGTGCTGAAGTTTTAGTTGGTAATGAGTTAGATCAGATAGTGGGAAGCCTGCTCTCTACATTGGTTGAAATAATTTAATCTAGTTTTCCTTTTAAGAAAGTTTTTTTTGTTTATTTTGTTTGTAAAACCGTGCACATACAGTGTTTATTGGGCATGCTACTCGTATGATAGATAGATAGATAGATAGATAGATAGATAGATAGATAGATAGATAGATAGATAGATACTTTATTTATCCCCTAGATTAAATTCATCTTTACATCATTCTGGCCGCCAATGAAATATTTCATATTTCAAGTACTTAATGGATTGACATAAAATTTAGTCCGTTTCCCCCCAGGATGGATTTTAATAATTTTAATGATCCCTTAATTGTTCATCCAGCACTATCTTCTGGTAAAAATGATACTGATTAGGTGCTGTTCCATTAGCCTTTACTCTGTGTTTAGTGCAAATGGCAAATGTTAGCATGCTGACACACTTACTTAACTAAGATGAACATGGTAAACATTGTACCTGCTTACCATTATCATGTTAGCATTAGCATTGCAAACATGCTAATGCATGCTGACATTAGCGTTTAGCTCAAAGCTGAATGCTATTGCCGAGGTCCAGCCTCACAGAGGTGCTAGCATGGCTAAGACTCTGCGACTTGCTTTGTACTATAGTGAAATTGTGATATAATGTGCTTATTACAAGCACACAAGTCTGAGTCGAATCGATAACAGCTGGTTAGCCAGAAGCTACATGAGGCCTGTGAGGATCCATTTGTCACCTAAACATTGAGCCAGTTTGGTATGAGATACCAAAATACGTTGGTAGTACCTCCCCTTCCGCTACGTAGCGAAGATGGCGACCAGAGGGTGAGAAATGTCCATCATTCCAAACTCAACTTTTTGACCATTTGGGGTGAACGTGTGTGTGTGTGTGTGTGTGTGTGTGTGCGTGTGTTTACACGCATGTGTGACTAAAACATCTCCTGATTCCTCTCATCTCTTCACTCTTACCTCATCTACCCCTCCTCTTTCCACCCCCCCTTATCTTAATTTTCTCATTCCTGCTGACTAATGCCTCCTCCCCTCTCCTACTTTCCTGCATATACACACATATATACACACATACATACACACAAGCGCACACACACACACACACACACACACACAGACATGTATGTAGGGCTCAATGACCAATTTTTCTTTTTCTCCTGCCTCTGCATTGCGTTGACTGCCTCGCTGCCCTCTGCCATACACACACACACACACACACACACACACACACACACACACATTCTCTTGCCCTTTTTCTCCTTTGCATTCACTCAGACTGTAAGTCAAACTAATTTCATCTCTCTGTCTTGTTTTTCTTTTGTACTTCTATCCCTTTACATCATTCACTATCTTCTCACCCTATCTTTGTCTCCCTCTCTCTCTCTCTCTCTCTCTCTCTTTCTCTCTCTCACTCTCTCTCTCTCTCTCCTTCTCTGTCTTTCTCTCCCCCCTCCCTCCCCCTCTTGCTCCTTCTGGTTGGCTGTTTGCAGGCAGCCCAGGCTCTGCAGCTGCAGCGGGCCGGCTCCTGTGATGCCCTGTTAGCAACAACCACAGCAGCAGCAGCAGGAGGGGTGGAGGAGGATGGCACAGGGATGGAGCTCACCCAGCTCCTCGACCGAATCAGAGCGCAGTGCGACCATAACAGACTTCCCGGCCCTGGTGAGAGACACCATGGCCTGGGCGCAGTCTCAAATCCACCTCCCGGCTTGGTCGGGCCTAGCCGCTCTGGAGCCGGAGCTGCAGCAGCAGCATCATCCAGAACACACAGAGGAGCTCTCAGTGAGGTATGTATCTCATCCTGCATCTTCACTTCATCTTTTTTTTCTCTGTACCTCTCTCGTGTTGTCCTGGCCCACCGCCAGACAGACACACCCTCAAGACCAACTCCAAGCCATAGGCAAGGCTGACTGATGTATGTGCTCGACTTGAGTAAAATGGTTAGTGGTGTGTTTGATGACTGTGTTGAAAGGATGTAAGCTTAGGACACATGAGCCTCTCCCTCCTCTCTGCGCTCTCTGTGTATGTGTGCGTCTGTATATGCTTGCTTGCAGCTTTTTGCATGACTTAGCATGATTGCAGTCTCACTCTTTTCATCTACATACTTTACTATTACAGTAGTGTGTTACAACATACGATCAGTTACTACTCTGTGTGAATGATTCCTGATCTTCATTAAATATTTATGAGCCAAATTACAACCGAAGCATTCTCATCTATCCTGCAGATTTGTTTTTATCCTTCATCTAATAATAGCAGGACTTACTGAGCTGAAGTAGGAGCTTTTCTATTGTATTATTATCCCAGTGTTCCTGTGCCACAGCACAATGACTTTGGTCTGACAGTGACAATAAAGTGCTTTCGCCAAGGGCCGCAAGCGACCACAGTGCTAAATCAGAGCAGGTTTTATGAAATGCTGTTGTTTACATCAGACCCACTCTGTCTGTCCTACTAAGGTAACCTCTGCACAATGCTGCAGTTAAATACCTGCATGATGTCCATAATAATATCGTATATAAATAATATACACAGGAAACCTGTTCTCCCTGTGAACAGTTTTTTACTTCCTACTTCCATGAGTTGCAAAGGCTGGGAAGTAAAGTGCAAAACCTGATGCAGACACCACCATAATTTTCAATGACATTAAAGCTCTTTTTAAGTTTAAAGCTGCCATGTGGAGTTTTCTTGCAAACAAACAAAAGTTCTAATTACATTCAGTGTTTCTCACCGAAACATGCTGTGTATCCGTGAAGTATGACAAACATGTGGAATGCATTGTGTTGCTTTATAACATTTGCAATACAAATCAGGTTTATATATATATATTTTAAATCCTGCTTTGTTTACATCCGTGTATGATAGTTTGCCTTCTTCTTCTACACTGACTTTGTAGGCGCATCACTACATTTCATTGCCTGTTTTGCTGCATCATGAACATGTGTCCTGAAGCATGGATATGATATTAACCCAACAGGAGCATTACTAGTGGTGAAAATCTCCACAGGGTACCTTTAAATTGTTCAGATATAATCTCTGTAATGGTATATAATATAAACTGTGAATCAGCAACAGTATATACAGATGTACAAACACCAGACAAGTGATGTCTGAAATATAACCTGAGATACTTAAGTATCTCTTAATTAAGTATTTTTATAGTGAGTTATTTTTCTTGGATCTAAATACATCCTCCACCGCTATCTGAGATGACAGATGGAATGATAATTCAACTCCCTCTGAAACTTAACCCCAAACAGTAAGTTCTTGAGGAAAATGTCTGATATAACCAGTAATAAATTGCTGATGTTGCTGATATTCTCTGCCTAAATTTGCCTACTGCATAATTCTCTTATTAATTAAATAACATTTAATGCAGTTAAAGAGAAAGAGAGAATCATTGGACTAAGAAATCAGACAATAACTTAGATATAACACGGAGGAGTCAACCTGTTTTGTTTTTACTGTCAAAATATTGTCATAACTGTGCTGAGACAGTTTGACTGCTTCACTGCATTTGAAAGAGGACAAAGATGAATGGTTTGAAAGGCCTAACAGCTGTACAGTGTGTTAACACAACTCGTACGGTACAGCTGTGTGTACACGCAGGCTTGCATGTCTGCTCCACTGTCTGTTTACTTAAACTGAAGTGCACACTATCAACAGCACCACCTGAGGCTGCCTCTCCACTGGCTGTTTGACTGAGTGCCAGTTACCCATAAGGTGTGTGTCAGTGCGTGAGGTGGTTGTATGTGCTTCTCATAAGGCCTGACTTGTTTATCTGGTACAGACGTTCATTTCAAGAATTAACCATTAGCACACGAACACATTTGGTAAACAGTTATTTGGTTAGAAACGCAGTTCTTCTATCTTATCTCAAGGTTAAAGACTTGTGTTGTTGTGTTTGCTAGTGAATAGAATTTAAAATGAGTGAGAGAGTGTGTGTGTTCGGCTGCGTGTGTTTGGCTGCGTGGGTGGCGGTGGTGGTGCTGCTGGGGTTCTTGTACCTCTTTTAAAGTGTGTGATCCCCGTCACCTCACCCAGGAGGAGGCAGCGTGGGCTCAGGTGAGCCTCGGCGGCGCTGCCCTGAGGGAGGCGCGGGCCGAGCTAGCTGAGGCCAGGAAGCAGTGGCACTCCCTGCAGGTGGAGATTGAGACTCTGCATGCCTTGGTAAGACACACATCATCACGCATCACCAGGGCTAACTCCCCAATTATCACACAACTTGAATCCTATTAATCTTAAGTATTGGACAGAGTAGAATCCAAGATGAAAAGTCAGGAGATCACCAAAGTTATTAAAAATCCATCCTGAATGTCTGCACCACATTGACAGTTCATCCAATAGTTTTTCAGATATTTCACTCTAAACCACAGATGTCAGCCTCATCATGGTTCTAGCAGAAAAGTCAGCAGATCACTGAAGTCAGTAGGATTCATCCCCCAGGGACCATGATTGTCTGTACAAAACTGAACCGCAATCAATTAAACAGACTTCGTCAGTCTGGACCAAAGTGATGGAGAGACTGATAGGCATTAGCGTCCCGAGAGCCTGGCTGCTGGCATGATGAAAAACCAATAATGTAACAACCTGTTTACAATGAAATAAAATGTTGAGTAACTAATGTAACTTTAATCTTATAATTACATATATTACATACATAAACACAAGATATATATTCTTTGGTGGTTATCACATTTGAATTTAAATTTTAAACAATAAATAATATGATATGAATGATTGCAAGTGTTTCATGGATACATTTTTCATAAGCTTCAACATTTCACATCCTCAAACATGAATTTGTACTGTTGCACTCCTGGTGGTGGGAAGCCAGTGAGGGATTATGTTCACTATACTTACTATACTATATTATAACATTATTAGTTTCAACACGCTTCTATGAACCCAGTGTTATTTAAAAACATAAATATTATAACTGTATATTATATAACTGCCCAGGCATTATGCTAATAGCCCCTGGCCTCTTGCTGTCCAGGAGAAAGGCCTGGAGAGCTCCTTGCAGCACACCCAGCGAATGTACTCCAACCAGCTGCAGGACCTTTCCCAGGTGATCGTCGGGTTGGAGAGTGAACTGGAGCAGGTGAGGGATGGTCTGGCCACCCAGCGTCAGCGCCACAGCCAGCTCCTCAACACCAAGATGAGGCTGGAGCGAGAGATCGCCACGTACCGACGTCTGCTGGAGCGGGAGGAGGGCAGGTGAGAGCAAGAGGCAGAGAAAGGGATGGAAAGATTAGAGGAACCAGGAAGGAATAATTCTGTGGGAATTTTGTGGTTTTAGTGTCAAACAGGAAATAAATTTTTACTTTTCAGTTGAAAAGGATTCCTCTGAATACTTGCAAGGGAAAAGTATACATCACACACACACTCATAAACTGACATAAGTAAGACAGAAACTTGTTCCTCAGCACTTGACAGTAGTTAACAAAATTATTTCTTAATCATGTCTTTTATTTGGCTGTCAGACAGTGTCATGTGTTATGTGTTGTGTCTTACCCTGGATTAGGTGGATTTGATCTGTATAGAAAATGAAAATCCACAATAATTGATGGTCAAGACAAACTAAGGCTGTAGAGTCCTCCCACACAACAGAGTGACATGCAGTAACGGTGATTGGAAATTGAACATATATGTTTCATAGAAAGCACAAACAATAAATTAAGTGAAGCTGACAAACTTTCTGCCACTGAATTGTAACCTAAAAATCCAGCTTTGTCTGTAATCAAACAAGATGATAGAACCCAGACAGTCTGTCAGCATCACGCTGTTTTATTAGGGAATGTTCCATTCTTTTTCCATGGCCTTTAATTATCCTCACATGCAATGTGGACTCACATCAACCTCCAGTGCAGTTTCATACGTTTGCTTGCGTCAACCATATGATTGTAATTTTATAGTTTGTGGAAGGTAATTTTGTTTTATGACTCCTGTAAGGGGTAACAGAGTGATTGATGTGCCGCTTTTGGTTTTCCTCATTTCTTTAGATTGCAGAAGCTTTTCATTCCTAGTCTGACTTTGACTGATGTTATTGATGCAAGGAGAGACAGGACTTGGCATCTGAAATTTGCATTGTTTGTTCATATTTGAGAAGGGTGGCGACTGAGTGGGTAGCAAGCGGAGGCTCAAAGGGCTGTGTGACAAATACAAGAAAGAGAAGAGAACATCCTCATACAGTAGAAAAGAGTCTTTCTTACTGAAACATCAACAACCATATAACCACAGAGGTTTCTGAGTTGGGTATGTCTGCAAATTCACCAAATAAAGGGCACAAAAGATGACTCTGATGATCCAGGCTGTGCAAAGAGAGATCATGTGTATTCATGGTTGAGGACTCTTTATCCCCACCACATGAAGACACACATTGGGGCTAATATTTTAGCACAATGCTAAGATAACAGAATCAAGTGTCTACAGCCTCGTTAGTAGCTCTGTGAGGCAGCACCTATGCACAGTCGTGATCACAGTGAGAATGAAAACATGCTGATGTGTAACAGGCATAATGTTTACGGTGCTCATCATATTAGCATGCCAACCTTTGCAATGTAGCAGTAAACACAAACTGCAGCTGAAGCTAATGGGAATGTTGTAAGTTTTGCAGATATTGAGTCATTCCCTGATGAAAACTCAGAGGATAGCCAAAGTTACTACAATTCATCCTGAGGGGAACATGAATGTCTGAGCCCAAGGTGAATAAGTAAAAACTAAAACATAGTCATATAAAAATAGTATAAAATAAAATATTAATAATAATACTAAAGACCTAGTAAGTGATTACAAAAATGTACAAAATGCAAATGTACAAAAAGTAGAATCGCCAGGACTCTTTAACATTAGCATACAAAGTTGAAAGTGGGGAGAGTCCTGTCCAGTTGAACTCACAGGGATCATGAAGAAAGCACTGGGGTGCAGAGTCCAGTGTCTCACAGAGATGGAGTGGATAACTTTACACGCGGTTGCAGGGTTGTAAAAGGGGGGTGTAAACGACAACCAAAATAAAACAAGATCCGAGTTCTTGAATGGGATGCTACATCTCTTCAATTAATTTGTTTTATCCCTTTTCCTGCCTCTCGCTAACTGCTGTTCATGGATGGTATAATTAGGAAAAGTACTGTTAGGAAAACACAGCCCTGCAAGACAGACTCTTACTCTCTGTCTGTCTTGGGGGCATCAATGACATGCCCTAGCCAGCATAATTGATGTTGGATGATTACTGTCACAGTACTCTTGTTGGTTTTAGCACACGCCACTGTAATTCTACTGGTGCGTTGCAGACTTATATGGACCATTTGATGTTCCTTGATGTGTTGGCTGTGGGTGGTCCAGGCTTTGTAGACAACTTTCATTGGAAGATCCTCCAGCGTAGGTTCCCAAAGTCTCATTCAATCTGGTTTTGTTCAAGAGCCAACAGTAGAGACAGAAGAACTAAAGTTCTTTTAGGTTTAGGAGTATAAGCATCATCATCGACATATTGCAGCTCAAGAACTTTCTCCCTACAAAGCCGAGTGGTTGGTGCCCCCTTGTATAAAATAGAAATGCAGCTCAGGTGCCTCCCATTTCTCCTGATCATCATTGAGATGTTTCTGTGCCTTGATTGGAGTCCACCTGTGGTAAACTCAATTGATTGGACATGATTTGGAAAGCCACACACCAGTCAATATAAGGTCTCACAGCTGACAATGCATATCATAGCAAAGTCAAAGCAATGAGAGTTCAGAGACAGGACTGTGTCGAAGCACACATCTGGGGAAGTCTACAAAAGAATTTCTGCTGCATCGAAGGTTCCCAAGAGTACAGTGATTCTTACATTGAAGTTTGGAACAACCAGGACTTTTACTAGAGCTGGCCAACCAGCCAAACTTAGCAATAGAGAGAGAAGGGCCCTTGTAAGAGACATGACGAAGAACACATTGGTCAGTCTGGCTGAGTTTTAGAGATCATGTGTGGAGATGGAAAAAACTTCCGTCAGGACAAACATCTCTGCAGCACTCCACCGATATGGGCTTTATGGGAGAGTAGTCAGAAAGACATCTCTCCTCATTCAAAGACACATGAAAGTGTCTGGAGTTTCAGACTTTGAGAAACAAGATCTGGTCTGATGAGACCAAGATTGAACTGTTTGGCCTCAATTCTAAATCATGTCTAAATCATGTCTGGTGGAAACCAGGTAGCATGGCGGTGGCAGCATCAGTGTTTTCAGAGGTAGGGACAGGGAGACTGGTCAGGGCTGAGACACAAAGCTGAATAGGGCAAAGTACAGAGTTATCCTTAATGAAAACCTGGTCCAGAGTGCTCAGGACCTCAGACAGAACCAAAGGTTCACCTTCCAGCGGGACAATGACCTTAAGAACACAACCCAGACAATGCAGGAGTGACATAGGGACAACTCCATGAACATCTTTGAGTGGTTCAGCCAGAGCTCTGCCTTGAACCTAATGGGACACCTCTGGAAATACCAGAAAATGGCTGTCCACTGATGGTCCCCATCCAGACTTTCTAAACTTCTGTTTTCACTGTGTCATTATGGTGTATTGACTGTAGATTGATGAGGGAAATTTTGATTTAAATCATATTTGTGTAAGGGTGTAGAATAACAAAATGTGAAAAAGGGGTCTGAATACTTTCTGAATGCACTGTGCTCATTATTCATTTTGGCTATGATTACTCTATATCAGTGTTTCCCATACTGTGGGCCAGGGCCCACTGGTGGGACACAAAGGTATTGCAAGTGGGCTGACAAATCATTTGCAAAACAGCACAGTTTTGGTGAAAATATGTAATAATAAAAAGATAAAAGTATGAATAATGTTTTTAAATGTTTTTAAATGAAATGATCTTTAAAAACATTGAAAATGTTGAAAACCACATTATATACTTGTTTCCATGGAAAAAATAGAAAATGGATAGCTGGTTAGCAACAGGAAATATTAAAAGGAAAGAGTCAAGAAGACAGATAATCAATTGACGAGAGATCTCTACCCAGTTAAACAAAATAATCATTCATTAAAATAAAAAGTACCTTTCCTTTGGCCTCTGTAATGTTTGGATCGGAATGTCGGATGTGGGCCGTCAACATTTATGAGATTTTCAAGTGGGCTGTGAGTTGGAAAAGGTTGGGAACCACTGCTCTATATGCTACCCTTGTGGCTGCAGGTACATGGGTCGTGAAGGGCAGCCGATGAGTCTGCGACCCTGGAGGTCTTCTGTGGTGGAGCTGAAGGAGAATGGGCTGGAGAACGGTTTCAGTGACCCTGCTGTTAGTCCGGATGAACCCAAGTCTGAGCCTCTGCCTGAAATACCGTCACTCCTCCCAGCAGAGAATGGGATAAAGAAAAGCATACTGCATAGACAGCAAAGCCTTGTGATACTCACAGGTAAGACACACACATACACACACACACACACACACACACACACACACAAATGCACTCACACTCTTACTGCAGTCATGTCTTGTTATGATTTGTTGTTCATTCAGAGCCAGAGCAAGATAAAGACTTGCCAATCTCCACCGTGAAGACTCAGGAGATTCTTCAGGGCAATGTTGTGCGGGAGAGTGCAGAGGGTCACGGCACCATCGAGTAAGTATTGATCTTTGTGCCCCTCATTGACCTGTAGTCAGCACCTCTGCTTCAGTTTGAAATGTAGGCAATTTTTAGCAGCAGGTTTTAACAGGATCACTTTGTAGTGCACTTTTACAGTACGCAGATAAATGCCTTTTTACCTACGAAATAACATAATTTCTAGTTGGGTTAATCTCCCAAAGCCTTAACATCTCTCAGTTACACACCTCAGGCTTTAACTCAGTAAGCTTTTTATTGACTCATTTTTTCATGATGACACAATCATCCATGTCCTCGCCACTCCGGCGACGTCTGGTCCCGCAGACAAGATGTACAAACTCTTTTTACTATGTCATACACGTTACAAAAGCATAAAACATTTAGTTGGCTACACAGGTTCCCATGAGTAATTCATCACAGCACTGCATGGGAATTTTTCTTTCTTTAATGGCTTGTGTTTGATGTGGAGATACCCGCCTGGTGTGGAGTCTTCAGGGTGTGGCACCTATTATTGTTGGATGAGACATGGGTGGAATTCTTTGTTTATGCTTCAGGTGTTACCAGCCACACACAGACACACACACACACAGACACACACACAGACACACACACACACACACACACACACACACACACACACACACACTTGCATAATGCCCACAGAGAGCTACACATGCACAGCCACTACCAGCCCAGGGGTAAGTGTGTATTTAAAGTTATGGGCATTTTATGAACTTCAGAAATTAGGATAATTATTCCAGCGCACATTAGGCATGGCAGGGTGTTGTGGTGTGTTTTGGAGGGCCTCTTGCACATTTTGTCCCAGCAGCCGTTTAATTATTTAGCTCAGATTACTTGCTTTTGTCGTTTAACTGTGATCAGCAGGTAGTGCAAGTCACTCCAGCCAACAAATGTTATTTTGTCTGGATGTTCCCAAAATCATTCATGTATGATTCTTCCACCGACAGGAAGTATTATCTTATTGAAAATACTCCACTCGTGTGGCTCAGTCAGTCTGCAGGTATCGATGGAACCAGTGTTTGCCATCTGAATTTCCACTAAACCATTACAGCCCCCCAGTAACATTGCTGTGTTTTCTGTTGCAGTATGGACGAGTTATTACTCTTTAAAGCTGCAAATAAATATTTTACACAATGGAATAAATGACAACATGTAATATGAGAGGGGTCACCTGACTCTGCAGCTCACCTCAGCTCTACAGACCATTTTAGCATCTTTTAGCTCATTGTTTTAGTTTAGTCTCAACACTATCATCAGCCTTGTTTCCATGAGGAGCAGCTAGCTTGTTAGTGACCAGCTAGTGAACATAGTTATTTCCCTTAGGAGTTGGTGAAGACCAAAATAGAGTGAACAGGATATTGAACACTGGACTTGTCAAGGGGCCAGAAAAACATGACTCCAAATGAATGCTAATGGACTGTAGCTCCTTAACTACTGCTTGTGTAAATAGGCACTTTTTGCTAATAAGCCTGTCAAATCAACTTTAAAAGGTGCTTTGTGTTTAAAAAAAAAAAAAAAACGCAATTAAAACAAGGGAACCAACATCTCTCACATGGTAAATGGTTTTTTGGTACTTTTATTGTAAACTTTTACAACCGTTCTTCTAAAAGCACAACAACTATAGGATCCCAATGCTCAAACCTTTATTCCTTGCAACCCCATTTATCTATAAATCTTTCAGATTACTCTGCGACAACCTTGCAAATACAGTGCTTTCCTTTTCTGGTGAGGCTTCATTGCATCATTTTGAATGTTGTTTGGTTGAGATGGTTTACATGATCCCAGGTTCGGATCTTATTCTATTATATCTATTCAGTATACCACACTGATTATGTTTTATCAGGAATTATGTGCATCTTCAGTAATATAACTCTTCTGCAAGGCCTTATTAGAGATTCTTCAAACCGTCACATTTCAGTAGCAAACTGTTCTCCCCTGCTGCCCCCTAGTGTCATTGATGAGAGGATTGAACAACCTGTCTCACCTGCTGTGGTTGTATAATGAACAAATGAATGACTCAGAGGATTATTTACTTTATGTCATTACCATAGCCAATCCCACATGGGATTACAAGATACAAATTATTTAAGCGTACCACATTCTCTGCGTGTTCCTGAACAAAAGGAAACATGTTTTACACTTAAACAGAACTTACAACATAAAAAAACAACTGTTTTTTAATGACAGTACATAATAATAATCTGGCAATGAATAATGTCATGTGACTTTTACCAAATATCAATCTTCACCTTTGCCACGACCTCTAACCTGTCTTGCCAGGACGGAGAAGATTGACAAGGTGATAAAGCAGTGGGAGGGCTCTTTCTTCAGAGGGAATCCCAAGCTGCGGAAGAAGTCGGTGTCGCTGCGCTTCGACCTGCACATGGCTGCGGCAGACGAGGGGTGCGCCCAGACTAAACAGGACAGCCTCCCTGACGTGGAGGTGCGTCTCATCATGAAGAGATCCCGCAGCATCCCAACTATCACACAGTAACTCTGTCACCAGCTGATCAGAGTCACCACTGGTTTGCAGCTGTTTGTGGTAATACAGGTGACGCTGAAGTTACAGAAATAGCATCTGTGTCGCTCACATCTGGGATATTACCATCCATTGCCATCATGCTTAGTATGAATTTCAAATTACAACCTTCACTGAACTTTGGATCACCACTGATGACTGAAACAAAGATTCCTCTCAACAGATCTTGAGCTTGGCAGGATAGGCATTACCCATCAGGCTTTTATGCTGATCTAATGGGGCCATTTTTATAGCATCAGAAAGCCACTTCCGATATATCAGACCTACATTCATTACATTACAGATAATAACAATTTAATATGCAAACATATTTCTCCATCATCATTGTAGATGAGGAAAAAGTGTCTCTCAACACTGGTATTATTTCAGTGTGAGGTCACTGAACAAAAGAGATTATATCGACCATATGACTCTGCCTAACTACAGCATTTCATTTTAATGAACTCTCTACAGGAGGCTGCGTGCACAGATAGATGGAGATAAATGGAGGTGTAGAGTTACAGATCACTATGAGCTGCTGTGAACTATCTGGGGTGGATTTTTTTTAAATAGATTTTCAGTATGGGACTGTGCAGAAATTATTAGGGGGAGGAGGTCTCAGAAAATGAAGAGGCTCAGTGGGAGGGGTCTTAAGTAATTAAATGTTATCTTTCTGGAGTGCATGTGATTTGTCACCCACTATTACAGCTCACACAGCCACTTTATTTTGTATTTTAACAAAAAGGCAGAACTACAGCAAAATAACTAAATGTAAATGTGCCATATGAAGTGACAACGACAGCTCTTTGTTCACAAATAAAGAAGGGTCCGATTATCTGGTAAAACAGTTGGTAAAATACCGAAAATTTGGTAAGGAATTTTCTTATGTTTGCTATAATTTTAGCTAATTCCACTAAATTCACTTTTTTGTTTAAGTAAATAACATGTACGTCACTTTATTACACCATTGATCCTGGTCCCATTTTATAATGTTCATTCCAACAGAAGTTATTTTCCTATGACCTAACCAGGGACCCACTGCCCCAAAACTACCAGGCAATGTTCAGCGTTCACCTCCCACCCCCAGCACCCTGACATATACACGCTTCAGTCAGCTGTCAGCAGTGTGAACAGTGTGGAGTATGAAGCTGAGATTAGCAGTAATAGGAATGTCACAGTAGTAGAAATACATCTTCTGCTACTAAGCTAGCAGTTGGAACTGGAGTACACAATCTTAAATTATTAATGCACTCTGTGTTATTAATGGAAGTGTTCAGCAGTGTGACATTACGATGACATATTGTGGAGAGGGTGTTCATTTTTTTCTCTTTATCAAGGGTCCAATGAAAATATTAATTGAGAGTGAAACATAGTCTCGAGCCCCCCTCCTCACCTAAATAATTTTCCTACGATCCCTAAATGCTTGCACTGCAGACACTTAAAGCACTTAGAAGAACATCAGCACTGGGGGATATCCAGAATGTGTGTACTTTGAGGGTCTTTGTCATTGCCTTTCATTCTCTCTCATGTGGAGAAAAAAATATCTTGCAACTCAAACTAATAATGTAGCTACATTTTATGACGCATTATCCCTAAATAACTCACTGTGATCTTAACAGCAGTGAGTCAACGTGTGTCTCAGAGAATTTAGATTCCCTGTCTTAACCAGAGGAGGGCAGTATTTGTAAATAGTTAACACTGCAGTGTATCTTCAATGCTCGACTCGGGTTGTGTAACACATGCTATCTGTTACACCTTAGAATAAGAGTTTTTACGCTTAAGTTTTGAGTTGGCACCAAAGATATGAAAAATAAGAAATGGACCATGGTGCATTGCATTTGGGTGCCTCAGAATATGTTGAGAATATTTAAAAAATATTATCTATGCAGTTCTATGCTTGATTTTGCTTTGCTTCGTGAAGCACACTCTTCATTTTGGGAGCTCTGAAACTTCAAAATGAAGCATTATGCTTTTATCTTACAATGTATCATTTAAAATAAAAAAGAAATATGTGCACACTGTCTGTCGAATGTTCCATCATAATGTCCATGTGACTTACTTGAAGATGCAGTGTCTTCATTTATTTTAAGAGGGGCTTTGATGTTGTTGTTGCAGGAAAGGAAAAACTTCACCCTTTGTCACACTTTCACCACATGCATGTTATTTTCAGACATAGACATTTGTAAGCTCACACATACAGAACTTCAGTGGTTCAATGTACTAATTTTTAATAATAACAATTAAAAAAATACAAACCCATTAATATATAGAAAGAAATTGTTTACAGTGCAGTATAATAAATACTTTCTGAATTGTACAACTAGAGTATATGCAAAGTTTCTGCTTTGAAATGAAAGGACATATTGCTTTTCTTCAAGTCTATTAACAGAACTTTCAAATTCCCTCATCGCTTTATTCTACAGCATCAGCTGGAGCTGATTTACAGTTCGATTTACACAGGAATCATTTGACATTAAGATAGAAGACAAATAAACTGCTGTAACATGTGCTAACCTCTATGCTGGTTTTTCACATTTTATACAATAACATTGTACATTGAAATTATTTTCTGGGCAGCTTCATATATTCAGCAAGAGATCAATATTGCTGTGTTTTTACAAGATGGTTAGATATTATTTTAACAGTAGTCGTGTGCCATTCAGTTATAATCATACTGTATGTTGTTGGTCCCATGTCTGTTTTCTTCTTGCTTGTCAGTCCTGTGTATCTTCATATATGCCAGACTTCCACTGTCTTCTCAGCTTGACCTTGTTACAAAGCTGGGTAGTCCTAAGCACTTCTAAGATAACTTGCTCAGTTTAACAACTGCAGGAGCAACACTCACAATGGCCACCACACTGAACAGGTTACTTGAAGTATAGAGTACAGTATAGACAGATATCTTAAGTAGGGGCCTTGTGTGTCTATAGCTTGGCTATGGCACCCTGAATAACCTCGATGACCTTGTTGCAAGGCTGCAGGGGATCATATTCTGCAAAGACGTGGCATACATTCTCCATGCCAGCATCTACGCCTTTTGCCACAAAGCCAAACATCCTGTTGGGACAAAGAAATGATAGATGAGATTTAATTTGAACAAAACTCAAGTACAAGAAATGTTTTTTAAATTAAAGTATAAAAATTGTAATGAATTGCAGGTGCAGGCTGTAAACCTGAGAGGGTTCACTATGGATCCTCACATAAGCAATACATAGAATTTACACCTACACACAAAACATCATTCTGATAATGTTAGCAATAAAAAAACAGTCCAAAATTACCTTGCACCAAAACTGCAACCTTTCACCCACCTGTGTAGATAAAACAGACAAAGTTTAAATAATGTCTTTAATGACCAACACGTTTCGTATTGTGGTGAACTAAATAATGTGACATATGCAGTACTAATGCAGTGATCTATGAGCTCTTAACCCACAGGTATCCACATGAAAGAGACTGTGACAGCAGTGAACATTACATGATTTTGTTTCCAACAAAGATTTATATCGTTTTTATTTATCATTTTATTATCTTTTATTTTATAACATGTTGTTGTGTACTCACAGTCGATTGTCTGGATCTTCGCCACTGTAGCTAAGCAGGTGAGTAGGGTAATGGCGTCTGAAGAAAAGCCTGTGAAGAAGTGATTATGGAGTTAAAAATGTTCAGTCCTCACAAAATGTTGCACATAAACACCCAAACCACATATCACCACCAGCATGTTTTTTTTTCTTAGTGTACTATAATGTAAAAATCTCAGCAGTGGGTTGACAGGATGTTTCTTTTCTTACTTCCTGTTGATATCTGTCAGTGTTACACCCTTCAAAGACACCTTCAGGTTGACTACAGTTGGTATGAAGGAGCCTGAGGTCTTCTGAAGTGTTGAGGACACTGCCTTCTGCACTGCACAAGGGCCCGTCAGCATTTCAGTGGGGACAGCATTCAAGTAGATGAAATTGCAAGCTATGAAAAAGTATAATTAGAAAAAGAGATTTAATACACATGCACATAGCATTAAAACTAAGATAGTCAAGCATACATTTAAATAAGCGAAGCCCCCTCCAAATCTCTCCTGGATTGTTAGTGGATTAATCCATGTTTATTTTACACACAGGGAATTAGGATTCGCTGGCACTTTGTGACATTGTGCAACTGTTGTTTATTGGTTAGAAAAGCCTGTTACATCAACGTATTTCATTATCAATTGGAAAATATATATTACTATGCGTACACAGTATATCATTTCAAATATGATTTGGCCCTAATTTACTTTTATTTATCACTGACAGGAAACAGTGTTCCAGTGTATATATTATACTTAACATAATAAACTACTAGACAAATGTATTTCCTCTACCCTTTCTAAAGTAAAATATAGTATGTATTTATATGTCAATGTATTTCAACTAACCAGTGCATGTTTTTGGGGTTGTTTGAGCAACTTGAAAAACATTTGGTTGTTTAATTATTATACACTGCCAACCAAAAAGTAAGTAGTAGTTTTACTACATTTACTCAAGTACTCTAGTTAAATATAATTTTGAGTTAGGCTTTACTTGAGTATTTCTGGTTTCTTTATACTTCAACTTCACTACATTTCAGAGGTAAGTATTGTACTTTTACTTCGAGTTACTTTGCAGATTAAGATTTTGCATATGGTCATATCAATCAGTTGTCGTATATTCACCAATTATCTTGAGTAAACAGAGTCACATCAGACTTTTTACTCGTCATAAAAGATACAATACATACAGTACAGCCGTCACTAATCTTTGCTGGTTCCTCATATTTAAGAGTAGGGGTCAGCCACATCATACCCAACAACAGGAATTAAGTACTGGCACACCGAAATTGAATGCAGCCTCCACTAATTAAGGTAATTAATCACACCTGTGTGTGCTTTGCCTTCTATGGTACGTCACGTTTCTGGCCCAGATATTTAGCTATGTGGAGAGGTGTTAGTGGTGAGAGTAAAACCTGCATTCAAATCTACCATGAATCTGTTTTCTCATTTAAAACAGCTTCAAGTTAACGTAACTTAAATATAAACTATTATAATTTAGGACTTTCGGGAAAATCTCCCAGAGGAGTCCTACACACATGAAGCTAGTATTTAAATTTAACGGTAAACGTCAATTAGCAAGTGGTGTGGGACAAGCTAGCATTTCCTACACGTCTGCAAAACAATGAGACAACGGAAGAAGAAAAGGTAAGAACCAAAATGGAAGTTAATGTAGTCTTTTTGCACTTTTGTTAGTTAAATGTTACGCCTTGTCTCATGTTTGTTTATTATGTCTTAGCCCACTGATGTAAGCTGTTCTTGCTGATTTTTCTTCTCCTATGTTTAAATGGCACTTGGTAAGCATTACTCAAAGAAAAGTGCTAGCAAATGCACTGATTAACCTTGCATTATATGCAAATGTAAACAAATAGGGATACTTGTCTGTATTTTGTCTCACCTGTTTTACTCTTGTCCTCAGCAGCTGGTTTGTCATTTACCCTCTCTTCTGCTGTGGCCAGATCTGTGAGGGCAAATAAGAGATTAAGAGATGAGGTTGTCATTTTCTTCCTTGTTTCTCTAAAACACACACACACACACACACACACACACACACACAACCTTGTGAGTGGCAGTTAAGGTTAACTTACCTTGGGAGTGGAGCAGTAATCTGCAGGGTAAAGCGTAAGCCGAGATAGTGTGCTGGTAGACCAGGGCTGAGAGACTACCTGTAAAAATGACAAGGAATCATAGATTTAAGTAAAAATTCATTGTCTTACTTTGGAACATGAAAAATTCAGATATCTCCCCTTAGGCCTACATCATTTTAATGTGTAAATGATAATGAGTCGGTTTTTTTTTGTTTTTGTTTTTTTAAGATGTGTATGGTAATTTTGCTTTTTGATTATTATCTGAACCTTGATATTTTTGATCTGTTTGGAAGAAGTTTTTTTTGACGTGGGGATTTTTTTTCAGAACCACCATAACTGTGATGAAAGAAAATATAAATGCAGGTAGGTTATGCTAGTGCACATCTCATACACCCACATGCTCTGATAAGCACAAAGACACCACAATAAAACTTGATAATGGCTCTGTGGGTGTGAGCGCACACCCTGTGAAGTCATACCTTGAAATAAGGTACAAGATCCCTTCACTGCCTCCCACCCACATTCCAAAAGCCAGACATGGCTGACTCAGTTGTGGTGTGGCACACATTAGCCGGACCAGGATGTTTAGTCATATTGAGTAGGCGATTGAATACTAAATGGTTTGAAGGAAAAGTGATAACATATAAATGTACAATAAAGTAGGTGTTGTTGACTTTTACAGCACTTACCAAAGTATGGTTCCTGAGAAGCGCCTTTGATACGTACGCCTTTAGCTGATGATTCAATAAGGAAGTGTCGCACAACATCTGAGGTGCTCTCTCCTGTTGATATGATGTTGATAGATAAGAGTGACATAAAGCAGTGATTCCATGTAGCTCATGTTTGATCAACTATTTTTATATCATTTTTAATATTTATAAATTATTTTATTATCTTTAAGTCTCCTGTGCCACATGGTTCCCAGCTCATTAGAGAGAAACAAAAACAAGATGATAAAAATGCAAATCTATGAATTTAAATGAGATGATTTGAAAAAAAACAGGAATGTCTTAGATAGGATAACCTGTAACCCATCAAGATGCAGGGTATTCTGTCCTAGCTGCCACGCATATTCTGTGTAACTCATTCATTCAACAAAATTTATATTTCACTGCAAATTTTCTGGAAAATAACATGAAAGCCAGAAATAGAAAACATTAAAGTGATGTCATGTGACCGAGGGTAATTGTTCTCTAATTATGCTTTGAGGGATAATTCAGCAGAGGAATATTGAAACAGACAACAAACTGTGAGCCTGCACACACTGAACTAGCCTCACTGCTAACTCACTGCTTTCATGTCATGCATCCCTAAAAAAAAAGTTGACAAATATAAATATGCAAATGATGTAAGCCTCAAAATTGTTTTGTGAGTGAGTTCCATTTTTTTCTCAGATTGGTTACAGTATCATAAACAGCTGGTTTTCTTTTGTGTTTACACAGGATATACTGTGGGTGGAAAAAATAACAGCGCTGTCTCCTGCCTCACCACAGATAGCTGGATGTCGTCAGACATGCCCATACACATCAGCAGAGCTGGGTAAGTGATTCCCTGTGCCTTTAGGTCTCTGGTATAGACAAATGATGACAGCAGCACTGTGCTACACTCTATTCACATTGTTTGTCTGTGAATGTGGTAGTTGTGGCATTTTGAGACCTTTTCTTTCCTGTATCTCACCAAACACTGCTGTGACTTTTCATCATAGCATGTGATTCAAAAGGAGTCAAGGTTTACCTGGGTAGGCAGTAGCAGTGAAGTTGTTGGGTGTTGGGTCCACCTTCATGGCCAGACCGAAACTGCCTCTGTAGGAGGTGCTGTCTCTGACCACAAATGCCCCTGCTTCCTTGTCTTTTACTAGGGCTTCAGCTAGAATGAATGAAACAACAGAGAAAATGCTTACTGACAGTTTGTATCTGTACTGCAAGAATCTTGCATCCATGGAGAGAAAACACTGGATCTGGAGCTTGATTAAAGCAATTAAGTCTTAGATTATTAGCTTTGTTTTTGAGATTCTCACCTTCTGCTCTGCTGATATGTGGACGGAACCAAAACTTTGAAGTGTCCATGACGAATTTCATTGAGGGCTGACTGCCATTAAAATGGGCATGGAAACCTAAATAACCATAAAGACAGCAGGTCAAATAGTGTTGAAAATGCGGTAGTTACCAGCAAATCAAACTACTGTGACACCTGCGACTCACTGTGAGGAGCTGGCTTCGGGCTGGACGCAGAGATGGTCTGTATCAAGTCAATTTGTGGTCCAGGAGACTGGTTGTACAGATCCGGTTCAGGTGCACCATTGACAAGCAGTACAGGAATATCAGTCAAAGACCCAGAGAGTGAAGCAGGACTGCTGTGTCCTCCTCTGCTGTGCAGGTGCTCTTTCTTTGTCAGCAAGGGCTTCTCTGGGCTGTGCCTGTTATCAAAGGGCCTCATTCTGGACACATCGCTGCAGGAGCCAGACATACTGGTAAAGATGGACTCTGGAGAGTCATCTTCACTGGCCAAGGACAGGTTACTATGTAAGAAGGAAGAAGAAATGTCTACAGATATAATTTTATTTACAGATCCACATCCTATTCTTCATGTTTTTAGTTTACATCAGTTAATGTTAACTTTAAAGCAAAGCAGAAAAGGAGAAACATTTCTCCTGTCCTTCAATTTGTAACATTAGAATGAACGAAGCCGGATGAAAAAGATGACCCCATATGGTTTCTAACGTGGTGTTTGTGATCATAAAACTTTTGTTCCACTGTGACATCACAAGTAAATATCAGTCCACTAAGTCACCTAGTGAACTGGGCTATTTTCAAGTTGCTGCATGTACAAGATGCATGTGTTAGACTTTGTTGCTTTAATTGTGAGGTTTACCTGCCGAGGATGTAGCTGGTGTCTGAGCATGTTGACATGGAGAGGAGTGAGGTGGCACTGTTTCTGTTGGGGTGTGACAGTCGCAGGGATCCTTGGGAAAAGGGTATGTCCTGCTTTGGTGAGGGATTTCGTCGGGGAGCACTGCCGCATGGCAGCGGAGGCAGGGACCTCGTAGGGGAGCTGGAGAATACCTGCGTACCATGGGTCCCATAGCTGAGACTGCTGTGCGCAGGGATCGGTATACTGGGTGACATAGATCGGACCATGGTGGGCGAGGGGCTGGAAGAACATCCTCTTGGGACCAACACGCAGTCAGAGACGTCTTCATCTGAGCATGAGTCAGCTGAGGATGGAGATTGACATGTGAGCAAAAATGCTGAAAAAGTTATAAATGCTGTGAAGGATGTGAAACTGATGCACTCAGTGGAAAAACCCTGCATGTTCCATGATTTCTTTGACTTCATGCTTTGGTTTTCTGATAGCAAAATGGGTTTGGCCTCCATATGTAAACATATTGTGTTATTCATGCAGCTACCTGCCTGCTCAACTCAGGCCATGCCTTCCAAACTAAATTCTTTGGATTGTGCATTTCTGCTCTTGCGATGATTCTGAATCACCTGGAGGAGTCTCAGCTTGTTCTTGTGTGCTTGATCTGTCTGCCTCTTTGTGTTGATGGGCATTGAGTGAGTTTATGCCCTTGGGAAATCACTGTGGTCAGTGTGAGCCAGACGTGTGGCTTCTGCAACCAGAGTTAGATAATGACTAATGTTCATACAGAAATAGCAAAATCCCAAGTAGGCACTGTGATGAGTATTGTTAGAAGGGGAAATACTGTTTTGCAACAATAGGAAAGGAGTACTCATCAACACTGGATTTTCTGTCTTACTATTTAACATTACTGTTTTGTTTGATTTCTCATCACCCTCAAATTTCCCTCAAAATTTGTTTGTCTCAACACATGGCGCTCGGTTTCACAAGCATATGACTAAACATTGTACAAGAAAAGATGAACAGGAAATCCATTCATTTGCTTTGTTGACTCTTTTGCACACTTTCTGATCAGAGCTGGTCTGAATGAAGACACTTACTGTCCCACCCTCATGTGTGACTTCTTGGTGAGCTTCACTTTGTGTGTAGCCCAACAAGTGCAGGGTGTGGTACTAGTCTGGGCGGTAATCCCAGAACAGATGAAGTTGTGCAATTACCCTGTGATTTAAAAAAAAAAAACAAACTATCTCAAAAGGGTGGGTAAATTTCCAAAGCCCCGGGCTCTGTGTACTGTTCGTTTTATAAGAGTTGCTATGGTTTTACTGCGCTCTGTGTCACACCTCTGTAAGTGTAGGCTGTCCTGTGTTGCACTTTGTTGACCTTGTTGATGAATTAGAATGTGAAGAGCACTGAAATGCAAAGTGGCCTCACGGTTGTACAGTACCTGTAGGAGGGGAGATGCACGACGGACTTGTGTTGACCTGGATGGGTTCAAATGTCGGATCCAGTTCCATGATGAGCTGGTTGAGATTATCCAGGGAAATGTCGAGATCAGTGTCACCATGGTCACCACTGGGCTTTGGGAGACTGGGGTGTTGATTGACCGTCTCCTGCGCTGAGTCCAGGCGGATAGTTTGACCCACTCTCAGGACGTGATTGGGAATCATGTGGGACATGCCTTTAGCTGTAGGCATCATGTTAGGAGAGCTCAAAGTCTTGTACTAAAGACAGGAATACAATGGAAAGAGATCAGTTACACTTTCTTCACTGGAATAACAGTCTCGCTTTTGTCCTCTTTACAAAACAGACCCATCATAAGCATTTTTTCCTCATATTACTCATACTCTTAAAAAAAGTGCATCTGTTATGCACTATACATAAAGAACCATCTCAAGTTTTTCATTGTTATTTCTGGTGATTAAATAACCACTTGCCAGTATTTGCACTGCAGCATCAGTCAGATTTTAATAAGAAATGTTCTTTAGATTTTATAGATAAGGTTTTTGTCATTGCATTTGTACAGTGTTGTCTTGTATTGGGTTAATTCATCACTGTAAAATGATTATGTAACCTTGATTCCATCATACTGACATTAACTGAACTTAAGTGACAAATAATTTGAAAGTTGCTGTGGCCAATAAAGAAAACAAACAGTAATGTGTGTAAGTCAGTACATGTAGCCCACGGCTTCCTACATATTCCTCCATCTATGCATCAAACCACTCTTTGAAACATGAAACAGTCTGAGTAACTGTCTTTGATGCTGATATCAGCATGATGAATAGCAGTTCGAGAGGGGTGTGTAATATGAGGGATGATCAGCTCATGCTGTTTCTCCCTCTGTGTTGCAGATGAGGTGTGGTGCTCAGTGAGTCACCTAGGTGACTGATGGTTACCATGACTACACTACTGTTTTCCTACAACAGCCAAAACTTTCACTGTGAACATAGTATTTTTTTAAAAGTAGCAAAATAGCAAAAAGCTGCTTCAGATCATTTAGAAAATGTTTACTTCTGAGAAGCGCACACTAAGTTTCACAAAATTTCACCTTGGTAAACAGAATAATGTGGCATCAAATACAACTGGCATTTGCGCATAATGCAACTTTTGAGTTATTCAGTGCTTTTCATTTTAGGTAAGGAGAACGTATAATACATGTGGAGGATCAAAATTTGTTTTAACATAACTTGTCTGTGCTACAAATTGCTGCAATGACAATAATAAAACACAGACTTGATTAATAATGAACTGGGAGCAATCCAATAAAAATGAAGTACTGTTAGGTCTATTTGTATATTCTATTACAATTTCTTAGTTAGGTAAAGGTAGGTCCTCTTACCTTATCTTCTGGTCAGGATTCTGCTGCTGCGATGCTGCTGTACTCTCAGGCTGTTCACTGTTTTTTTACTTTGACATTTTAGGTGCTGCATGTTTTTATCAATGAAATCCCAACCCTTTTCCCAGTGAGCCTATCAGCAGCAAGGATCACTAATCCCTGTGGCTCCAACTGATGTCATCTCAGCAGTGTAGAGTTTATGGCTGGAGGGGAGTTCATTTTTTTCAACAGTGAAATCAGATGAGTAAACAAAGCTATGACTTGGTCTGCACCAAAAGAGGTAGCACATGTACACGTAACGTTATTCCAAAAAATGACTTGTAATGATGTGCTCACTCGCTCATAACAATTTCAACATGAGCATGATATAACATGAACCTACTGGGTGCATCTAGCTGTGGAGTGTGTTTGCAGTTAATACTGCGTGTTGTAGGAATTGACTGCACTAATCCAGTGTGTTTCATTGTCATCTGCCATCCTTCAATGACTCAAAGTATCTTTTTATCTGATTTCTGATTTTAAGACAAAGTCAGTATGATTGGTGAGTTAATTAATGCTACTGAACATTATAATTTTGTTCCCTTACTCATAACTGTGGCCACACTGATGTTTAATCATTTTTATCTCTTAGCTTAGGTCAAGGAAATATGATTAACAGTTAGTCTAAATAGACTAACTAGTCTTTCACTGACTTAAACTAGCAGATGATTTTGTAATTGTTTTAATGATGCATGTTGGTCTTCATGTCAAGTGTTTCTGCTCTCCTGAATGTTAAAGCCAGTAATTTCCTCAGATTAATGACCATATCTGGTGAGTAAAAGAATATGTAAAGATTGAGTGTGGTTAAAGAATATCTTCTCTTCGTTTGCCACTCTCAGTTGAGCATTTTGTTTAATCATATGATTAAGATTTCCTGAGGTGCACAGATTTTCAACCAGCCATAAACCTGTTACTCACTGCTTGTAAAACTAGAGCTCTGAGAGTGCAGACAAGGCCAAGGCCTGTGTCAAACAACATACACCAGACTTCATAGGAAAAAAAAAAAAATCTAATACATAGTGAAAGATCTAGATCTGCCTCAAAATTTAATAAGTTCTTCCTACTGGATCATCCCTTTACTGTGCAAATTGGTTCAGTGCATTTTGTACAATATTTTTTCAATACAATCATTTTTTTTAAAGTATATTTTTTGGGGGCTTTTTCATGCCTTTATTTGACAGTATAGTAGAGAGAGACAGGAAATGGGGAGGCAGAGAGAGGGGGGAATGACATGCAGCAAGGGCCGTCCAATGCAGGACTCGAACCGGGGCCAACTGCAGCGAGGACTGTAGCCTCTACACATAAATCCTTGTCTGGGTTCTGTCAGCAGTCCAGCAGAGACAGCTATCTTCCAGTATCTTTCAATTCCTCTAGATTTAATTGCAGCTTTTAATTTGAATATGTTTGTTTGATTTTCTGAAATACCTCTTCTTTTTTTTCTTTTTTTTTTTTTTTTTTGACTGTGTGGGCGACGCATTATGTTTTCAGGTTGTCTGTCCGTGCCATTCTCGTGAATGCGATATCTCTAACGCCTTAAGGAAATGTCTTCAAATTTGGCATAAACTTTCAGTTTGACTCAGGAATAAACTGATCAGATTTTGGTGGTCAAAGGTCAAGGTCATTGTGACCTCATAAAACACGATAATTATGACACAATTTAACACAAATGTCTAATAGAATAAAATGAAGTGATGTTCTGCAAAAACACATTTTTCAATGCTGTAACTCAGGAAGGGGAGATTGCGACCATATTTCCTGCAGCCTTGGCTGGTTGGCGGAGGTGTACAACATGAGGCGGTCGTTCTTGTTTTCCAATTTATCAAATCAGGTGTTCATGATAACTGTTGATGACAAAGTGCGTCATTGTGCTCGCATGACTCATGGAGTTTATTAAGGGTCAACTCTTCCACCATTATATTTTTTCCCTCTACATGATTTTTGTTGGGCACATTATCTGCTGCTGTGTCCTTTTTATTATTCTCATGTTATCATTTAGAACCTTTCTTCAGTTAAATCTCAAAGACTAGAAATTATTTACTACCACTTAGCTTTCCTGGCTACTATAGGTTGCTACAATGAACACAGGGATATTTTCATCCCCAGTTGAACTTTTACAAATATTTGGTCAGTAGTTGTTGTTTTTCTGTTCTCACACACATATATAGATATATATATCTATATCAATCATGCTGCGGAAACTTGCTTTAAATCAAGAAAGTGAAACAAATCTTTCATGGTTGTTATGCACTTTGGACACAGACTCAAGTTGAACATGTTTGTGCTGTCGTGGCTTGGAAGGTTTTATAACAGTAATGTCAGAAAACTGTTAAGGCCTGTTTTTCCTTTGTGTTTCTGAGTGGAGTTTGCATGTTCCCCTCATGCCTGTGCGGGTCTCCTCAGGGTACTTTTCCTCCCATTAATTATGTTAATGCAGTACTTAGATACTGATGTAGTCAGTCCATCTGAAATCTTGTTTTAGTTAGTAGTTAGTAATCTTACAGTAAAGTAAGTATCTTGCAATATTGCAAATAGCTTACAATACAGGAAATAATTTTATTATATAGAAAATATATATTTCAATATAACTTTATGATAATCAACAAACCAGCTCTGATGTTTTTATTAAGTTTAATGTACATGATTTGGTGGAGTAAAAGCACTATATATTTTTTCCATTAACAGTGTTGAAATACTGTACACTGTAGCCAGAACGAAAAAATAAACACAAAGAGACAACCAAAAAAAAAAAACCCAGCAAAGACCAACATACTTGGCTTTTATATAACTTTTGCTATGTACATGTAAAATATATTGTTGACTTGAGACTTTAGTCCTAATGTTCAGCAGCCCACTGTGTGGTCTGCAGGTGTCAACAGGCTATCATCCATACTGAAACAGCTTTAAGGAGAGAATGTGGTGGTTGTCTCAGTGTCATTGGCCGCTGAGCTCCTCCTCCTGCCGCAGGTATACTTGAAGAACCTTTCCCGGCTCATGCATCCCAAGTCCTTCAGTAGCTTCAGTAGGTCATAACGAAACTTCACACCAATAAAGGCATAGACAAAAGGGTTTAGGCAGCACCTGAGGAAGGCCACACACTGGGTGACGTCAGTGGCATAGAGGAGAATGTTCTCGTAGTTGCAATCCTCGGTTCCCCCTTCTGCGGTGACAACTGTGGACCAAAATAGGACCAAGTTATATGGGACCTGGCATACCAGGAAAACGGCTACCACAGCGAGAATCACCTTTATGGCCTTATTCCGTTCAAAGTTACGAGCCTGGCAAAGGGTCTTGACAATGCTGCTGTAACAGAAGCTCATGATCAGGAGTGGAAGGGCAAAAGCCAAAACTATCTGGCTTGCCTGGAGGCTGACGCGGAGCTGGTCATTATTGCTTGTGTAAGGGGTGCAGGTGTTGTTATTGATTGTGGTGTACGTCATTTCTGGTATGGAGAAGATCAGTGCCATAACCCAAATGATAGCTGATGACACTTTGCTGAGAAACACTGCCTGGGAGCGGTGGCGGTGAGCGGAGACTGCTTTGGAGATGGCGAAGTAGCGGTCCACGCTGATGAAACAAAGAAGGAACATGCTGCTGTAGAAGCTGACCTTGTAAATAGTGTGCATGGCCTTGCACACCAGCGGGCCCAGCACCCATTCTGCCATGGAGTTGGCTGCCCAAAAGGGGAGCGACAGAGCGAAGAGCAGGTCTGCAAATGCCAGGTTGAACAGGTACACATCCGTCATGGTCTTGAGACGCTTAAAGTAGCAGGAGGTGAGGATGACCAGTAGGTTTCCTGTCAGCCCCAGGAAGCAAATGATGGTGAAGAAGATGGACATAAACCAGAGGCGGAAATGGCGGTTGGATTCTTTCACACACAGCGAAGGGAAGTCCTCATAACTGAAATCGGAGTAGTTATATTCCGAGTAATTCATGGTGGTGAAATTCTCTCCATGCTGAGACAAGGAAGACTGTAATCAAAGACAGATTAAATGATCAAATAAAAGCAAGTAACAAGCAAAGTAAGCAAGCCACGTGTAAATCTGAAAAATTCAGCTACCCGCTTTTCAATGGCCTGTAAAACAGTTTACTCTGGTACACCTTTACTTCCTTAGAGGAAGTGGCGCTTTTGTGAGTTGAGGGCTGTGGTGGTGATTTTCACCTCTATGTGGATACAGATTGCTACAAACATTATGTTATCTTTCATATTTACATACAACTAATAAAAGGTGTGTGTTTCTTACCTCAAAATTCATTACCCATATCAGCACAACTGGAAGAAGGTTTTGCAGACCTGAAAAATTGAGTCAATTTTTAGAAGATGAAGCACTGCAATAGTATGATCAAAACTGAAGCAGCAAAATGTCCACATATTCTTTCCCTCAGTCGTTAATATGGGTCAAACCCCAATAACGCTGCATCCAACACCTCCCATAAAGCAACAAATATCTGCTTTTCATTAGACTCTACCTGCCTCGTACATGCGTACATCTTTCACCACCCGGGTTTATAACCCAGACTTTCTGCTATGAATGTGTAAAAGTCTCAGAGCCCAAAAGATAACTATAAGTACATTTCCTGGACTTCACAAAGGTCCTCCAGAGCTACAGAAGACATTGTACAATTGTTTTCTCAGACTCAGCACTCCCCATTGTCTAAGTGACCTTTACATGGATTTCCCCTTTAAATTCTAGTTTACTGGCTATATTTTCTGTTTTGAATGTGTTTTCAGATTATTGGTGATGAAGCCTTGTCATGTAGTTTCTTATACTCAGTTCTGTATTTTCCGTTCTGCGGTGTAGCCATTTGTCATAGAGTATCCAGTGATTGACACTGATATATTCAATGTGATTTTTTTTTGACAGAGTTCTTACAGAGTTCTCACTAATCGCTATTTGGAAAATTTAGATAAAACAAATCTTTTTAAATTCTTTGCAAGTAATTGTTCTTTTCAATAATAGTGTTAGGCAAGTACTACTGTTTAGCACAGTGATTTGGCAGATCTGTGCTACCCCAGCAGAGATGTCGACTGATAAACGACTGCAGACATTAAGTTCTAACTGCTATACGCATGCATGAGGTAAACCTCAACAAACGTGCCTGTTGTCACATTGCACGCCTTAAAAAAGCAGCTATTACAAAGGATAGAAAGATATTAGCACATGGGTGTTCATGTTACACATAACTGATTAAACAGAATTATAGCAAACAATAACTTTCCCTGATAAATTTTTAATAATTTTTTTTCAAATTAACTTTTAATTAATTGAGCTTATCCCTTTAACCATTATTTTTATTTGCTTTTGTAGAAACATTAATTCACCACAAACTCTTAGTTAAACTCTGATGAGGTACTCACCACTGACAGAAGTCATGTTGACTGAGAGCAGGACGCTGTAGGTAAAGCCACTAAACACCGATGAGCTGAATGTCTGTTTGATGGTGGTTTCCCTTTTGATGAAAGAAAAAAAAAAAACCTTTCGTGCTGAAAGTTTTTCTCCCCAGCCTTCAGGTATCATGTGAGAAAACTCAGAAAACCACCATCAAACTGAAATATGAGCAAAAAAACCCTTTTTTTTTTCTTGAGTTAAAGGATACAACTATACCCACTCCCTGGAGCTCACAGCTTCAAGTTCATGTGTTATCTGTGTTTTGGAAAAAGGAAAAGGAAAAAGAAATTTCCCCTGTCCCCAAAGACAAGGAAACATATGCACATCTTGTGTGTCAGATTAATAGAGCATTTTTGTTATTTGCAAGGTTTGGTGAGTTTTTAGTTAAATAACCAGAGTAGCCACAACTCATGTTTCCATGAAAAGAACCTCAAGGACTACCAGAGAAGCATCATATGAGTCCATGTCAATGTCAATGAGTTGTTTCAGGAAAAAACAGACACTTTGATAGTGATAGTGACACTATGATTATTCGAATACACACGTTAGTCAGTAGATAAAGATCTACCACATGTAAATGTAAATTGACTTGATAGCTCTGAATTCAGTGGTTCAAAGTCTTGTAGGTGATACGATAAAACTATGCGTACATTTTTACTTTTTTACTTACTTTACTTTTTAAAATCTTTTTTATGAACATAAACACAGTTTATGAGACTGTTCAGCCCTCAACATTCAAACTGTTCTTTACTCAGATTCATTGGACTTGTTTGGTGTGACCATAGTATGTAGTAAAATATTGACATTGATGACACAGCTTACATTTCCTATAAAACAATTTAGTTTATATATATATAAGTTATTTAGATGTATTTCCAACAGCATTTGTTTTTGTATCAGTTCATAACTGTACATATACAGGTGATCAAGCCTTGTTGTCATGGACAGCAGACGAGGTCTCACAGAAGTACCCTTTTGCCCACTAACTCACAAGTTGTGCACAAGCTTCTGCACACCTGTATCTTTGCGGTTGTGGTTTCTAGCTTTCACTGGAGGCAGTGCAAAACCGCAGAGTACAAAATGTGTCAAGTTGCAATACATCTTATACTTTGCGTTTACTATCACAACTCTTCATTACACCTCACAAGAGGCTAAACTATATATCTCAGTATCCTGTATAGTCCTGTCAGGTCATTCATTTAGACAGTAACGCTGAACCTTACTCAAACAACTGAATCCTCAGGCTGATTGCTAGTTCTGCAAAACAGGAAATCGAAATAATTCCCTCATCTTACCCACTTCCCTTACCTGTTCTGTGCAAAGGACAAAAATGCTCAATGCAATGAATGTACATACTGTGCATTATAGTAGGCAGGCGTACTTATTTTTTAATTATTTACCTAGCATGCTTACACTAATTTACTTTTTATCAAAGCAAGTTAAAGGCAAGTTTGTGCTGTAAATGCACATTTATATTTATTCATAGCAAGATAGTCAACATCAAATGTTTTTCAAAAACAACTGAAGTGAGAACTTGTTCAGGTAGAAAAGTTTATTGGTATAAATATGCAAAAGGAAATTCATTTTTAAGACTGCATGTTTATGACTGCTCTTCAAGCTGTTTTACGACAACATGATAGTCCATGTTTAAGCAAACCTCGTTACACTGTGTACACAATTACGGTACATTTAAAAGTTTTCTGCTGAAAAGTTCAATATTGACCATAACACAGAGATGTTCTAAGCGTACTGCTTTTGATTTGATTGACAGCTAGCAAACTTGAGAACACTGGTAGTTGAGCATTGTACAGCACTGATGATCATGTGATATACTTATGGATGGACTGGACTGGGCCCAGGACAACCAGTACACAAGTATAGTAAAAATGCTGATAATAAATAACAAAAATAACTACTACTAATGACTACGAACTCCTGAGACAATACTGTCACTGTAATACTGATACAGAGAGTAAACAAATATTCTCCTTCCGAGGAGATGGTCACTCAGCTCCACTCTTCACAAGTATGCCAACATATTTAAAAAAAAATTGCAACATGCAAAAATAACAATAAAAGCAACAATGACACTACAATACAAAAGACAAAGTTAAATATAACACTCAACAATGTTTGTTTCATGTGACAGCTTTTTTCATACAGCCAGTCTTAATTCGCGACGATCTGGGATCTGCCAGACATAGTGCTAGAGATATGTATCAATATGTGCTGAAGAGGGCTCGTCTTCCAAATGGCAATGAGGCCTGTGGAGGAAATATAGTGCTTTCACATGGATTGCTGCGGCGCACACGTCAGCCACTTATTTTAGACAGGACCATTGGTTTGTTGGCTTCAAGTGCTTTACATTTTTCATTTATTTCTATTCAGCGCATGTCTGTGAGCCATGGTGTTTTCAAACTAAATCATCATCTTTGCTTCAGGCTTGTTAAACATTGAACCTGTCTGAATGTCTTCATATACTTTGATAAACTGAGATGATACTGTGCAATATATATTATCGGATGATTGTAGGTCAACAGACGTATTAACAGCCTTACAGTTCACAGACAGTCAGGTGTTGGACTCAGTGGGCTGCTCTTGCCCTGCTGGGCCCCTCTGATGGCTCACTAGTTGGGGCATCTTCTGTTTGAGCAGAGGTGGTCTCTGAGCCAGTGTTACTGTCACTGGTTCCCTCCTCCATGGCTCCCTCTGGCACACTCTCCTTGTCCTCTGATGCCCCTTCCTCACTGCCTGGATGAGCCTCAACCTCCTCTGGGGCCTTTGGCTTCCCTTAGAAACAGAAAAGATTTCATGACGTAAAAATCATGACATCTCACAAGAGAGCCAGCTGGCACCAAAGCCACATATAGAGGTCAGTGTGGCTCACCTGGTGCATCTGTGGTGTTTGATTCTGTGTCCTCGCCCTCCTTGTTGCTAGTTTCACTGAGAGAATTTTGCAGGGACTTGTTGCCATGTGTTGCACAAATGTGTTTTTCTTCCTCTGCTAAGACACAGGTGGGGGCCTCTCTTGCACCTCGCTCTCCTGCATCCTTCTCACGTTCTGCAATCCGTTTGCGGGCTGCCTCCTCTGCTGCAGCAATCTCTGCAGAGATCTTCTCCATGTCCACTTCCACCTTCATACAGCACAGCTAAACAGTACATTAATAGGGGATTTAATGTAAACAGGTGAAAACAGTAGCTTGCTGTATGTGCTCATTTGAATTTTTTGTGTGTAGTTTTGGCTGAACATGCATGAGCAGGTTGGAGACAAAGTAAGAACTTCATCTGGTTAAATAATGTAAATGAATTAGCATTAGAATTAGTTCTCCTCTTAACTACAACAGTGTTTCGGTACATGTTCAGTCTTGATGCGACTTCTCACTCAAGTGAATGGATTCTGTAAAGGCTCTGTGAAGGATAAATGGCGCCGCCTGTTGTGAACAGTGGACAGTGCATTGCACTGCACAGTGCTGCGTCTCATTTCAAAACAGTTATTATAGGGGCTACAAATTGTAAATGATGACAGCAATATGATTGCCAGAACATGTGGCTTGCGTTAGCAGCAGCTGGTGGCTGTAAGGCAGATGTAGACTGGCACATAACCAGAGCTGCACACTGTACAGTTAAACATGCAAAATGAAGCTTGCGTGCGAGTAAGTGATGACCAAGTTCGATGTAAAAGATGCCGTACCCTTTTGAGCTCATTTGTGAACGACTCTGTGGCTTCGATGAATTTTCTTTTCTTGTCCTGGTGGCGGTCTTCAATCTGAAGCAACTCTGCCTCCAGCTTTCTCTGTTATACAAGACACACAGGCACCAGGGTTATGACAATATTACGCCACAAAAACAAAGCTGTCACTGTTATATGCCACCATTATGTGAAGATCAGAAGACCACAACTTGATCATACCTGGTGTACCATCAAAGACTGGACCTGGCGTTTGAGGACTTGCATGCGAGCAGTGGTAACAACTGACCGCACATCTGGGACTACACTCTCACTGAGAATCTCACTGATCAGACGGTGGTTGCGTTGGAAACGAGCTGCAGCTGAGTGCTTTATGGAAAACCCATCATCGTAATCTAAGGATATGAAAAACATCTGAGTTGTCATAATTGTTTGAGGAAATATATTTTTATACACCTGTCAAAAGGCACAGAGAAGAGCTGTGTTACACAGTCACAAACGAGTATTAGAGGCTTCGGCAAACTACTGCACAGATGATACAAAACAAAATGATGCAAATACTGTTGTATCAAGACACTGTAAACATAAGGAGGATATTGCTCAATATTTAGAGTTAGAGTTAAGTATAGGCCATTATGTCAAAATGCATCCTTAGGCAAAGCAGAACCGTTATTGTTAGGTGAATGGGACAAGTGGTTAATTATAACCCACTGTATGTGGACAGAAGTTTTGAGATATAGTCTGCAATTTTCATTTATCAACAAATGTTTGTCTTTGTCTTAGATGTATACTCATTGGCCATTTAAATACAGGCTGATAGTACAGGAAGGTAAAATCCAAACACAGTTCATCTACTGTGCTTCAAGACAACAATCATCCCTAATTACTTTTTCCACACTCTGCTGTGATGAAGACTTAGGTCCAGATGGATTCTTTACTTTAATTTTTGTATTCAGAATAAAATACATAACTACAGAACTTTTAGAATCATCTGTGACAGTAATTACAGCTTTAAATCTGATATTGAATTCGTGAGCTATCATTTTGGTGCATTTTTATTTATCAGTTCTCTCCCATTCTCCTTTGCTCAGGCTTTGTGAAGGTGTATGGGGAGGGGGTTGGTATACAGCTATCCTCAAGTCACTTAAGAAATTTTTAGCATAATTCAAGACCCATTCCAGGACAGCACTGTAAGCAAAGCATGTCTTTTTTTAACAAAGACAACAAAAACCCGGTGTTGTTTTTCTGCAGTAAACAAGTTCTGTAATTGATCATCATCAAAAAAGAAATACAGCATCTTGGAGTGGAAAACACCATGGTGGGTGTTTGGTTGATTCAAATGTAATTAATGTAAAATGGAGAATATAAAGTATCAATTATTAATTGATATTTTATTTCATAGCAATTAGCCAATCACTATTAATTGGACATTTAAAGAAGGAATTATAATAGACCAAAAAGTACATCTAATCCTTCTATAGATTGGATTTAAAAGAATTTACAAGCTGGACAATTAAATAAAAACAATACCAAATGAATCAAATTGACTTAAATACATTGCATCCGGAAAGTATTCACAACCCTTCACTTCCCCCACATTTTGTTATGTTACAGCCTTATTCCAAAATGGATCAAATTCCTTTTTTTTCTCATCAATCTACACACAATAACCCATAATGACAAAGTGAAAAAGGTTTTTTACAAAGTCTTGCAAATTTATTAAAAATAAAACACTGAAAAACCGCATGTACATAAGTATTCACACCCTTTGCTATAACACTCAAAAGTGAGCTCAGGTGCATCCTGTTTCCACTGATCATCCTTGAGATGTTTCTACAACTTGATTGGAGTCTTCCTGTAGTAAATTCAATTGATTGGACATGATTTGGAAAGGCACACACCTGTCTATATAAGGTCCCACTGTTTACACTGCATGTCAGAGCAGAAACCAAGCCATGAAGTCAAAGGAATTGTCTGTAGACCTCCGAGACAGGATTGTATCGAGGCACAGATCTGGGGAAGGGTACCAAAACATTTCTGCAGTGGTCTCCATCATTCGAAAATGGAAGAAGTTTGGAACCACCAGGACTCTTCCTAGAGCTGGCCGCCCAGCCAAACTGAGCAATCGGGGGAGAAGGGCCTTGGTCAGGGAGGTGACCAAGAACCCGATGGTCACTCTGACAGAGCTCCAGCGTTCCTCTGTGGAGATGGGAGAAACTTCCAGAAGGACAACCGTCTCTGCAGCACTCCACCAATCAAGCCTTTATGGTAGAGTGGCCAAACGGAAGCCTCTACTCAGTAAAAGGCACACGACCGCCCGCTTGGAGTTTGCCAGAAGGCACCTAAAGGACTCTCAGACCATGAGAAACAAGATTCTCTGGTCTGATGAAACCAAGATTGAACTCTTTGGCCTGAATGCCAAGCGTCACGTCTGGAGGAAACCAGGCACCTCTCATCACCTGGCTAATACCATCCCTACGGTGAAGTGTGGTGGCGGCAGCATCATGCTCTGGGGATGTTTTTCAGCAGCAGGAACTGGGAGACTAGTCAGGATTGAGGGAAAGATGAACGGAGCAAAGTACAGAGAGATCCTTGATGAAAACCTGCTCCAGAGCGCTCAGGACCTCAGACTGGGGGGGAAGGTTTACCTTCCAACAGGACAACGACCCTAAGCACATAGCCAAGACAGCGAAAGAGTGGCTTCAGGACAAGTCTGTGAATGTCCTTGAGTGGCCCAGCCAGAGCCCAGACTTGAACCCGATTGAACATCTCTGGAAAGACCTGAAAAAAGCTGTGCAGTGACGCTCCCCGTCTAACCTGACAGAGCTTGAGAGGATCTGCAGAGAAGAATGGGAGAAATACCCCAAATACAGGTGTGCCAAGCTTGTACCTTCATACCCGAGAAGACTTGAGGCTGTAATCACTGCCAAGGGTGCCTCAACAAAGTACTGAGTAAAGGGTGTGAATACTTATGTACATGCGATATTTCAGTTTTTTATTTTTAATAAATTTGCAAAAATTTCTAAAAACCTTTTTCGCTTTGTCGTTATGGGGTATTGTGTGTAGATTAATGAGGAAAAAAAGGAATTTAATCTATTTTGGAATAAGGCAGTAACATAACAAAATGTGGGGGAAAGTGAAGAGGTGTGAATACTTTCCGGATGCACTGTATTGCTGACTAATATAGAGATGGATTCACAAATATATTTAACAATACAATTTTTTACAGTGATAGATTTTTTCTTTCTCAATCAGCATTTTTATTTATCAGTTGGTTCCATTTTTATTTTTCCATTTGCCAACACTGCTCGAGACTATCATACATGTGCCACTCCTTTTTGGCTTTGCTGTGGCAAAACTTTGCTGAACGTCTTCATGATGCAACAAGAGCTCTCAGTGGCTATCACCTGAGCTTCTGTTGTGCACCCATGTCTGCACCCTTGAAACTCTCCAGAGAGCGGAAATGAATCTCATCTGCCATGTTGAAAGTTTCAAAGGTGCTCACGTCGGTGCTCTGACACCACAACAGGAAACAGTCAAGGGAGGAAAAACATTCTGACTGTAGGGTGTGAGAATTAAGCTTCTCTTGTGCTCACAAATTCAGTGGAATTCAGTCTCACCATTTTTCCATTTTTACTTTAAACACTTTCCCTATGCATAATGTTGTTTCAGGTTATTTTGCATCACAGACGTAAAGTAAAACTATAGAACGTGCTGAATGCCTAATGTCCTGATTACAACATAATTTCAACAACTATAGTTAATGTAGTTTTGTTGGTTAGTTTGACAGCTGAAGTTGACACAGTGTATGATAGATCCATCATTTATTTTTGACTTCATGTCTCTAGCAGGCACCTGTGAGTATCTCTATGAGCTGTTTTCTACCAGGCGTATGGCAGCAGCTTAGAGAAGAATTTCTTTAAGACTGTATTTAATAAATCACAATCTCAGAATATGTAGCCACCTGGGGAGGTAAATCTTATTTAATCATTGACGTACGTGCAGTCTGTTGAGAACATAACCCGCTGGGATACCAGCTCTGACATTTTTATGGTCTGGGGTGTTTCTAAATAGCAAATGGTTTTATCTGTAGTTTTCCTGTACATCATTATCTTCTACTGTAACCCAGCCAGACCCCAGACAAGCATCATTTCCTTGAGGTGGGTGTAACTCAAACGTCTTCTTCTGGCCTGTGTGTATAACGTGTGTGCGTCAGTCTTTAAAACAACAGAGAAAAGAATGTAAATTTTGCAATTATGTCTAAACCAATGCCAAGAATACCTACAAAATGTAAACAGTTGTGCAAAACAAAGACAAATTTTGCTCCATTTTGCAGCTTAAAAGCAGAAATGGCATTTCAAAGGTAGCATTACCAAGAAATGTGGATGGTTGTAGCCGTGTAGGAGGAGGGGAAAAGATAACAGTCTCTTGGTGTGCGGACTGGCAACTCTGTGTGGTCGTTTTACAGTAATTACAGCTCTGTCACAGTGCTCTAAACCTTGGGAGACAAAGCATTTAGCTGAGTGGCCTTACCATCTGGATCCTCTGCTGGCTGAATACTCATGTAAGGCTCGCCCTTGTCCAGTCTGGACTGCCTCTGGCGGCTCTCCTCTTCCAGAGCTGCCTCAGCACGGCTTTTTGCATTGACGTAGGCCAGGTAGGCTGGCGAGTTGTGATAGGCCTTCATGCTCTCATTATACTCAATCTACGGTGGAAAAGATGACAGGAATGACAAGGAAACAGAGAAAGCAAGCACACAAAACATGTGGACCCCTCATTTCTATCAACTATTACAAAATAAGGAAAGAGGTTTACTCAAGACTGTTAGAAAGGAAGGAATGATGACTGGAGGGACCCACAACTGTTGGAGACACATCTACTGGTCACCCATCAGAAAAACCCCATGAACACCCCTTGTAAAACAACCAACCTTCTCTGCTTCGTAGTCATTCAAATAATCCTGTTTCTCCTCATCAGTGAGGTCCCTCCACATGCCACCGATTATCTTCCCAATTTCCCATAGCTTCAGATCAGGATTGGAGGCTTTTACTTGATCCCAAACCTGGTGATGAGAACCAGACATGGGTGTGGGGTTGGGTTGGGTTGGAGGGGCTATAAGTGGTTATCTCTTTGCAGAGAGGTCACAAACCAGAGGAGGCCGTGTGCTTTAAGCTCCATCTCCAAGTGGATAAATCCCACTATGTGATGTGGACTGACCTATCTAAGTCATGGCTTAATTTGGCTCAACACCTACCTCGATAAACAACTATTAGTGTCTGAAACAAAAATGTATGTCTTACTTACTCTGAGCTGATAGAATATCTTATAAGCAAAGCATCCCTGTCTTCCAACAGAGCACATGTTGATTCAAAATGCAGCAGTTACACAATGTGTACTTACCTTACGACTATATCTCATATATGGCATCAATGGCTTATCAGGTGGCTTGGGCGGCTTTGGGATATTTATTCCAGAAGAATTCTGGTAAGACAGAAAAAGAGTCACCTTATAGCATGGTTGCTGTTGAGTGATCAGGCAACCATTAAAATGCTGAGTACAGATTGTGAGTGTGTAACTACAAGCTGGTGCATGGTTGTGTAAATTGACACATAACTATCAGAAGGATGACACTTGGAATCATATACATGATGCATTCAAGTAATTTCCTATCACTTGAATTAACTTGATTCAATTAATGACAGTTTGAGGCCATACACAAGTCAGGAACCCCACAGTCTGCAATGGAATAGCGTTGGCCATAAAAAATAAATAAATAAATAAAAATAAATAAATAAAAACAAAAAAAATTCAAAAATCTCACTTAAGCTGAGATTTGCCTACTGCGAGACATAATGCCATTATCAGAGTCAGCCAACCACAGCTTGCATGCAGCGACTAAATTACTGCTCAGCAGCCAGAGCCATGCTGAGCAGCGAGTCTGTAATGCCATGGCAACACTGATGGCATGGGTTACTTAACATGGCTGTCAGAAATGCAGACTTTGAAAGGCAGGTGGTATTTGGATACACACAGATGGACTGAGCCAATCTGCACCGTGATGTAGACAGCAGAGGGAGTTTAGAATGACACGCATTTCATATTCAGTCTCAGTAATGGAATGAGTTAGACCTCTCATATTGACTATTCTGCAACATCTGCTCATTAGAACAGTGGAAATGATAAATCTAACATCTAATCTCATTTGCTCTAAATAAAGCAAAGTTCAGTCTTGTGAAAGCTCAAATGCTATTGATGCTTGCAGAGGCTTCTGCAATGTTCTTCCTAGACTAAGCAAGCAGACTGTTCAGTGCTGTGTGAAACTTAACTGGAAACTATTTGTTACAGATTTTATTTTCTCCATTTGGGTTTGCCTGACATTTTCAGTCACCTTGTTTTTCTCTATGTTAATATTCATACCGTTACCCGACTGTTGCTGCTTTGGCTCCCTCCCAGTCTGTAGTTGTTGTAGGCCAGATGGCTGTATGGGTTGTACCCCACAAACCCGGTAGTGTTGGGCATTTGCTGATGGAAACAAATGAGACAGAAACACGAATGAGAAATGACATAAAAGAAGGAGAGGGGAAAAGCCCAAAGCAAAAAATTAAAGAAACCAATGAAACAAGCTGGGAAAATGCAAAACAAAGAAACTTGCATTCATGCTGGGGCTATAAGGAAATAATCATTTTCAGAAGCAGTGGTGTATCAGCACATCAGTTTGTGTCACTAACCGGGTTTGTGGAAAAAACTGGCCGCTTGTAAAATATATTTTGACAAAGCATAAACTGTTCTAAAATGAAGTCTCCAGATAGCAAAATCAGCTTAATTTGAAATACCCAGATAATATTTGGTGCTACACTTATTAAGGAATACTTACAGTTGTAGGAGCAGGGGGAGGGGGAGGGGCATAGGATGGTCTCTCTGTTGTGAAAGAAAAGGTCCAAATGAAACATAAGCAGTGAAACAGCTGCAACTAGCAGCTACCAACTATTTCCAGTTGTCCAACTTCATTCGATTTAGTCAACCCTATTTACCAATGATATGCCAAACAACTAGAAATGCTTTCTACATTAAATAAAACATCACTAATAAGGTCAAACCTGTGTCACCGGAACTCTCTTTTAATAAACTCATGATATTGCAGTGTTGTGGTTATATCGCTTCACATGTATTTATAGAAAGATCTGATGTATTTGAACATGCATTTTAATACCATCACCTACTAAAGAGATTAAAATCACATCTAGCCAAAGCACTCCCAACTCCTTACTTGACATCTTTGAAGAGATGAGTGGGTATCAGTCTATTCCAGTCATTGGCTCTGCAATAAACACATTTTAGGGTATAATAACAATTTATATCAAAAAACAAAGAGATGCCGATAATGACTGTCAGACAGTTGCTAACACTGCCTAGCATCGACGTTAGCTTTAAGGTAGCATAACGTGATTTATTTTTTACACTGACCGCCTGTAAAACTGGTAGATATAACTTGCAAGCCATTTCATGCTAGTTAAAGTAATTATAACAACGTTGATTTGTGTTGGTCGCATTAAATTCCAAAGGAATGGTGACTATTTGGATATGGTAATTGGTGAAAGAGCACCGGTAGTTGACGTGAGGACCGACTGGTTTTCACCTTTCATCTAAGGCTACATCTCTACGGGATCCTCAAACGAGCCGTAACGTAGCTTACAAGCTAACGTTAGCATGTATTCATGCTAGCTAGTAGCCACCAATGTAGCTAGTCACTTGTCGTTTCTGAGCTAACGTTCGGTTAGCTAGTCTGCGACAGAAGCCATCGATAGATGTAGTTAACGTGCGTGAGATGACTTTAATTGTAGCTTAATTATGAAGTTACGACAGTAGACACATGTTAGATGTGGTTAGTTGTTGCTCACCAGTTTAATTGACTTTAGTTGGTCTAAATAACCAGCAGGTTGACGGCTAGCTAACTGGTTACGTAGCTGAGCTACTTCAATGAAAAGAAAATGACATCTGAGATATTATTAGCATGCAACGTCAGGTCAAACCAACACATCTAAAGATTTACAAATTTCCATTGATTTTGATGGTGACAACCAAGCATGTATACTGAAGTGATGGCCAGAAAACTCACCCTAAAACCTTTAGTCCCCACCACAGTGTGGACGTTGGGGCTTTGACGGGGAAGGCTAACCACCTAGCTCAGAGAAACGGTCCCCACAATAAACGAATGAAATGGGGTCCACTCGTAAGATTCCTACAGAATCTTCCAGAATTGCACCCCCACCCTCTCCTCATTTCAGCTGTGCCCTGCCTCAATGCTGATGTTCATCGCCCTCAGCTGTCACTGCTGCAGCCCTCACTCATTGATATGACAGTATAAACACCTTTCTCCTCAAGGATAGCCATTCAGAGAAAAGGAGAAGGTATCATAATAACGCAGTGCTCCTAACAAGGATTTCACAATTTACTTCCATAGCTCAAAACACAATGTAGCCTGTAATTCCTGAGTTATGTAGAAGGAAAACGCTGACAGACATTGTTACCCTGACTGCAAAACATTACTTCGTGTCAAAAATGTGCCATGTCAGTGCTGATGCTCTACACCTTTTCTGCAAGGTAATAATCTCAGACTATAATATCATAAAAGTTGGAATGATTTATTATGTCACCATACTGTAAGTTGCATTAGGGACACTTCACAGGCTACTAGGCTTTTGAGAAAAATCAAGGTTGCTGTATTCACTGGTCCCTTGTTGTTAGAACTGAAATACTTTGCATTCTTGCTCACATTGTTTGAGAGCCGCCCAGGTCAATAGTTGTAATAGTGTGTTGCCTAAAGATAACAATCCAAAGCCAGTAGGATTTAGCCTACATCTCTGTCCATTCAACCTGAATAGTACTTGTTTTGGATTTGTTAATTGATTGTGTTCATTGTGACCCTGTTTCTTTCTGTTTACACTGCACACTTGAGAGCTTATTCTATTTATGCTTGACCTGTATCCTGTATAATATGCCAACGGACACTGTTGTGCTCCCATCTCCAGGTGTGGTGCCTCATCTTGCTTTCACTCACCAGACAATGACCAGAAAGCTCTGTGGATGGGACAGTGAGCAGATTCCACACAAAGCATGGGCAGGACTTTGTTTAGCACGGGACACCTGTGATTGAGTACATCTGGAGGTAGGATGGAGGTCACATGCCTCCTGTAAGCTACTGTGCAGGCTTACCACAGACACTCACGCAGGGCCTCCCCGGCACAGCTGTGGGATTGTGGATGCCCAGGGGCAGAAGAGGGCCTGTGACATTTTGAATCAATCAGAGAAAAACCTGTAAAGCTGTTCTTGTGATGCAGATTCAGACCTAGTTCTTAAGCCCACAGAGCTCTCCAAAATAGACTCAGGCAGTGGAACTAAGCAGACTTGAAAGTTTACTCTGAAATAATAGAGTTTCACATACATATATATACACACACACACACATAATCCTTTCTGACTTAGTTGGTTTCATAAAATCATTAAAGTCCTCTGTAGATGTTTTAGTTTTCTGCCTCCAGCCTGGCAGCAAAACATTTTGACCTTTTGATGAAAGCAGTAGGTTGACTGATAAGCTCTGAAGTATTATCAACAATTTAGATCATTGTACATTTAGATGTGGAACTCAACCCATCACATTTTGATGCACCAGCTTTTTATTCAGATCTTTGTTTCTTGTTTAATTTTGCTATCTATAGCTCCTTTGCTTACTTTTGGCTGATTCACATATCATTTCTTTCTTTTGAATAGCACTACTGCTACCATTACTACAGCTACTACTAATAGTTTGACCGATACTGTATTTTTTAGGCAGATACCGATATTTGAGTTTAAAAATCTGATACAATTTATCCTCCAATTTAGTTTTTCTTTTTACATAAACGCATATTTAAATCTTTAATTAAGATATTCAAGATATTTTGTGGCCAAGATATTTCACATGAAATTTTGCAGTTGAAAAATACAAACATTCAGCAAATATAACAGTAAGTTTTAAGCTACAAGCTAAAAGGAAACTTGTTCTAACCATTATTTATGTAAGTACACTGAACTTCAGTCAAAACCATCCTTACAAAATATATCTTTGGCATTTTCCATACAGCAGCTTCTTGTAACGTATTGGCCAACATACAGTATATGCTGGTACTGACACATCTGTAAGAAGTCAAAGTCATTTAAAACAACTACTACTAATAATACTCCAGCTACTAATAATAACCGCAACAACATTGTAGTTTCTAAAGTGTTTTAATTGATGTATTACAATGTGTACATTTTCATCAGGTAAACATTTACAATGCAATTGATTATTTCATCGGTTGAAACTCTATTATTTCAGTCCTTTGATCACTTCAGTGTTTGAATATAAGAGTCCTGTTCTGGACAAGATACACAAGACCCCAGCTGTTCCCAACCCCAGTCCATTTGGATGCATGCAAAAACATTACTTCATATCTTCTACACATTAACGGATAATATCAAAGGCAAACAGGAACAGTCTATTCTCGAGAAATGCAATTACAGTTCAGTTCAGCAAAAGTTAGAGATCAAGCAATGTACTATAGCTTAAATACACAGTTTATGTAGTTAGAAGGCCTTTACAAAATCAAAGCCAAAACCATTTGCCTTCTCTCTCAAAGATTAAGACTGTTTAACAGAGAAATGTGCTTGAATGTGTTTAGTAACACTTCATTAATTGATGAATGATAAGATAGGATTGTGCTGGAACTTTTTTTGTGTGCATGCAGTTCACTGAATGAGTATTGATGTCTCCAGATACATTGTGGTCTTTGGAACAATTTTTAGGATATTTGGTTTTTGATATTTTTAAGCTGTAGCAATGATTCTCCACTCAGACCATCTTCTTTCTATCTGTCTGTATTTTGGTGCATTACTTTTGGATACATTTCTTCTTTAGTGACATTGGTCATCAGGTGACAATACTCTATTTCCAGCATATAAACTAACCATGGCTTCAGTGGTTAGATTCAATTTCTTTAGTATTATTAGTAACTAAGGATCAAAAGTGTGGATTTCTGACTGATATTATAGATATGGCAGAATAACTAGGCCAACACAGAGACAAGAAAATAAGTTACCTTTGATCATTTGTGTTTGAATTGTATAATATGATTAAACATTACAGGCTGTGAATCTGTGGAAAATTATTTGCAATTCTCTTTAAGTTTTTATTATTTAAAGTGAGTGAGTTTTGTTGCAAAATCATAGAAGACAAAGTGCACTAAAATGCACCCTTCAATGTTTATTAGGTGTACAGACAGTAGGGTATTGTTTTAATTCTTTGTAAATTTCACCCTCACAACCTCAAGTACGTTCAGGATTGAGAAAGGCCAGAGAAGGTCTGATGATAACAGACAACATTAGTCAGATTTATTTTGGGGATGAGCTTGCCCATATCAGCTGTTGGGTTTTGTTGGGATTAGTGGGTGAGAGCAACTACTTCACACCAGCAGGTTTTATGTTTTACTACGTTGCACCTTTCTTTTCTCTGACTCTAATTATATATTCATATATTACTGCTTTTTAAGAAGATTAGACCAAATTCAGTATGGAAAATGTGCAAAAAATGCATAATAATAATAATAATAATAATAATTATTATAATATTTATAATAGTGATAATGAGAAGAAAAGTTTTCATGGCACTTTTCTTATTTCTGTGTGGAGCTGAATTAACCTCACTTCAGTGTGCTGTGCTCAAATAGTCATATTTAAAGCTTAACTGATATTGAGGTAACATCAGAGTGTGGAGACAGAAAACAAAAAGAGCAAAAAATCCACTGTATGACAGTGGCTGTGTTTTCTTTTCATCATCTGTGATATTACTACATCATGATCTACGCACTAAAGGTTTGTTAAGTTGACATTAATGCTGTTCTGTGTGGGAACGACCTGACTTGCTACTCTGCCAAAGTGACACCAACACCAGTAATGACCGTCCATCCACACAAGATGAGTCTTTTCTTTAGCCAGTTATAAACCAAAGTGTCCCATGGAACAGATAGAGCAGGCTGTCCATATCCGGTGATGACAAACACCACCATTAGCTTAAACCTGCTAATGCACTCCTCCAGTACAATCAAATTTCTATAAGAATATAACCAGCCTTGTCTATTGTATGTAAAATATTTGAGGAGAAGCTATGTCACTTGCACTGGTAACAAACTCCTTTTAATTGTTAGTGTGATGCCCTACAGAAAACTGATAACTAGCTGTGTCTGATTAACAGAGGAGTCCCCCAGTCAAAGCTTCATGTTAGCTAGAAGCTGCATTGTTACCATAATCATTAAAAGTTATTACATTCTGCTTGTGTATTTAAAACACATCATACCTGCTATTTACAACACTGGCCAATGAAACACAAAGCCAGTTAGCTGTATTGATAGTGCAAAGCTAATGTGGGATGTTGGTTTCATATTTTAACAATAACATGAAAACACACATGGAAAGCCTTTGTCAATAGCTAGTGCAGAGGTGATCCTCAGACTTGCCGATGCTAATTGCGCCACTTCCTGAAAATCTCAGTCTTCTTCTTCCAATCCAAAACAATGCCCGTTTTTTTTTTTTTTTGTATTTTGGCACAATCAGTATATAGCACCACCAAAGATCTGCTAAGCAGTCTGTTTGGAGAGAAATCCTCTATGTTGAAACATATTCATACAAACATGAGAGTCACACTGGCATCTTAGCACCAGCTGGAAAAATAAGATTATCCTATCAGCAGTGTACAGAGTTTCCAGCCCAGCTACACTGCCAGTCCTTCTGGACCACAGTGCAGGAGAGCTCATCGGCAGAGAGAGGGGGATGCAGAGTGAACCGCGGGGTAATGAAGCAAATCTATTCTGGGCTTTCAGAGATACAGTTTTTCAAACAAATACCACTTTTAACTTTGGTCTCCATGTTGTGAAAAGCTATGGCTTATCATTTGATAACTCAAGGCAGGGGGTTGTTGCATTCCTTTGTTACCCCTGTTTCTTTTTTCATCTGTTGTTCTCATCCCATCTATTATTGCTACTCTTGTGTTGTCGCTTAACTAGACTTTGTGTTTGCAAAGACATTTTATGGTTTGTTTTTACCTACTTACCAGATGGGTGGGGTTTACGACATATAGGACAGTAAAATAAGAGCCACATATTACAACCACTTACACATATTGTGTGAAAATGTAGTACACAATCCTTTTTAATTGATAGTCTTTCTGGATTGTCCTGATGCAGTACTTCCAACTGATCTAGTGCTCCAGAAAGAATATAACAGCTCCTGTTTTGTCTCACATCTGACTATCTGGTGGGGTTGATGCATTTTCTTGTCATTTTTCAAGAATACTACACTGAAGTTAGACTAGAGAAAACAACACATTTGCTCTCTAACAAAGATCACAACTACAACTCATATCTGTGGAAGGTTTTTTTTCTGCCACCTGTTACTTTAAAGCGCATGTGTCTAAAGACTATCGGTCTTAGGTTCACATAGTAGAAACAATACACAACAAGTGCTCAAAAGACTCAGAGATCACATACTGTCACACACAGAAACAAAATAGCAAAAGAACTCAATTAAATGGTTTCCTTTTTGTTGCGCAAGGTCAAGTACCGTTGGCCTCAGGTGAGGTGAGGCTTTAGGGCGAAGTCCTTTCCTTATGTAGTTCTACTAATAAGCACCAGTGGAATTCAGCTGGTCCTGCACCCCCACTGCCACTCCCCACTCCTCAATCCCTCAGGGTGGCAGTCATTAACTGGTGGCAGTCCAGATCCCCTCGCTGCTCCAACGGTCCCGGCAGCCTCGTGCCCGTCTTCTGATCCACGCACCAGCACTTTCCCCGCTGGCCATCGCGTGCAGGATGACACTGTGGGCATAAAAGATCGATGAAATATTCTTGTCGTGTAACACCTTTAACTTCAGGCGCAAATATTAAAGCTGAATATTTTTGTATTAACAATGGATCAGAGGACTGCATGTAATGTGCTAGGGGTCACTCTGCAGTTAGCCTCAGCTTTACAGATCTTTACAGATCTTTTATGCCTTTATCAGAGCCGCGGTGAGAGAGAGCGACGGGAAGGTTGGGGAGACAGAGAGGGGATGACATGCAGCAAAGGGCCGTGGGTCAGACTCGAACCCTGGCCGCCGCGGTAAGGACTAAGACTTAATATTACATGCTCTACTAAGTGAGCCACTGAGGCGCCCCAGCTTTACAGCTCTTTATAGCTTTTTTTGAATCAGTATTTTGGTTTCCCTGCTCGCACTTCTACTTTCACTGTTCTCATCAGTAGGTTTTCAGCAGCTGTTTCCAACAAAAAAGCTCTAAAAATCCATGACCCACCCTGACAAAGCTAACGACAAGCTGTGGAGCATTTAGCAGCACCAGTAAAGAGAAGGACATTTCCCTGAGAGAGAGAGATAGAGAGAGAGAGTTGCTCCATGTTTGCTGGATGTGTAAATAAGCAAATGTTTGCTAACATGTCTACCGTGTTTTATAAGGTGATGTTATGTCAGAGCTGTGTTTGCCGCATGTTGTGCTGCTGCTGTAAAGAATCAGGTTTATATAAAACTGAGCACTAGGTCAAAGGTTACAGACCAGTTTGATTATCTTGAACAGAGGAGTCAATGCAGCTCTGGGCTTTGTCCTGCATGAATGGTTAAAAAGGTGTTTGTCAGGTATAACAATATTTTATCAGCAAACCACATTTAAAAGAAAAACAGAGTCATACATTAAAGTCACTCACACCCTGCTGGCACTTAAAGTTGCCTTAAACAAACTGGGAGAAGTATTTTAAGTAATGTAATTATTAGATTAAAATCCTCTGAGGTTTGTCACATGAGTTCGTAACTACTGTTAAAGTAGTGGTAGCTTTTGATTACTGTAACACAAAATTTATTACACGATTTTGTACTTTTTCTGTAGTGATTTACAGTTTCAAAAAGCCTCCAAGACCAGTTAACAGTTTCAGAGCAACCTCGCTGTGAAATGACTCCCAGTTGTCCCTCATGACCTGTGCTTTACTTCCCTATAATTTTTATCACAGTGCAGTTTTAGTTAAACAGTAAACAGATGCCTGTAAATCTGAGCAGACAGAGATACTTTAACCATGTTACACAATCAACATAACTCAGACTCTTGATGACCGGGGCCTTAGCAGAGCTTTTCCTTTTATCACTAACTCTGCGTCTGCTGCTTTGATTGCATATACAGCTCAGGGCAGTCTTATCTGTGTTTTTATGTTCTCTGATTCTCTCACTCTTATCTGCATAGTTGCCCAATCTTGCAAAGTCAGAATAACAAAAAAAAGTAACTGCATCCAAAAGCTAATTGCATCCATCACAGCAATAAAGTGATTATTGTTCAACAGTTTAGGGGAAACCACTTTACACACATAGTTCAACTCTTGATTTCTGAAAGTAAATCACTTTTCATGTGAGCTTAGAAAAATAAGGTCTTGGCATTAGCACGACAGTCTGCTTGGAGACACTTCTGTGTTGATCTTGAACTAGTAAGACAATATTTCATCGGCTGCAGTCATGTGTTGTGTTTTGGCCCACAGATTGCTGATGTAGTTTGAAAGGAACTGTTTGAAGTACAGAGATGCATTTTTATTTGTACTGGCTTAATAATGGAGATTCACAGTTCACCAGAACACACGGCCAAATAGTGGTCTGCTCAGTGTGTGCTTGAAATCACAGACCTGTTTAGCGTGGAAGTCTCCGTTCTTGTCGCAGTTGGGTATAGGGATTGTGAAGAGATCATCGTGTGTGCGGGTATTTGATGCCAATCTGTCCAGTGCTCTTTGTAGCTCAGCACGACATGGAGCCTGTAGGAGAAACCATTTAAACAAATCAGCAGAGTTCCAGATGTAGATGCACATAGATATTTGCAGTGGCATAAGAAAATTTGCTGTGTATGAAAATAATGGAAAGTCTCGAGTTTCCAAAATGGACAAGAAAATCATGAGGTAAAATGAAAAATCCGCCACCATGAGTTATGAGATCGTTTCAGCTAATCATGAAACGAATAAATAATACATCTAGATAAATGTCCAAAAAAAAGTAATGTATATTTAAGAAAAAAAACACTAGGCAAACTGGGAAAACAGGAAATACTAAATCCAAAAGGATTTACAGTAAAAGCTTATAACTCACATATTCTATTTCACCTGCTGAGCACATTGCCTTCAGATCTGGGAACTTGCTGTTTTCAAATTTGGGATATTAAATTCACCTTCTTGGGAAAAATCCCGGCTTTGACTTGGATTTCAATAAATAAATCATGATGGCAAAGTCAAAGTGCCGTCGTGTTGTGATACCTAAATTTCGCATCATGAGTTTTAATTTGACGCCAAGAAATGCCGACAACCGTTAACAGTTTGAGTTGGTTGCATTTACTTTATAACCATGTAATTATCACATGTGAATATATCATTCTGGCAGATTTTAGCACAGCCAGTTCAGCTGCATTCCCCATACAGACTTTAAAAACACAAAAAAGTATAAACATAAATATCCAAAAATAATAAAACCGTCCTGGGTGGGCAGCTCAAATAAATCTAAATGTGAGACACTCTGGCATTGCTGTGTAACACATTGCTTTGTTAGATGGATGTAGCCTACTAAAATGTGGTAAAAACAGCCTGTTACTGATTAATGGGGATGTTATGATCATGCTCCTGCCAATGTTAAAACAGCAAATTGCATGTTGATGTCAATGTCCACCTGTACATTATTTCACAAGACCGCAACTAAATGTTACAGTGTGTAAATAACTAATTTGTACAATTTATAACCTGACTGTTACGCTTGTGGCTTTGGAACTATAAAGCCCTAATGTAAAACACCTGCTGCGGCTGAGGCGTGTTCTGCAGAGGGAATTGCCCGGGTGTGTTGTTTTCTGTTGAAACTGATAAGATGTCAGAAGATTGTTTCTCTCACCAGCGCCGCCTTGGTCTCCTCCCTGGCGGTGTTGCTTCTCTGATTTGTGGATTTGGGAGGGTGTCGGGCCAGGGTCTTCTGTATGCAGCGTTTGTCTTGTGGACTGCACCGGATATTGCTGTTGTTTGGGTGCTCAGGGATGATCTCATCCTGCCTGTCCATCGCTAAAGGGCAAGGAATAATGCTTGAGTTCCTCAAATTCAACAAGGTGAACAATACACTGTCAGAAGTGTTTCATAAACAGTTGGACAAAAACATTTTTTGGCATGATTGTCAGTGCAATACAGTGCAATATCAGCGCATCCATTATTTGAATTATTTGGCTGAGTGTCAGAGAGCAGGAGCTGTTCTGCTAATCCTCCTTGTCCTTCTACATAATGTCCCATACAGCTGAATGTGGTGAAATGTAGGCTAAAAATGAGGCCAGGTTAACCTCAAGGACACAGAGCTGTGTTCCCGCTCTGGGGGGTAATCTGCACCTCAGCTCTCACCCTGGTACTCTTCAACTACTGCACCGCAGCCATGCCACAAGCTCTGAGGCTCTTTAAAAACGATACCACCCCTGTTCTGCCACCCTCTGTACATTGTGGTCTGTGCCACATTCACCTTTGCATCCCTATAATCCTGCAGTTCCATGGCCCTGAAGGCAGCCAGCTGCTTCCTCAGGAAATGCCCCCCTCCCTCTTCACTCTCCACCCTTCCACAACAACCTCAGCCTGTGCCAGATGGAGGTTGTTAGAGGGTATTTGCACTGTCACAAGTGGGCACCACTGTGTGTGTGTGTGTGTGTGTGTGTGTGTGTGTGTGTGTGAGTGTGAGTGTGAGTGTGAGTGTGTGTGTGTGTGTGTGTGTGTGTGTGTGTGTGTGTGTGTGCGTGTGTGTGTGTGTGTGCGCTGGTTAGTGGTTGGGGGCACAAGATGGGCTAAATGAGGGATAGAGGTTTGCATGTGTCTTTCTTATGCACATGCATGTTGCCTTTCACCTGTGTGTTATCAGACTTGGCAGCATTTGGTGCTTTCTGCTCATAACCTGTGGCATTTTACAGATCAGCGCTGGAATCGAAGCATTTTAAACTGTGATTTCACCATTTTGAAGCTGTTCTCACACTGATGCCTGAACCAGATCTGAGCTCTGCTTTATATCTAAGGTCACTGCCAGGCATCCAGTTAATTGCAGTTGGCAAAGAGACAATGACGGTGGGTCAGTAGCCTCTGTGATCTTGTGCAATGTAAAGCCTCTCCTCAGGTCCCCAATGCGTGAACCCATACTTGCACACATCCAAACCAGTACAAGCTTGTCTTTGCAGTACTGCTGTAGCTCCTGCTGGAGTCAAGTATTGATTCTGGGCTGTTTTCTGGTGATGATAAGATTTTTTTTTTTACAGCTCAGTGGCAGGAGTCAGAAGGTGACCGTCTTTCTCTAAACTTCATAGACAGTCATCTTGCTTGGCTTGGCTTGTGTAGGGGGGGAAGTGTCTCTTGGCTGTTTGTATTTTTAGTCTTGTTGCTGTTAAGCCTTGCTCATCAGCACTTTCTTCCACAAGAGCCAACAGGGTTTCAGCTGTTTCCTTCGTTCCAAGTTGTTCTTTCTCGTCTTTTGCCAGTTCACACTTTTCCGATTCCACACTCTTTCGCAGGGTGAGCCAACGTGATTTAGAAGTGGGTCAGGGGTGGCATGTCCTGTTTGCTACCACTGCTGTTTTCCATGGAGGAAGTCGCCACTTCTCTGTGTGGTTTCATTTGATTTGGATCAGCAGCTCTTGGCTTTTAAAATATAATTCCTACAGTCCATTATCAGCCCCGGAGCTGATGCACCACACTTCACTGCCAGTCACAGGTGCAGAGCAAAGATAAAGAAAGGTCATGGGTAAACATGTACTCATACTCAGAATCGGGAATAGGCTTTACCTGCCTTCTTTTGTCTTTTGGTATGATTACGATGAGATAAAGCTGAGTCAACAAGATGCATTATAACATATACAGACCATTACCTTTAATCTGTTAATCAGCAGGATAAAATTCATTATCGACTTCATCCTTAAGTCATAGTGCAAAGACAATACAATATCTGATTGGCTCCACTTTGTTTGGACTGGCTGACGAATTCCAAACCTGTTGCACAATAAACTACATGGCTTGCTCAATCTGGTTCTTACTTAAATATTTGTTGTCACATATCAGCCGCAGCACTTGGAAATTGATTCGTCAGCTCTAGCCAGTAGACGTGTGAGCATCAGCCATTACGGGTTGAGTGAAAGCGTACTGATTACAAGGCTCTGTCTTTCTTGATGAACACATTTTCTGTCACAGGAAAAAGCACTTTACACCATGTAAATCATTTAATATACATTACGATAAATCAGCGCCACACCCTCTGTTTATACAGTGTATTTACCTTCCTGTCGCAGTCCGCAAAACAGTGATATGGGGGTCTAAAGGGGTCATGGGATTTCAGATTCCACTGTTCAGGGCTTTAAAGCTGAGCTTGTAAACCCAAAGACAAATATCCTCCTCAAATAAATATTTAGTTATGCTGAGCGAGATTGGCAGAGCACTTTCCAAAGGTTTATATTTCTACAAGCTTAGATTTCGGATCGAAGCCAAAAGAGAGTCCACTATGTGAAACATTCGTACAAAAACTTCAGATGCACCCTTTTAAAAATAATGACTGCAATTGTTTGATACGGATACGTTGTAGATAGTTGCAGGGCGCTCATGAAGTGATGTCAACAGATAAGTTTGAAAACACTAAGAGGAGTTGTGGAGCGACTTCTCCACAGGGTGAAGAGCCCGGCTGATGTACCAGCCAGTGTTAGCTTGTCCTAGACAGAGGCTTATCTGTATTGGCGCATGTTGTGGCCGATAACTAACAAGAAATTGCCGGACATTCATAAGAGCACCGACCAGTTCAAATCTTCTCACTCACTTTATAGTTTGGTTCCAATTCCAAAAAAAAAATGAAAAGATGTCTATAAAAGTTAACTTAAAATTTGCGGGAAAATCTTTATTCTTGCTGACTTCCAGTGGTTTATCCTCTCAGTGATGTAGGCGTACACTTGAGGGTCAGAGTACCTCGCCGTTGGGTGTGGTTACAGGTACAACGGGCGTAACACGGCTCATTTCTGACTGAACAAACGGAGAACTGAGGCCAGTAAAATAGCTTCTCAGCCTGTTGTTGAATTACTCTTTAAAATGTTTGTTTATGTAGAAGATGTCAATTATATAAATCCCAGAAGTTGTCTAAATTCTAAAGTTGTCAAATAACCTGAATGAGGCTTGTTTTTCCAAATGATTTTCTCCACAATGCAACAATAAAATTTACGACATAATGGGTAAATGAAGGCAAACAGACTCACAACACATTCTTACCCCAATGTGACCAGATGAGTCTTTCTCCTCTAAACTAAAACAACAGAACTAAAAAACAACAACAAAAGAAACAGAAAAACAATTACAGAGCGGTGGTGGAATCAGTGTTACTGAGATTTGAAGTTTGTTTTAACCTGTTTAATGGTATATAAACTATTCGTCTTCTGCATTTAATATGTCCTAAGTAATGAATCTGATGAAAACTATACTCTGAGGGGAAGCTGTTTTGTAATGTTTTGTAATGTTTTGTAATGTAAACTAGGCTCGCTTCCAAAAAAACTTGTCAGTCAACACTGAGTATCAGACCAGCAGCTACCAGGCAGAAGATTTCTTTGAATCAGTTAATCATCAGAGTCAATGTCAGGCGCAGTTACAAGAACACTGTTCAGGACTGCCAGCACGTGCTGCAAGAAGTGACATGACATGAAATGTTTGAAAACCACTTTAGTTGTCAGGTTAAACATAGAAAGTTGTATGTTCTTGTGTTTGCGAGCACCTCCTCTGTTTTGCATTCTTCATATGGGATGGACAAGAAGTAACGCTGGTTCAGCAGCACGACAAACATGAATGACAAAGACAAGAAATGAGCTGCTGCACTGCCTGATGTTCCTCTGGCCACTCACTTCCCATTCAGCTGATGTCACAGCAGTATCCAGAAACACAACATGTTTGTGAGTCTGAATCCAAAGAGAACAGAGCAGCAGCAGTTTACTGCCCTGTTTGTTTTACCCTTCAAATCTGAAAATAGAACTCAGCGATATGCAGACGAAGAATCCTTTGAGAGTATTTTGGCAGATATTGCAATTGTGATATCGTCGCGATTATAGTGGGAATTGTCATTTTTGCATTTCATTTTCACTGAAAAAAATATAAAAATTATGGTGATGTGATTTTTTGGGGGGGCAGGGGCTTTACCAAACATAAATGTTTTGCTATGTCTGGAGAGTGATTTCTAGGCTGGATGTGCTTCATTTATGGTCTGTTGTGACACATTTGATCTTTTTTATTTTATTTCATCTTTTAATCTTTTTATTTTATCGCTCCTGCGATTTGGATGCTGCACATGGCCAGATTGCATTCAGCCAATTGTTCAGCCTTGTTGATCAGAGACAAAAATATGAGTTAAGGATGGAACATCTTCCAGATGCATCACCATCAGATTAAACATTATCCTTTATCCTGGTTTGGTTCAAAACATTGTCCTGTGATGAAAATAAAACATGGCTTGAGAACCTTTCGTAGCTTCAATCCTATTTTTCATCCTGATAAAACATGTTCAGAGACACCTGAATTTGTGTCACTTATCCTACAATATAAACTAGACTGATGTATTATAGTCATTATTAACCTCGGGGCCATAACTCAACAGGCCAGGCTCCATTCTACTGTTTGTTGTGTAGATTTATTTGCTTTCAGATTTGTGAGTAAATTCTGTCATAGGAAGCTGGGCTGATCCTAGACATCCATCATTCGTTGATGCGCTGTTACTGAATGTGATAAATAGATCTATGAATAGAGGGAAACGTGCAGCTGCAGTGAATTAGGTCAAACTATTCTGAGTTACATCATAACTTAATTTTGAGCAGACTTGTCTTGTTTTAATAAATGTAAGTGCAAGGAGAGGAAATGAATACTACAGCATTTCTAATAGCCAGCGAAGCAATTTACTACCTGGAATATTAGTTTGAACTAATACAGAATTTCATCTTAATGAAAGGCAAAAAATATAATTAATGATCGCTGCTCAGAAAATACTTTTTGTCAATAAAATCACCATTTGTTATAAAGATGTATAGAATGATAGAAGGTGTAAATTGCTGCAGTGTTTTTTTGTTCCTGAATACTGGGCTTAAACTTCAATGTGAAATCCCAGCCCTCGAGGATTCACTGTCCTCCTCAGATTAAGTGTATTTCATGGCCAGGACAATGGTGGATTGTTTGTGTATCTCTCAGCTCCAACACTAGAAGGGGGTCCCTGTCTCACAGAGGACAGCAATTAGCTAATCACATTTACTCCCGCACAAGAACCCCAGCTGTACAAATGCGCCGCACAACCCAAAGAAAGCAAATACACAACATTAGGGGACATCTGCTCAAAGACGTTTGAAACAATTCCCCCAAAATACATTCACATCTTTAACCAGTTCACAACTCACAACCAAAATGTGCTGAGGAGTGCTTGCTCATAGGAGAAAGGGAAATCTAGGTTAGCATGCCTCTTTCATAAAGACCTGTGTGCGTCACAGCAAATTGGGCATAGTTGGACAGAGTCTGGCTCCACTGACAGCTTCATTCATGCAGCGTCTTCGGTGCCTGTAGGTGTAAGACTTTTCATATCTGACATCTGTATCAGTTTGTAAATAATATCCGTTTCACTGTCAGAGGGAAGCATTTGAATACGACACCGGGGCAGACTCGGCTGGAATGTGGGAGCAGATGCCAACACTCGCATGATGATTTATTCTAAGTATTAGGATAGAGAGGGTTTCTAAGAATGGGATATTAAGAAGCACTAAAGCTGTCTTAGACCTTGATATAAGATGCTGGATAGTGCTTGTTGTTGCTATGGAAATTCAGTATAAATAATAATAAATGTTTGAGAGAAATACAGTGTTGGGATCCTAAGAAAATGGACTGGTGGTTCATAAAACTTGATATATTGCACTCCCTTTTCATTAGTAGTTAGTTAAAATTAGGTGACAACCATGAGGCAGCACAAATCTTTGTGACACAAGTGTTTTGTTGTAGCATCTGGATGCGGGGCTGTAACTGAACACCTAAATTCCCTTCAGAGGGCTGTCCATATCTGCCTCTACCCCATGGTCCTTTTCATTATGAATTCTCTTGGTTTTTAAAAACCCTCTTCTATTTTTATCTAGCATGTTCACTGTTGCTAGGAGTGGGGCAGTGTCAGTCATGTATTCAGGAGATGCACCCCCTTGTTTAATAATGCATAAGCACGGTGAATGCGCCACAAAGGAAATCTCCTGCTTGTGACTGGAGTTGCTCCTCGCCTCTCCCCTGTGCCTTTTTGATTGTCTCTCTACTGCCATGGTTTACATTGAACATTCTTATACAGTGGATTTGAGCTGCTGCCCAGAAGAATTGATTTACAGTGAGATTTATTGGGTAGAGCTTCCCCGCTTTGTTATGACAGACTCCAGGGGTGAGGAGGAGTGTGGAGACAGAACTCAGCACTCAGATTACAGAACACTGAAAACAAAACTTATGAACTTTCCAAAATGTTCCATCTACTGCCGCCCCGCCCTGGAGTAAGGACCCTAGACTCCCCCAGTGCACTATAACCCACTTCCAGGCCAGCTGATCGGACAATGTGGCGTCAAAAGCAGAAATAATGTTCAGGGAGAACATTCTGCGAGATAAATTGGTGTGGATGGACAGAGGTGGGCCAAGATGAGACAGCCCTCCATTTTTATCATGCTCTAAACAGCTTTCCTTGTCGCTCTGATTCCATTTAGTCACGCTATGTGCCGGCCTAACCTATGCTGGCCCTGTACAGAGAGCAGAAGGCTCTCATTTCAGGTCTGGCAGCAAGAGTGCCGATGAGCTCATCCTCATGAAGGAGCTGGACGCGGTGGGCGATGCACTCGAAGGCTTGTCGGAGTTTTGGGGGGGGGGGGGTTTGCACCCAGGGCCAGGGGAAACAGATGCTGCAATGAAGATGAACATCCTGGGAGTTTTATATTGGCTAAGTTGATCCAAATCTTTGGTGTTCTGACGCTAGCAGATAGCCTACTGCCATTACCAGTAAATGTTTAGGAGCAGAGGCTCAGTGGGAGCAACGCCGGGCGAGTTAGTAAATAATCTGGAACGAATGAAAGACCCACCTGTCTGTGACACATTATAACAATTGTCTCATATGGCATAATGGAAATCAACACCACTCCCTTTGTGGAAAGCAGAGAAAGACAAACAGTAGAGAATTTCATCAGTAGAGAGACGTTAACGTCAAAGCAGTGAACTGGAACTGGATATGCAGATAAGACATCCAGTATTAGACGTCCCACTGTGTGAAAGTGGAAACAGACTTTCTTCTTTACAAGAGGAATGCAGCAACAAAGAGGAGAATAAGAAGCTGGCCCAGAAAAGTGTGATAGAGACACTGACAGCAGAAGAAGAGTTAGACATCTGCCGCAGCAGCAGTAGGAGGGATGGGGGTGTCCATGAAAGAGCACCAAGTGAATTACTGATTGCAGAGAGCTCTAATAGCTCCAGACTGGCCACACTCCATTACAGTCATTTCATACAGCAGCTTTTATTACCTCCTCCCATTACAAACACACACACACACACACACACACACACACACACACACACACACACACACACTCACATTCCTAGTATCACCACAATGCATTTCACTGCCTTCACTACACCAATACCTGCAGGATCTCAGTTTAACATTGGCATGATGGGATAATTCCACACCCAAGGAATGCTGGGAAAGGGAATTTTTAGTGTAACTATCTGCACTAACCAAATGCATGATCTCCCGACTAAAGCAGGTATGGTCCAACTTGCATGCCGCACAGAGTCATACAGAGTGCAGACACATGCAACAGACACACACACACACATACACACACACACACACACACACTCACATGCACACACGCCCACCCCATCTATCACCACACCTCCTCCACTCGCCTCTCTGAAGCCTGCTCTGCGTCTTACAGCAGGGCCCCTTTCACAACGACCGGCCACAAGACAGCAGAGGGACTGTGTGCACTCTCCCATCAGGCCATGCGTGAGGAGCTGGTGTGTGTGCATGCTCTGGTTCAGGGCTTAGCTGAGATTAGGGTAAACAAGCAGCACATTGTCACACCCCCCAACTCTGACCCTGCCCAGCTCAGGTAAGGCCCAGGCAGCGGAGACAGAAAATATTCTGGTCTGCCCGGCCGTGGGTCCACAGAGCGAGAGGGACAGAGAGACGCCAGTCCAGGTCATTTTGGACAGACCTGGTCAGCTGTGTTCATACAATCAGAGCATCTTGACATAGACATGTGCAGAGATATGTTATGTAAATGCATTAGTGCTTTGTACCTCTTTATAACTTACAATCACTAAAAGAAAGAAGAGCCCGGTGTCATCAGTCCACACACACACACACACACACACAAACACTCTGACCCCTTCACTCTCACCTGAGTTCTCCTCCACCTCCCGCTCATCGGTGCACACCCCCTGGCCGTGCATCAGCGAGTGCAGTGGCCTCTCCACACCACGCGGCGGGTAGCAGCGGAGGCCTGTGCCACATCGAGGTGAGTAGACGCCACAGTGCGCCCCTTTAGGCAGGGCACAGGTGGGGCAGCAGCCGCAGCCGGGCTCCCGCACTGTCTCCTCGCAGCCCTCCGGCAGCCGGCAGCTGGCCAGCCTCTCCTCAGAGCACACCGGGCAGCGAATGGCCTGGTCCGACAAACACAGTGCCACCAGCGACAGGGCGCCAAACACCCACAGGCCCCTGCAGGATGGAGCTACTGCCACGCCACCTCCACGCACCATGGCAGCCCCAGCACCTGCACACAATCGTTCTCCCTCGTGTATGGTCCCCTCTGCCTCCCTGTCCTCTCTGAGTGTTGTGCAGCTTTATCACTTTATACTTCAACAGCAGATTTTAGACAAACAAGGGAGCTTTGAGAAGAACTCTTTGTCCAGGATGGTCTTTGATATTTTCAGCTGGTTAGTGTTTCAATTGCAGGGACACAATGCCTCTGCTGTATTGCCTCTCCGTTCCTCTGATTCAATTTCACAGCGCAGAAATTGGAGCCTGCTCTTGATCTGCTCGCCTGGCGAATGTAGTGGTGATAAGAACTAGTTTTTGTTGTGTTGGAATGAACAGTTGCAGAAAGGATATCCAGTGTGCTCAGGTGAGTCTTGCTCTCTCTCCTCGAGTTTGAGTCCAGAGGCTCGCCCACCCTCTGCTGAAACACCAAAAAAAAAATCTGGTCTACAAGTGTCCAAATGCAAAGCAGGTCATCAAAAGGCAGTGTTTTAAGTAACAGCTGCAGTTTCCTCCTCTTGCTTGTGTGCAGTGCAAAGGACTCGCTCCTGAGAATGGCTCAACACGAGTGGCTCTCCTTGGACTTTATACTGGTCCATAGACACGCCTCTTTCTACAGTGAGAGAGGAGCTGAAAGGCACAGCGGAGGAAAGCCAGGCTAAAGCTCTCTCCCTCTGTCTCCCTCTTTCTCTCTCTATCTCTCTCCTACTCAGACACACAAGCTTATACACTCTCTCCCTCACTTGTCCTCTCTCAATCCTGAGTGCACCAGGAGAAGAAACAGCTGAATTGCCCTCTCACTTGCTCACACACAGATTACATTTAGTTTTCTCCCCCACCCAATCATTATTATTCTCTTCTGCCATGTCCGACGGATTTCATGTCACCAGCACTCAGATATGTTGATTTGCATTTTGCTAGATCACTTGATAAAACATTTTGGTCCATAAGAAAGTAAAAACCAGAAGACACATCAGTGCCGGTCCACTTTAATCAACCCCAAATGCCCAACACACATGCCCCCCCCTCCACTCCCAACCCCCCCATTATATCAGCCCCCAGATCTCTTTTTCTCTTTTTCTCTCTCTGCTGCTAACTGGAGTGGGCAGCTATAAAAGGCAAATGGACAGTCCAACCCCCCACCCCCAGCC
>NW_019525071.1:228204-230208 GCF_002814215.2 Seriola lalandi dorsalis | reverse complement strand
CCACCCACCCACTGCTGCCCTGCCCCCAGTGGTCCTAAAAAAGCTTCCCACCAGTGGAACTGCAGGATAAGTTTTAACAACACTGCAAGCAGAGACAGTCTCTTATACATGTGTGTTTCTGATCATGACAGAGTCTGTAAATCAGTGTGTTGCTTTCCTCTTGTTTGCTGTGTGTGCAGATATGCCCTCCACTCAGCCTTTAAGGTTTTGAATCATGGCTTTTATTGGTCGACATCTCTTTTTTTTTCCCTTTGCCTCCATTTTGCCATGGAAACCCAGCATGTATTGTAATGCCTTTGTGAGTGTTCTTTCTTTTTCTACAGGCTGGTGGCTGGTTGCCATAGGCGGGCCATGGGCAGCAGCCAAGCCTTACAAGGCTGTGCACCACTCAGGTGGGTGCTACAGTGAGTGTTGTTAGTTACACGGCACCCAGATTCCTCGCCCGTTCCTGCACGGCCAACGATCAAAAATGTCTAAAGGCTACTCATGGTTGTGATCGTACCTCTGTTTACAAATGTCCGGCCCACTGAACAACAGCACGGCTGAACTTATTTTCAGTCAGCCACAATTTAAATAAAAACCACATCTGGTCAATTTCAAGTCAATAGCTTGAATGACAGCTACAAAAAGCTGTTTGTCAGTGGAGCTGCTCACGAGAGGGCCAGCACTTTCATTATGTGTCATTTATGAGGTGTTCGACTGTTTGTGTGGGTGTGTTTTTTTTTTAGGGGAGTGGGGGGGATTCCAGGAGGCAGACTAGTTACTAACAGATAAACAGTGGTTAGTAATGCAGTGCATGCTGTAGATGTTGGCTTCGCTAATGAGCTGCAGGTGCGTGTGTGTCTGTTGTTTCATATTTCATTAACAATCCATGACACACTGAACTACAAAGGGGGCATTTTTTTTTGGGGGGGGGGGGGGCACTTTGGGGCATGACAAAAAATGAGAGGAGACAAAGAGATGGTCCCTGCTCAGAGGCAAACCAGGGACAGTGCGCTTCATGGTTGGTGCAAGGAACTGGTTAATTTTTCAAATCTGTCTTGAAGCAATAGTCAGATGAACCATACAGGCATTAAAACAGGTTTTTCATTCCTAATGCTCATATTGGACATTAATGTGTCCAACGTTCCCTCTCATGTGTTTCCAGTGGAAGTGATGGGGGGAAAATCCAAGGTCCTTGTTCTGTGCAAAAAATGTTTTTCAAAGTTTACAACTTAATCTGTAGCTAGTATGAGGTTTCAGCAGTCTGAACTGATCAAATCAATGTTTCTTCGAAAGTTCGTTTTTTCAGTAAAATGTTCCCTCGTTGTTTTCCATGGACTGAACTGCAGTGGAGGACCAGTAAAACTTTGGAGGAAATATGGTGCTAAATAGACTGTAACTTTGGAAGATACCCACTTGATTTGCGTGAGTCAGACAGCTGAGGCCTCATTTTAGCTTTGGCTGAACTCTAAGCTGCATTTTGCCAAGAACAAGGACTGTAGATTTCGTTCCCCATCGCTTACACTGGGAGCGTATTAGGATGAAATCCCTACACAGCCAGAATGAACAGGGGGAATGATTACAGCAAGCAAAAACCTGTTTCAGTGTTCATGTGGTTACCTGACTTTCAAGGTAGACATGAAAAATTTGTGAACTCATCTTTTAACCCCTTACTAACCCACCAGCCTGCTCCATCATCCAGTGCTCCTCAGCTTCAGTAGAGTGATTATTTTGTCTTTTTGGCTGTTTTTTTGTATTGAGTTCCTGAGTTGATTTATTAAATACCCCGTAAAATGAACCCCTTAAGTTCAAGTGAGTGTAGTTGTAGTAAACCACATTTTGTGCTTTGCATTATTACATTATTGTAGTCATTTGGCAGATGCTTTTGTCCAAAGTTACTTCTAGTAAGTGCAGTTACACTCAACAGGAAGAAGAGCTAGCTGTCATCAAACACCCATCCAAATAAATAATTATTCAAAGAGCTGCGGTGCAAGTGCGTGGTGGGGGTGGGGTGGGGGGGGG
>NW_019525071.1:191400-228184 GCF_002814215.2 Seriola lalandi dorsalis | reverse complement strand
GGTGGGGGGGGGGTCGGTTGATGTAAAGTAGCGTTATAGTTTGGCCACAAGATGGAGTAATAGCTCCTTAAATGGAAAGAGGTCAGGAAGCGTGTAAGCAGCCGGAGCTGATATCAAACCATCATGACCATAATCAGTTCTTTGTTTCACTCATAAACTTGTGACAGACTCCGCGGGTTTAGTATTGGAAGGTTTACTCTGTGATCATGAAAATGGAAAGGACTACTCCAGATCACCGGTGTTGCTCCTCTGCTGTGTGAACATGCTTTGGTCTTTGTTGCTCAATCTTCAAAATGAGTTCCTGTTCCTTTAAGGGATCTCCAAAATTTACCGTAGTGACGTTGCATATATTCCATATTCAGAGAAAGTCCAGTGGCGGAGTGTGGAATCTCCTACTACGAGACTGGTTCTCCTCCGGGTGCTGAGCAACAAGCAGGTACGATCATTTCATCACTACTCAAACTGACTGTTAACTTCCAGCAAAAACTAAAACCCCAAAAAGTACCTGAACTAATGTGTAGACGTCGCTTCTCAATTTCATTTTGATCGTGTGAGAAAGTTTGTTGTTGTGTTTTTTTGTCATCACTAAATGTAAAGTAAGAGTATTTACTGCTCTCTGAATGATGAAAACTTTTCTAAGTAACTTAACTTTAGTTTTATACTTTTTATTGCAGTTACACTTGCAACAGAATTGTTAAAAGTGTTCACACTTTTGCTAAAGTTTCATCAGATCAAACAAAACTAATACAGAGCTTGTAAACCGGGTTTTAAAAAGTGCACAGTTGTGTATTTTATTTCCTAATTCATTTTCAAACTGTGGCTTCAAGTATTGGAGCCACACTGGCTGTGGCGTGGATAGCGTTCGCATTCGCTCCTGTGTACAGACCTGGCAGGAAATACATGTGCAGTGAACAGCATCTCTTTCTCATAAGGCTAAATGTAGTGACAGGGTCGAGCAATCAACCGTGAGCCTTTACCCACTTTTTTTTTCTTTTTTTTTTTCTTTTTTTTTTCTGTAAATTTCTTTTTATGTTGTCCAACCAACAGGAACAGTGAGATGCAAGTGTTGGTTCTATTTCTTAACATGCTTTGTAGAAATAGTAAGGGAAGCTGTTAATAGTTAGAAGAACATCAGAGAAGTTATATTAGTCTCAGTGTATCAAACAGAATGTCACATCATGATGTACACAAGAAACCCGCCTTTTTCATAGTGTTAAAATGCTCAGTATTCTCTGTATAAACACCATAAGAGGGAATCTAGCTTGACTCAGTTATCAAATATTTTAATTTCTGTCCACAGAACTTTCTTTTTTCATCATGAACACAGACAAACATCCTGAATTTACCTCCCCAGAGGGAGACGGGATGGGTGAGTATCTGATTCCTTGTCTATAGTGTAAGAGTGTACGTGATCAGGCTGCACACATTTCTCCACAGCTGCCACCATCCTGCCTGAGCGCACATGACTTCAGAGTATTGAAAGCTGAAGGCGTATATGTGGAGGAATTTGTGCAGGCTACAGTTGATAACAGGCTAGACATAGACCAGGTTGTTAATGTCTCAGTAACGGTGTTCCAGAACGTTCAATGTTCATACAAATTATTTTAATGTGCCATTATTGTAGCAGATAACTGTTGTGTATTGGTTTGAAGTTCTCTTGATGACACACAAAATATTTACACAAGCACAATGTGTCACCTTTTCAGAGGTTTGCAGTGATGCTGCAGATGTGAAGTCACAGGAGGAAGAAGAAGAGAGGGAGGATAGCTCAATCAGCGAGAATGGAGTGCAGTGTGAAGGTGTGACAGATCCACGTACGTGTACCCACACACACACATACACATGCGCTGACATTTTTCCATTACGCTTTGCATTTTAGCCATCTCGCTCAAACATGGCACTTAAGCATGGTACGATTACGCTTTTGTCCACAGACATTAGGAAAAAGTGTGAAGGACGCTGCTACTGAACCTGCGATTTACTACAGCAAAGACTGCTGTTGGAAAAACACGTTGTCTAGTAAAGGAACAAAGTTTTTAGGAGTAGGAAGGGTTTCAAAGGTATCATACACTGAAGTTTGGTAGGTTTTTTTTCAACCCGTAAATGAGGAGTAGGGTTTTATTCTTTGAATTCAATTGAACATTAAAAAAATAAAATAAAATAGAAAGGATGCTAGTTTTTTATTCAACAGCAATTAAATATTATCAATCAGATGGACAGTAGCTTGAAGTTAGAGCCATCTGTGTGTCATCCAGCTGATTAGACAGAAAAAAGTCATGTGGGTCTTGCGTGCTCTTGTTGAGTCTAGTTGTGCTGAAGGTGCCTTTAATGTGTCTGGTGGTCATCACAGTGTTTCATTCAGTGCAAAGTGATTTGCAAATGATTCTCAGTGTTTGATATAATCTGCTTTCTTCACTGTTTGGGTGGAGTTAGCGCGTCAGTGTTTATGCCAGCTTTTCACTCCTTTCTGCAGTGTCACACACCGTGTGATAAAACTTATATCTTGATTGACAAATATAAGGGGCATGTCTTCATAGAAACTCTGCATTGTAACCTTACATCAAGGAGGATGATTTTGCACATTTCTAAACTGTGACCACCTTGTTTCATACAGGGTATCTGAAGAGTGGAAATTATTTCACTCAGCCTTGTGGTCTTTGTCACGTAAAAACAAAAAAAACATGGTGTTACAGAGAGCTCTCCTATATATTTCTGACTGCCACCCATCTGCCCCGCTGGGTGCACTTCCTAAAGCCTTGCTCTGCGCCTGATGCACAGCCTGCGGTTCACTGCTCTGAGACACTGGACTCTATATCGGGCCTCTCGGAGCTCTGTGTGTGCAAAGTTTCCATAGCACCTCTGAGCGCTCTCCACAATACAAGGCGCTGCTCTTCAGCTCATCATCAGTCACCGCCAAGACCACAGTGTGGTTTCTGGATGGAACTGAATACGCTTAGGGGGTTGGTTGACACTTAGCAAGAGGCTAGGTGAGAGGTCCTGCAAACCAGATCTCGGGACGCTGCATGGCAACCGATGTGGTGTTGAGAAATAGACATACAGATGAGCAGATCCTGGATGGTGTGGAAGTTTGACCTACAGTAGGTACAGACTCGTGGCTCGGAAAAAAAACTACAGGAGAAACTTGCGTGCAGTAGAAATGAACTAGAAGTGGTGCTCTGCTGATGCAGATCAGCCTCTGTGACAGAAGCGATAAACAATCAGTCTGAAATCTCTTTTTTAAAGCAGAGGAGGAATTGGGGTTGTCTGCCTGAGACGCCTGCTGTCTCTCTCTCTGCCCTGGTTCTAGTTTCTGTGTATTCAGAGGAAATGCCTTCCCCTTATCTTGAGCACACATCTTCTGAATCTTTTTGTGACACTATGCATTGGCCCAAATTAAGCTACCCACACTTTGGAGATGTACTAGTACTAATACCAAACTATCAACTATAAATATAAATGTAGAAGTGAAGATGTGACCGTCTTTCACATTCTGGTTGGAGTGGAGTCTCGTCAGGCTTTTAAGCCCCTTATTTGGAAGTGAGAGTGTCAAGTCAAGTCAAGTTAAATTTTTTGTATTTAACCCAAATCACAAATTTGCCTCAAGGGCCTTGATAATCTGTGCAGCATTACGACACAATCTGTCCTTAAACCCTCGAATGGGAAGGAAAAACTCCCCCAAAAAACAGGAAAAACTGCTAAGCTGTTGTCTATACACTATACATCACTCCATATGTTTTGTCTGTAAATCACTGCTTGTTGCTGACATGTTTCAGTCACTTCATGTGTGTATAGATCAAATATATCCTTGACTTCTCCTTTGCTTCCTCCCTGCTTAGGTGTGATAAAAACTGAGGCTGAGGAAATGGAAGATAATGAGCAGTTTCTCAAGATTGAAAAAGAAAGAGAAATTGTTACAAAAGAGGAAGCAGAGGGGGGCAGTGAGGACGGGATGGAGGAAGGCTTTGATGAGGAGAGGACAGAGGAGGACGATGATGAGGAGAGGGACGGGGAAGGGGATGAAGAAGGAGATACCCTGAATGAGCCGCAGGACCTGTCGCTGGTGGACTACTCGCGTTACGACAGTGCAGCCCTACCAGACGCCCACGCAGCAGCAGCGGCGGCTGCAGAGGGGACGTGTGCGCCTGGAGCAATGGCGCCCCGCATCCAGACGACAGGCAAGCTCAGCTGTGACATCTGTGGCCTGTCCTGCGTCAGCATCAACGTACTGCTGGTGCACAAACGCAGCCACACGGGTAAACACAGGAACACAGCCCAAACACCTGACCTCAAATACAACAGTTGTGCAATGATCACACTGTTGATAGCTTTTGGAGATAGTGCCTTGTATTGACAGGGTCAAGATGTTTGATTGAGAAACTCTATGATTAGGAACAAGCGGGTCTGCATCATACGTGACGCAGATGTTCTAACCAGTGCTACATCTACAGCAAGAGGTTGTGAAATATCCTCTATTGTTGTTCAGATATAAAGCACATCCAATAACTTTGTGATTACTGTGATAGCTTTGATTGCAGTAACAGATATGTAAATACATCATAGTACTTTTGTAGTCATTATATTGAGCTGATATATTGACCTAAAATCAAGAGCTTAGAGCAGGTTAACAGTGTGGAAAGTGATGTTTGTCTCGTGCACATGAAGCACGCATTCTCTGTTGTAGGCTACATCTGCCCTCATCATAAATGAACAGAAAATGAAGTTACAATACAAAAACTGTCAAAGAATTAAAGTCACGAGTTCTGCATTTAAAGTGAGGGACCTTTAACACATGATGGTCTCTCTTACACTGTCATTCCTTCCATTGAGCTACAGTGTGACTAAGAAAGTAACAAAGCAGACTTTAAGAAATGAAGATATTCAGATTATATTACTTGCTATGATAAGCATGACCATTCACACAGCAGCGTGAGTGCATTACTGACTTTAATGGCTTATCTGGTCCGTCATGTTGAAGTCAAGATGACGAGCTGTGTGGGATTGGTTTTAGTAGTAAAACATGCTGAAGAGTGGGGCTAAATTTTAGAATATGAAACTTGTGGGACTGTGTTTTCAACATGGGAAGTCAACTCAAGATGCTTGGTATTTGTGTGGTTTGCCTCGTGAGAACATTGTTTCTATATTTCTGACAATTAAAGTGGATGTTGTCTTGTTCCCTTTTCAAAGATGGTGAATGATTCTGTTTTTTGCAATTCACTTTGATAGCGGGAACAAGAAAAAGAGTTGGTAATTCAAGTAAAGCATAAAAAACTCTTTCTTTTCAAAAATTTCAATAGCTATCTCAAAGTTTCACCACGTCAGTGTGTTGTCCAGCAGTAATTTACACTTCAACACATTATCTCAACAAAGTAAATTTGCAACAACTGATAATTTACAATGATCGAACTGACGTGAAATCAAAATGGGTTGTGTGATCAATGAGTGATAAAGCAAATGTCATGTTAAAATGTGAGATGTGCAGGATTGTTTTCATGGTGTGTGTGTGTTTTTTGTTTTTTTTCTCTCAGGCGAGAGGCCATTCCACTGCAGTCAGTGCGGGGCCTCTTTCACCCAGAAGGGAAACCTGCTTCGCCACATCAAACTGCACTCTGGGGAGAAGCCTTTCAAATGCCCCATGTGCAGCTACGCCTGCCGGCGACGTGACGCGCTGAGCGGGCACCTGCGCACCCATTCTGGTACCAGTCAGCCACATATGCGCTCATTCACTCACACGTGAGGCTGATACTGTATGCACCTGTGTACAGTGTTGGTTTGTTTCTCACTCCTTTTGAATCTCTGAACACATGAGGCCTGCTGAGCTGGCATGGCTTTTCCAGTAACACCCTGCCATACACTTTAATACGGTTACACACATTACATATGACATCTTACTCATTCACCTCTGGAAACTTACTCATTCACTTTCAGTTCACGTGTTTTACCTGCAGACACACGCTGCACAGGCTCTAATATGCACATCATCAGTTTTGTATGAAACCACGTAGTTAAGGAAATAATACTTGCTGTACCATTTAGATGTTGTCAATGTTTCACGTCTTGATTAACTGAAACTCCTGCTAACAGTAGAGAAACCCTTCAAGTGCAACCACTGCAGTCGCAGCTACAAGCAGCGAAGCTCCCTTGAAGAGCACAGAGAGAGGTGCCATGTGTACATTCAGAGCAAAGGTCCCGCTGAGAGAGGTGAGCAGCCATCACACACACTCACTGCTGCTTTTTGACATGAAACACACAGACCACTTCAAAACCAAGGCGCAGTCCACACATGCAGATATAGCTGTTAATTTAAGCAGATCACTGCACAGTTTACATTAACACATTTGTGCATATGCAACAGGTGCACAATTAAAGCTGCTGTTGCTAACAGACCCTGTTTTTTATAGCCTCATTAAATCAATGAGCTTATGGCTGTTACCCCATCATTACAACTAAATAGGTTATGGCTGCTGTGGTGTGGAGTCACAGCACTGTGAAGACCACGTCTCATATCTGTAGCAGTAAAGGGGAAGCCAATATGTAGGGCAAATGGTTCAGCCCAGCCACCCAACACACACACACACACACCCTCTATGTCTAACCTACCCCCCAAAGACGAAAGGTGCCTTAAGTTATTGGCAGGACAGTTGCACGGTTGCATGACACAGACAATGCTCTGCTTCTGTGGTCACCAAATGTCGTAAGCTTATGCCTGATAGTGCTGTAGTGGTGAGGAAGTACATCCTCATCCTGTGGTCTCCTCTCCTACACTGGTGAAGTAAAAAAGCACCAGGAAGTGAGGTCAAAGGAGCTTCTGATCTCAAATTAATATCTCGTTCCTCCCAGTGTATCTCTGCTTTGAGCAGCTGGGGTGTTTTGCAACAGTTTTTTTTTCCACATTACAACCTCAAAGGCTTTGACAGGTGGACAGCTGTTGCTCAGTGCACTCCTCTACTCATGACACTGCCTGGTTGAAAAGAGATCTGCATTTCTTTCGTTCACTTACTCTCTCACTCTCTTGCTGTTAAGCAGAGGACAGCCACACATCTAGGACTCAGATGGGCACTGAGCGCGCTCTGCTGCTCGACCGGCTCGCCAGCAACGTAGCCAAACGGAAGAGTTCAATGCCACAGAAGTTCACGGGTAAGAGCAGCTAAACTCACATCCAGCACACACGGGGTGAGCAGAAGCACTGACCTCAAGCGGATCAAAGAGAGTTGTGTTGTAATTTTAAAGCAGCTTACAGTATTACTCTGCCTGCATTTTTTTTATTTGATTGATAGGTCTACTTAAATGCTATTTTTATGTTAATACTGTCCACCTGTTTCCTTACATCTGTATTTAAAAAAAATGTACATACCATTTGTGCTTTTTGCTGGCATTTTTGCTTTATGAAAGAGAATTCATGTTTTGCAGATTATTTCAATTTGTCTGTCTGAGCTACTTGTTGTCTGTTTGTCTCTGCTGGCATCCATCTCTTGTCAAACAGGAATTGAGGGCAGACCACCTGCCTCATACCTGCACACACCACAGGGTGGTCTCCAATGTCCTAAATTCTCTGCCAGAATTATGTCATAGGTGGGTATTTATAAACATGCATGGTTAAATAAATGGATACATGAAAAGGAGAGAGAAACATGCACTTCGAAACTTCTCAGTTTTATTACTCACTTTGTATGTTTTGATTCACACTCAGATAATTTGCCTGCGTGATAAATGATCATAAGATATCAGTTTCAGTAAATGGCTGACATGGCACAGCGATTTCCCAAACTTTATGGGCGTTCACACACAGCACAACGATTTTCAATAGTTGGTTCTCATCTTTCTGGTTAAGCCCAAACTAACTTTGGGTTGTAGTTTCGCAATCAAGCCTCAAGCTGCAAATGAGGGTGTATGGGCAAAAAAAACCCTCCTACGTCTCTCTATCGGGTTAACAATTGAAGTGAAATCTTTCAATATGACAACCACAGGGGAAAAAGAAGTAATTTCTGCAACCGCAGAGAGCGAGAGAGAGAGAGAGAAAAAGAGAGAGAGAGAACAGGCGGGAGCGAGAAACGTGAGCAGGTGTCTGTCTGTCTATACTTTGTGCAGCTGCACTGAGGCCTTCGTCTGCGTCGGCTGCTTCCTCTCAGCCCTCTGTCCTCCAAGTTCAGCTGCTGGCTCAGGATGCTCTGATGCTTTACGGCTTCTTTTTTCCTGTGAACCTGGTGTGTTCCAGTTCATGGTGTGGGGTTTCCTTTTTGCTGCCCTGGCGGCTGCGCATTTTTCGTCATTGACCCCTTAGAGACCTCTAAAGGTCTCTGTAAGATTTTCTTCCATCTTTAAGCAATAACTGCTTTAACTGTTGCCTGATGTAACTCTGTGTTGCCTGTGCTATTTCTCTGGCCATGCTGTTGGAGGAAGTCTGTGAAACCTCCTGCTGAGTCTTCAGTGCTCTTTCTTCTCATGTTACTGGTCTAGGCGACAACGGCGTCTGCCTGGACCTGAGCTTTAACAGGGAGCTGGTCCACCGAACTGATGTCAAGGACCCTCCACCGGGCTCCCCAGGGCCAGATGGCCACCACCAGCAACAACCAATCCTCACAGGCCTAGAGAGCGACCCAACTCCCTCCCACAGGCCCTACCCCATCTCGTTAAGTCGCAACGACATCAACCCTATGGGCCTCACCAACGGCCATAAGATGGGCATGTCACTCCTGGGCCTTCCTCACTCCGCCCAGCCACCACTCGGCATGGACTCGTTCCACACTGACAGCTCCCAGATGTCCCAGCCCGTCATGTACAGCTTAGGGCACCTGCTGGGGGGGCTGAACCACCAGAACGGCATCCCTCACCCACATGCCCAGCCCATCCCTTTGTCGCCACTGGAGGCTTTGCGAGTGGTGCGGTCTGACGGGGAGGCAGGAACGCTGCCTGGGGCAGTTTACCCCTGCAGCCACTGCAGGGTGATTTTTCTGGACTATGTCATGTTCACTATCCACATGGGTTGCCACGGCTTCCGCGACCCGCTCGAGTGCAACGTGTGTGGCCACCGCAGCCGGGACCGTTACGAGTTCTCTTCCCACATAGCCCGAGGCGAGCACCGCCTAGAATTGAAGTAGCTTTCATTCATGCTGATGTTAATGCTTACATACACACACATATGCTCAGACAGATAACACTGTAAGAGCACACACACACAGCTTTACTCATATAAGTAGCTGGTAGTATCAGAAATGAAAGCATGAAGTAGCAGCTCTCTCTCTGTGTCTTCTGTGTGTGTCTGAGTGTGTGTATGTGTATATGTGGAAGATAGAGAGCTTAAGTCGTTATAGGAGTGTGACGGGTGTCAGAGTGTTCTTAGTCATACTGTACCTCATCTGAAAAGATGGCCTGTAAAATGTTTATGCGGGAGTAATTCTACTTCCTTTTCAAACATACATTTGTGCTTGATTTCCCTGCTGAAGCCGCTGTTTATATTTTATAGCAATATGCCAAATAGTCATTTAAATGTTCACCGAAGTAGCACAAATGAGTGCATTTATTGTATCTGCTGTTGGTTTTCCTGCTGTCTGTGTAAAGGTGTAAAAATAAAAAGAGAACTTCTTTTTTCCTTCATCGCACGTCGACCTGCACCATGTTGACAGAAGTGTCTCTGAAAAACACACTTGCCAATTCAAGACTGCAGAAAAAAAAATCCTATTATCTAGAAGGTCACATGTCTTCTTTTAGGCTGTGGTTTTGAGAGCGCAGTTGACGGCTTCAAAGGACACTTTGCTCTACACTATGTGTTGGTTTCTCACTCCTGAATATTATATGCATTTAGCGCTCCCAATTGTTAGCAATGGCTCACAGCTTTGAGATGTTTTTTGTCACACTAGATAGTGGTTGTATATATAGGAACGTACAAAGTTCAAAACTACATTATGTCTAAGAAGGACAGAGGTAATGAGGATATAAATCAAACTGAAGGTAGGTCTAAATGAAATATAAGGTGCTGTCGATCACCTAAAAATGTATTTAAGTGACAGCAGGTTAAAGCTGTTCATGACCGACTATTCCCCTGCAGTATCTAAGTATTGGTATGCTCTGAAAATGATCAAACGAGGGGAAAATGTCAAATGACTCTTCTGTTGATTATGGGAATGTCTCCTAATTTCATCACAGGATTTAGATCTAACTGTTTCGTCCCCATACGCTGAGGAAATACATGTCAGTGGATCATAAATGTCTCTTCAGACCAGCATCCATCTGCTGGGGGCAGATGGTACTGCATGACAGTGAGGTAATCTTGATGTGTTTCCCTTGTGCGTTGTCGCTCCAGAGCAGTGGCTCACAGAGTTGATTCTTTGACCAATTAGGGGTCTCAAGCTAAATAGAAGAAAAGAATAGCGTCATATCATTATCATGTTTTTAACTAGAAGAAAGCTCAATTGGAGAATGTGTCAAAATGATTTTAATCAATAGTTTCACCATCCCACTTAGCTTTCACCTCACCCACAGATTGGATAGTAATACATGTTGTCTGCCAGTAAAACTCCACATATGGGAATTTCTGCGTAAGGGTAAAATTTAGGTAAAAACTGAGGTTTTGTGGGAATTTTTGATGTGACAAACTTTAGGAGCCTATGCTGACAGTGCAGTGTCAGGGAAATTTTGGTGAATACATGGGCTCTGACTGACTAGTTCTTTTGTTGATGCATCAAGCTGTGTGTGTGTGTGTGTGTGCGTGCGTGCATGTCAGTTGGATGCACTTCGCCCACATGTCAGTACAGGGACTTGGTCATGCTTTGCTGCCTTCAAACCAGAACAGGGTGTTAGCTTCATCCAGCTGCCACCACGCTATCTGTCCTCTCCATCAGAGCCAGTTCCCTTTTCTCTCTTTGGGTTTGAAGAGAAGTGACACTTGTGAGGCAAACTGTCATCACAGCTTCATGTTCATATGTCAGATTAAAAAGCCCAGTCATCCATTTCACTGGTACAACCACGCTGCTTCTCTTTTTTTCCAATTATAAGAAGTTAAATTCATGGTATTTTCTTCTGAGTAGTTTGAGTAAGACTGTGTGTCTGTAAGCCAGGGTAGTTAGGTAGGAGGATAAAAACTGCGTAAGAGGACATTTTCTCACATATCGACTCTGAACATAAAAAAAAATGGAGGGAAAGGGAAACAGGTATGGAACATGTGTCTAGAAAGCCCTGCTTCTGCCCAAACTGTGTGTTAGTGTGTGTGTTCTTGTTTTGCTACATCTGTAGGGTCCGAAAAATGGGAGTCCACCCTTGTGGGGTCTATGGTGCTTTGTGGGGACCGAGATCCTGGACCCCACAAGTTTAAAGGGCTTTTTGAGGGTTAAGACTTGGTTTAAGGGATTAGGGTTAGGCATTTAGTTGTGATTGTTAAGGTTACGGTAAGAGGCTAGAGAATGCATTATGTCAATGATGGGCCCCCTCAAAGATAGCTGTACAAGTGTGTGTGTGTGTTTGAAGTACCATTTCCACCATAAAACTGGCCTGACAGACAGAGTTTACTCAGCCAGTCTTGACAGGAGTCATAAAGCAACAATGACGCAAGTCCAGTCAAAATGAAAGGCTTCTGGTGACATCTGCTGACTGAGCTGTAGGGGTCACATGTGACAGACAAAAATCTAAATGGAATCCATGTTCATGCAACACACTGTCTATTTGTTTTATTGTTTTGACTGCAACTAGAGAGAGGGTTTTGTTTACAACTAGAGAAAGAATAAAATACAAATGTACACAACCTCTTGTAGATCATTTAAAACTTACATTAACATGTAGTAAATCAGAATCAAGTAAAGGGAGTAATAAGGCAGTACACACAGCAGGTGTATCATTCATTGTGTGGATGTTTTTCATTTCAGGTCAGGACATTGGATGGTGAAATAGCTTGTAATTGTTGCCTTGTTATTCTGTGGAAATCCTGAAGATGGGGCTGTTGAAACTAAATTGATAGAGAAACAGTGCAACCAGCGGTTTTGACTGATGCATCAACATGTTCTACTAATCTAATTTATGAAATTCTTTAAAAGAATATGGGGCGCGCAGATGTAATTTTCTCACAATATAACGAATTGAAAATTAACGTGATGGTCTGAAAACACGCGGTGAACGTGGATTGAGGTTGAAAACAACAATAACTTGCTACCTTTGCTGTGACTTTTATTCCGACCCAGAGTAGCTGGTCTGGGCATGCGCACTGCATCGGTTCTATGGGGACGGGGAGGACATCACGGAAAAAACGTAGCAGCAGCACCACAAACCCCACGCCGAGATTTCGTCTCTCCGCTGCGCTAAAACTGTGCGACGAAAGCGGCCCACGACTATGCCCGGTGCGGCGTCAATGCGGGACGACCACTTGACAGGCCTGGGCGAGGTCTGAGCCGCTGCCGGGAGGGGAAATACATATCTTCATATGGGAGCAGCATGCGGGAAATGGTCGGAGGTTGCTGCGTGTGTTCAGACGAGCGAGGCTGGGCTGAGAATCCGCTGGTTTACTGTGATGGACACGGCTGCAGCGTCGCCGTTCACCAAGGTAACATTAGCCGCTGTTAGCGTGTAATTACCGGGCAGCTGTGGCGGCTGGAGGCAGCCAGAGGTGCTGGTAGGTCGGTAGATTTCTAGGCAGGTCTGTTGCTGTCTACGTGCGTGTTTGTGTGTGTGTATGGATGTGTGTGGGAGGGGTAGGTAGGCGTGCTGTTTGTTGTTTCCTCTCAGCACACATGATTAAACACATAGGGCCAAGCAGGGTGACACCGTTCCTGGATGGCGCCTTGACGGCACAGTGGGTCCGTGTCGTAGCGTGTGTGTGTTTGTGTGTGGCGGTCTGGCCCGGTCGGGTTCAGCACATACTGCATGAGGCGTGTTCAGCGAGAATTAAGCCCGGCGGGCCCGCCGGGTTGGACACTGTGTTACCTTGTGTCCATTTGCTTTGTTGCTTTAATGCGTCTGTGAGAGGGAGCAGTTAACTTGCAGGACCTTGTTTCAGAGTAAAAACCAGGACCAACTGTGGGAGGCTGGTGATTTACACCACGCTGACCTCACTGTGCTCTCATGTGCAGGGTAAATGTTTCTGAAAGTCAGCTAAAGCGATCTGAAATTTGATAGAAAGATTAGTTTAAAGCGGACACAGCAGGCTGAGTTTGGAGCTGTCTTCATAGGGTCAGTTTCATTCATACTCAACTTCTGTGTCTAAGTCCCAAGTGGATATAAATTGTCTTTTTTTAAGGATAAGTTGAGCAAGATGAGAGCAGCATTTTACATGACTAACAAAACAACACAATAAAAGAGATACATGTAAAATACACCATATTAGAAAATGATAAAGATTGAAAAATACTAATGTACTGACTTATATGTGACATTTATACATCTGTTGGAAAACTGCAGATGACACTGACAAGAAATAGTTTCTGTGACCCGATTTTTGTGTGTGTTTGTGTTTTTTTGTTTGTTTGTTTGTTTCAGCATGCTATGGCATTGTCCAAGTGCCCACCGGCCCGTGGTTCTGTCGGAAGTGTGAGTCACAGGAGAGGGCGGCGCGTGTGGTGAGTATGCCAACACACAACAAGACACAACACAACTACCAATCCCTGCTTCACCTGTTATGGTTAATGACACACTCTCCTGTCCCGCCCCAGAGGTGTGAGCTGTGCCCCCACAAAGATGGTGCCCTCAAGAGGACGGACAGCGGAGGTAAACCTCACACGCTCCCTGTGTAACAGCAGGGGAGTGAAACAGCGTTAGCCCCTTCTCACCTGACGCAACACAGAAGCTGTAGATTTGCACTTCAATTATAAAGAGCCTTTGTATGCCACTGACTCACTGCCAATCTCTCCATCAGGCTGGGCCCACGTTGTGTGCGCGCTCTACATCCCTGAAGTGCAGTTTGCCAATGTCCTCACCATGGAGCCCATCATCTTGCAATATGTCCCACATGAGAGATACATCAAGGTGCGGAGACACACACACACACACACACACACACACACACATGCATACTGTTGACTGGAAGAACTTGTGCTAAAATATGCAATACGTTGTTACACAAACTGCAAGACAATAAGACTTCATGAAAGTCTGATGCTCTGTGTTGAATAATTTTGGAATGCAGGACATGCTGCTTCGTTTGCGTCAGTCTGTCTGCTCAGAGAATGGTATCAAAAAGACTGCTAACCTTTTTTCTTTTACCTGGAGAGGCTGAAGTACATCCATTGTTTATTTACTATAAAGATTTTAATGGATAGATGATGGTAGACAGATAGACAGGAACCAAAGTTCCCTGGCTGGAATCGACCCAGGGATGTTGTGGCCATGCGGTATGTGCCTTAACGATCAGGCTACCAGGTCACCCCAACATTCCCTTTTTTTTTTTAGAGATACTGTATCCCCTATGGCTAGGTATCAACACCAGGTTACTTCAACACAGGCCAAATACAAGATTCATTTGGTACTTGTCAAGTTTAGTCCCCAATGTTTGGTCAGATTAATGTTTTACCTATTCTGTCTTTACAACTTGTGCAGTTGTTTGCAGTAAGATAAAATAGAAATCTTGGAAATTTTGCTTATTTTCTGAAGTGATTTTCCTGTAGGAATCATGTTTAGAAGTAAAGCACTGGACAATAACATATGAGGAGGTATTTTTTATTACTATAAACATCAGTGTTGGAGTTAGGCCCTAAAAAAACAGAACAGAGACTTTGTTTTAGACTGAACTTTTTCCATCGGTGTCAATAATCCCACAGAGAGAAATCCATGGTAAAAGAAAAAAAAAAAAAATCATCAACTTCTCCACGAACAACAGTAGCTTCAACTAACCATGATGCAACACAGTCTCAGGACATGTGGGAAGCAGCGCAACTCTTGTTTTTCCCTTAAACAGGAAAATATTTTTTCTCCACATCACCATCGTTGCCTCCACCTACACGTCCCGTACAAACCCAGAGCTGAATGTGGCAAGGTCACACCTGGAGGTTGTTGAAAGTCATTCTGGGAAATGTGGGAGATTTCCAGCTGAAGAAGCAATAGATGAAGCAGGTTGAGGGAGCAACAAAGAAGTACATTTACCACAGTTCAACGCAAAACACCCATTGTGACGTACTGAGTAGTGCTTAGATGATTAGTTTAAAGTCATTTATCTTACAAAATGACACATTCACTTGTTGCTTCCTGGCTTTTATATGATTAAGAACTGAAACTCTTTGGGTTTGTACTGTTGGTGGGACAAAAAAAAAACTATTTGAAGAAGTCACTTTGGGCTCTGGGACAACTGTGATTAATATTTATTGCATTGTTTTATATTTTAAAGATTGATTTGAGATAAGCGATAAAGAAAACAATCATTACAAACAAATCATGAATTGATAAAGTCGATAGGGAGTTTTCTTCGAGTCTGTTCTTCACGTAATCTCTGTGTATAATAGTGAACACTGGTTACTGACTTGTTGACATGTGAAACGGTTTGATGCTGCACACTGACTGATGAAGCACAAAGATAATGGGACCGCACACAGAACTTTAACATGTAGTTTCAGGCCAACGATGGAAAACAGAGTGAACAGATTCCTTATCACATATACAGCCGTGCTTAGATGTCTTTTTTTTCCCTTTGTAAATCCAACCGTTAACCCACAGACTGGTTTCAGGCCATTATAGCTTTATCATACATCAGTTGGCGTAACTGTCTGCGTGGTCTTTGGTGGCGGAGTGTGTACTGTACAGCAGACGTAGTGAGTGGTGAAAGCAGCATGACCCACAGCAATGCACATTACAGAGAGATCAATATTTGACGTATGGGCTCATTGGACTGAGCAGCCAGTTGCTGACATCTGTGTATGTGTATGTGTGTGTGTGTGTGTTTGTGTGTGCGCGCATGCCTGCATATAAATGTACACATGAGTGTTTGAGTGCCTGGTTTCATATTACTGTGTCAGCTACAGTAAATTGCATGCAGCTTTCCCCCGTCAGAGCCATTCATCCAGATTTTGCTGCCTGCATTCCTAGACAGCATTACAATGGACAGTGAAAACTTGAGAAGCCACTCTTCCTTTTTATACGCCCGGTGTAGTAATGTCTCCGGCCTTTCATTACACAGCCGTCATCCTCAGAGGGAAACAGAGAGCTAGGACTAGGATGTGGGGAGTAGAGAAAGACAGAGGAACGTGGAGAGAAAAGGCGAAAGAGAGGGGGCTGAAGTGAAAAGGTAAAGAGCCCGCTGTTTCTTTGTCCCGCACCTGTTGCTAGGCCTCTTCTGCCCCCCACCAGTCAGCCCCGCTCACTGGGGAAAAGCTGAGGAAGAAGTACAAAAGCTGTGTGTGTGTGTGTGCGTGCGTGTGTGTGCGTCAACGCGTTTGACTGCTCGGGTATGCTTACATGTATTTTGTGGAGATGTGTGCACAATCTGATGCTTACAGGATGTTTGAATTCCAGCCTTGAACTCTAAAATGAATTATTATCAAAGTCTTGTCTACGCATGATTCATTTTTTGCTGCGTCCACATGTGTGGCCTCACGCCCCCGTGGTTTATCCCACCTTTATACAATAAGAAGTAGAAAGATATTACAAGGAGTGAAGGTGAGAAAGGGAAATAAGAAAAAAAAAAAAAAAAAAAGGTTTATGAAAGACCCAGTGTGAGGCGAAATCGGTTTGTGTTTTCCTTTTTGTGATATTTTTATTTAGATGCACCCTAAACCTGTAAAGGCACTATAACTACTTCCTTGGTTCTGTGCCTAAAATAAGCCCAGACACTTCCCTTTTTCCGAATTGTTAGTTTTTTAGTATGATCAAGATACAAAAAATATAGCTCTCTTTTGAAAAACAAATACACAACTAGCTACAGTCTCTTCGATGTAAACTTTTCTCACGACATCTGGTTAACAGCAGCAAGCACAGAGCAAACTGTTCTGTTTGAAAGCCCCATCTGTTGTCCTGACAAGCAAAACTTCTTAATCATTTACAGTATCGCTGTGGCTGGACTCACACTGCAATCACAGTAGTTCACTTTAATGACCTGATCATATGAATTAATGAAATTTGCCCTGGTTGCACTGGTGTAACTGGATCGAACGGAGCCTCACAAGACTTCACACACATGAACACATGATTTTCTTTGAAGTTTGCTCATCTTCAAGTCGAGCAGCTACTGATATGACATTAACCCGTTCTCCCCATCTTTGCTGTTTTCGCCAGACCTGTTACATCTGTGAGGACCATGGCAGGGAGAGCAAGGCTGCCTGTGGAGCTTGCATGACGTGCAACAGACAAGGCTGCAGACAAGCGTTTCATGTCACCTGGTAAGTGTTAAGTTGGGTGTGTGTGTGTGTGTGTTTAAGTATGTGTTTGTGGTTACATGGAAGATGTGTCTACAGCTTGGTGATATTTTTGGGTGACAGCAAGCTGTTCAGCAAGATCAGTTACGATCTTGATCATCATGAAAGAACTGTGGCAGGAATATTTGAAGAAATTATTTGATGCAACATATTGACCTATGAACAAACGATCTGTATTTAAAAGTTACTAAAAATACTCTTGCAGGACAGTGTGTCATAATAAAAACACTGACAAATTAGATACACATAACTGATTTTATATATTGACTGATATGAGATGTGAAAAATGCCTATATGTACTGTATTTCCCATAGGTTTATTTGTCTTACTGCCTGCACTGCTGTTCTCCCTATCTCTTTACATTTTCATTCACTTGCTTTGGGCCTTGATGTTGTGAAAGCTGCTGATTCCTATCACAGAGTGCAGATTGTGACCATTTAAAATGAAGACTGGCACAGATTAGTATGTGCAGACATGTGACATTTAATCCATCCTGCCTTGATCAATGACAAAAGCTCTCGCCTGTCTTGGGTGACATCCAGGTGTGTGTGTGTGCGTGTGCGTGCGTGTGTAATCTCTAATGCTATCTTGTCTCCTCTCCTGTCTGACCCTGTGGTACCCTGTGTTCAGTGCTCAGATGGCTGGTCTGCTGTGTGAGGAGGAAGGCCCAGAAGCTGACAACGTGAAATACTGTGGCTACTGCAAGCATCACTACAACAAAATGGTAACACTCTGAGAAGACCCTTACTCAAATCCTCCCTCGGACTAGTCCTGTGAATGTGAAACCAGTAAACATGACCACTGTTGTGTTTTAATTACAACCTCATTTGCCTTTGAATCTTACCTGTAGCCTGTGCCAGACTATTTCATGGTCACGCCCACTGACTTCCTGGAGTCTCCGGTGGTTGCCCAGTAACCTCATGGCACCAGTAAGTCTCTAGAAATTCAGTGTGGCCAGCCAAGAAATAATCTGGCATGTAGCAACTGTGTAAAACAACAACACTTACGGATTAAACAAAAAAGATTTAACATATTAATTATATCGCTGTAGAGGTGCTGGTAGGTGAATGTTTTTGTTACCGTTGGACAGAGCCAGGCTGTTTGCAGTCTTTATGCTACACTGAGTGGCTGCTGGCTGGAGCTGTGTATTTACTGGACATATATGAGTGTTGTCGGTCTTGTAACCTAACTCGGCATGAAAGTAAATAAGTGTGTTTCCCAAAATGCCAAACTATTCTTTTTAAAGGTCCCATATAGTCTAAAGGTAGATGTCCATGTGTTGTTTGATTATAAATCAGGTCTAGGTTCTATATTAATACAGTGAAAGTATCAAAGTGCTCAGTCCACAGAGAAATGCACACAGCCTGTATTCAGAAACTGAGCCTTAAAACCAGCTGCCAGGACATCTGTAACTTTGTGATGTAACAACAAAGCAGTCACTGCTCTCAGCCATGCCCCAAGCCCCGCCCACCTGGACCCAGCATCCAATCATAAAGGATTTGGTTTACCTGAAATATACTATATCTGTATTTTTATTTGATCACTCAGAAAACAGACCTGTTGTTGCTGGAGAAGCCTGAGAGAGGAGATGTAAAACTACAATGAGATGGTTTTTAGTTCTTAAAACCACAAATATATCTTCTTATGGATCAACTCTTCAAATAAAACACCAAATGTTTTAATGTGTGTAATACAGGACCTTTTAAAGCATTATGTGATAAAATCACCGCAGCCTTTAAGGTTTTATTTAGTCATGAGTCATTGCTCACTTTCTTGTTTTGGTGTTTATAGCAGAAGAAGTTGCGCTCCAGCGAAAATACAAGTAGCTCCTTCAGTCATTCCAGGGGGCGCTCCAGCTCTCCCTCACAGGACAAACACCACCACCACAGACAGAGGAAGGTGAGCACTGGTGTTACTGTGTGTAACTGTAAAGGCTACGCAGTGTTGGCTTTGAACATCTGGTCAGATTCATAGTCTTGTTTTAAGGTACTGAAAATACCCCACCCTAGTAATTCTGTGTGTGTGTGTGTGTTTTCAGAGTCATAAGGACAAGATTAGGCAAAAAGAGCGCCACAAGAAGTCCTCTGACAGCCTGAGCTCACCAGTGACAACCAGCAGCATAGAAAAGGTAGAGAGACTGAAATTAGCACTCAGAGAAATCTTGCTTGATGCCACAACACCAGTCAGTCAGTATTTTGACAAGTAATGTCAAGTGTAATGTCACATATTGTGGAGAGCTATCAATTTGTTTGACTTACGAAAAAGAACTGAATGAGTAAAACTAGTGTGTGTGTGGCTGTATGTGTGTGTTGATGCAGATCTCCAGTCACCATAGCAGCAAGGACAATGATGGAAAGTCCAAGAAGCTGAGCTCACACAGTCATGGTCATCGCAGCAGTAAAAAGACAGGAAGCACTGGCAAGAGCTGCTCCTCCTCCTCCTGCTCCTCCAGTCCATTCAACACAGGTAAGAAGTGCACAATGAAATGTTGAGACACTACAGCTGGTGTTACTAATAGATGGACTCAGCCTGGACACGGATCCAGACGCTGTTCTGTCCACAACCGGACCTATAACCTACAAGTTATTGAGAATTATTCAATTGAAACGGACCATCTCTATTTCAACCAGCGCAGCTTTTCTACCCTTTACAGCTATTATCACATGTGAGGGAAACAAAGAGAATGGGACGTGTTACAGCTTTTCAATTCTTAAGATGTGTTGTGATTGTTTATTATAAAAATGGTTGAGACTGTTAGGATGTGGAATTGGAATTGACAAAACAGAAGAAAAGGGGAAACTGAAGCTGCACATTTTGTTTCATTTTTTCTAAAATTAAGCACTTTATTCTAAGATGCACTTTTTCAACATCTCTCTGTTATGTACTTATGACTTATTACAGCCCTTATTTTCCATGAAATGCGAAAAGAACATATAATTATTAAGGGAGAAGGTATTATTTTAATCCCACCAGTGCATTCCCCCTGGTCCAATGTTCCAGACCTTCCTGGACCTCTCTGAATGTTTAGCTGAATACCTCTGCACTAGAGCTTGTGTTAGGGGAAAAGTCAGAGGTGATGGCAGAAAAGACGGTTGACATCAGTAAGTTTGTTTTTCATCTTTATGTGTGTGTTTCTGTGGGAGGTGGCTCCTTGTCTTCTACTCAGGATTTCCATCAATTCTCATCTTCGTCCCGCCTGGAGCGTGACCATGACCGAGGAGGCGATGACCACAGCGGAGAGGAGCGTAAGGAGCGTCACAGGAGGCCAGCCGTCCAGGAGGATGAGGATGAAGAGGACGACGAGAAGGAGGAGGACAAAGATGAGGAGGAGGAAGAGGAAGAGGAGGAGGACAGTAAATACCACAAGCCACCAGCATTGACTCCTGCTGATGGCCCTCTGGTGGGATCACAGGGTCATGACAGGTCAGAAGGCAATTCAAGCCCTTTTGAGAACAAGGTCACCATCTCAACATTTGGGTCCATCATGCGCATCACCTCGTCGTCAGGGCTGGGCAGCAGCAGTAAGATCCGCAAGATCTCCTCCTCGGGGGACTACAAACCCTCCAAGTCTCTCTGCAAGCCGTCTCAGCTGAGCACGCCGCCCATCCTAGAGGAGGCAGACTTGGAGGACAAAGCCACACCTCCAGCGCTGCCCCGAGAGAGGAGGCACCGCGGCAACAAGAAGAGCCGCCATGGTCCAGGGCGCCCGCGGGGCAGCAAGAACCGAGAGAGGAGGGAAGAGGAGCTTCACCACCATCATCACCACACAGCACCTCCTCCTCCTCCTCCTCCTCCTCCAGCCTTAACCTCCTCGCTCTACCCAAGCCCATCCTCCATCCCACACCCTGCCTTCCCCTCCACGCTACCTCCCACCACCACCTCTTCTTCTTCTTCTTCTTCTTCTTCTTCCCATTCTTCCTCCTCTTCTTCTTTCTCTTCCTCCTCTGCTGGCAGTTTTTCCACAGGCCGTGGCAACTCGCTGCTCGGCTCCGGTGAGTCTTTGTGAGTGGGTGTGTGTGTGGTAGCCCTCTAACTTCCTGTGTGTCAGAGTAAGTGTGTGTAGAAAAAACTCTGTCACTATCTGTTTGCACTTTGGTGTGTTCATTTTCACATTGACTCTTTGGCGCTGAAATGTTTCCATTGCACACGTGCCATGTCAGCACCACAGCAGCGACTTATCTGTATATTAAGACCTCAGTGTAATAGAACAAGCCACTGGAAGCTACAGCCCATCAGGAGAAATAAAGATGTTTTTCATACAAGTGGATTGAATGCTCTGAATATTTAGTAAATCTGTCTCAAAGTATTTCTTTAATCTGTGTGAGGCAGAGATATTGTCCTAGATAGTGGTTTTTGAAAGCGCTGCACACATCTCTGGGTGGTAGATTTCCTGCCCTACTTTCAGATTGATTCTGTACACGTGCGCTTCTCTTTTGGGGTCTTACAGTTTCTGAGATGAAATATCTTTTTTACCTTTTTTCTTTATTCCTCTCATTTCCCAGGTATCTACTCCAGTCTCAAGGACCCTCTCACACTGGGAGGGGGTGTCTGCAGTACCCCTCTCTCCCTGGGTGGAGGGGTGTGTAGCACCTCCTTGGCCCTTGGAGGGGGCATGTGTAGCACCCCTCTCTCCTCAGGACTCCTTCCATCCCACGTCTCCTCACTCTCTCTTGCATCAGTCAACGCTGTCTCAAACACACAGGTACTTTAGTCAGAGAGGAAATACAGACTGTAGAAACGATCAGTCAGCAGGAAGTCTGACTGAAAGGCTCTGTACTGTATCGGGACCACTGCACAGCTGCTGTGTCTGTTATGTATCTTCTTGTAGTTGTTTAACTTTGATTAGAAAGTTCTACATAAAACCTTGACAATTGCTATTTTAACAATTACAACTACTGCATTTGGCTTAATGCTGATTTCTTGGTTAAAAAAGCATGATTACACAGTTGAAACAGTCGATTAATCAATTAGTTGATTGCCAGAAAATTAATCTAACAATATTTTCAAGTGATTAGTCACTTTGGTCATTTAGCAGATGTTGCCCATTGTAGTTGGATTATCTTACTAGATGACGAGTGTGTCCATCGTATGAGGAGAAGGCATTTTTGTACCAACGGATTATTCATGTGTTGATGCTCTGTGTCATAGGTCCATCCAGGATCCAGCACTTCCTATAGCCTGACCTCCACTCAGCCTTTCGCCAGCTGTCTCTCCACAGCCCCGACACTGCCGCCACTACTGAGCCAAGCCCAGACCTCACTGCCAGGTAAGAGGGAGACAGAGTTCAGAGATCCGTATGATTCACCTGCATTTGTTGAGAAACTGCAGCCAGTTTCACACAAGCTTCCACAATAAAGCCTTTTACAGAATCTGACATTTAAGTGTCAGTCACAGAAATTTTTATTTAAATAAATGTCTGAGTCACTATCACTGAATGAGGTAATACAAAGGTGATTGAGCTTATCATGATCTGATGAAAGTATTGCAACATTTATATATTTCCAGTATTAATAACAAAGTGTCTGTGGTGACATTTGCAATAAAAAATGCTGTATTAAGTTGCTGCTAATGCAAACTGAACTTTTCCTACTGCTGCAGCTTTACATTAAAAGCATTTAACTGGTGAGACACAAGTTGACTTTTATTGTGAAGTAGTCACAGGAAATGCAATGTGTTTGTCAGTAAGTTTATCATTTACCTCTATTGTTTATTAAAAATGTGTCAAAACAAGACAATGATCATTTTCAGCTTTTCCTGACATTAGATCAGTTTGAATTTTTTCAGGGAGCAATGGAACAAGAAGCAGCCACAGTGAGCTGTTAGATGAAGAGCTGGTGACAGGCTGCACGCCTCCTACTTTTCAGTGATGTAACCAACTCCTGTCACTGCGCCCTGCTGTTCGCAAACTCATGCTCAGGTCACAGTTGGTCACCGAATAATGGGAAAAGGCCAATTATTGCCTGATGTCTGTATTAAACCAAGAGTTTGTTTTGCTGCTCCCAGAATTCTGTGACCGGTTGTATTAAATCACCAAATCAATCAGGATAGAAATATTCAAGATTGCCACTTTAAATCTCTTCACAATGCAAAGGACACCATGCTTTAATGGTGAACTGCACTGCCTTTCAAAAAACAGAAGCACACACGCAAAGTTCATGACTCTTTGTCCCTGTTTTCAGAGTCCGACCTTGATGACTGTCGCTTTCCGTGTCAGGGGAACTCACCAAGAGAGAGTCTTTCCTCACAGTAAGTCTCATTCTTTAATATTTATTGGTATTTTTGGGTGGAGCGCAGTAGCGCCTAGTATATGCAAATGTCCATGACCGACTGACTGGATGATAGAGTTGAGTGATGAAGTTACACCATTGGTCGACTGACCAAGCGTTGGAGTGGGCCGTTGATCTTTCAAAATGAATTGGCACTAACAGTTTCTATTAGGGGGGCTTTTACTACCTGCAGTGTTGTGACCTTGGTGCTTTTTGGGCAAACCTTGGCTACTTTCCATAGAAGACAGTGTGTGCCTGCTTACCTTGTGTCTGTGTCTACCCTGTTCATTGAGAGGTGGAGCAACAGTTTATTACCCAGACGGAAGTTGTTCACTGTGAGAGACAAAATAAGAAAGATATTCTGTCGCTTCTAACTTTCGTTCTCTCTGAGTGATCATTTTACAAGTAAATATAGCTGAAACACAGCACAGTCTTTGTCTTTAATTATGTGTTTGGTGATTTTGCCAGAAGACAAGACAGGTTATAAAATCAGGATTTTAACAGCAGCTTGGAAATGGTATGGAAGTTGTAGTCCTAATGGGCCACGTTTCAGTCACTGTTTTACAGCTGTATATATATATATATATATAATATGTGTGTGTGTGTGAGCACAGAGGGGAGAGAGTTGGAAACAGATAAAGGGCTGAACCCAGCTGACACTAGGCAGAATGCAAAAAGGGCTCAATAATGTTGGTTGTTCACAGCAGTTCCACAACAGTTTTCAACTAGGTCTTCAATTTCACACATTGACCATATGCGATCAAACCATAGTCTGGGTTTTGACCTCATCTTGTTCATACATGATTGTGCTGAAAATCCTGAGTGACGGACCAGAACAGGAAAACACAGGCTCAGTTATGAGGTGGTCTCACGATCTCCATCAAATGAAACATCATTTGAATAAATTTCCTCTGAGCTGTAGCCTTAATCAGATCAGTTTCTATTTCAGCAAACAGCAGCGGGAAACAACAGGAAAAAGGCAGGTGGTTAACTACCACAGTGACTGAGTGGGTTAGAAAAAAATACTAACCACAGCCGCAGGGTCTTGTTGGTAGTTTCGCTGCTTGCTTGCAGCAGTGACTTCTTACTGTTTTCAGACTCCCTGTTGTTTTCTGATCCTTCACACCCAGGTCTCCCATGAGCTGTCTTCCTCTTCTGTTTGACCAGAGAGATGGGTTAGGTACAGGAGTCAGAGCCCGTCCTGAGAACGTCCCTCCAGCCAGCTCCCACATTGAGCTCCTGCTCGAGAAACACGGCAACGGAGAGATGGGAGTCAACAGTGAGTCAGCCTGAAAAAAGTCATTCAGTACACTGGTTCCCACGTGGTTCCAAGATAAAACTGCGGGTGACGAGAATGTTAAAGGGCTATGAAAGAAAATATATACATTTAAAAGAATTTTAAATTCTGTGTATTTTTATTCTAAAATACTGGATGTTTTCATCTCTGAACTCTTAATACTTTAAATTAAGAAACCTGAGAAGGAGAAATCACTCTTTTGTTGAACTACTGACGACTTGTGGCCACTCTGAGGTCATAACCTTGGATGAGGTTCTCACGTAGCTTCCTTTTTAAGGTCATGGGACGTCAGGGGGCAAGAGTCTGTTTACCTGCACTCTGTGCAGCTGCTTCTGTGAGAACAAAACCTAGTGCTATTTAGAGATGATGAATGTACCTGTGAAGTTGATGCAGTAAGAGACACAAAAAATAGCACAGTGTGACAGCGTGCTGCAACCATATTGAAAGCAGCTCCAGCAGTTTTGTTTCTCATCTTTGCTCTCTCTGTTAGATCTGCCTCTAATACTGACTCATTTTTTCTTCATCATAAACTGATACTTGTTTTGTAATTTATTCCTAGGCTCCTTTTTATGCGTCCACGCTGGCGACAGCTGTGACTGTATGCATTCATTTGGACTCAATGAACTGGTGTGAATTTGGTAGTCACAGGTCAAAGGTCACTGTGACCTCACAAAACATGTTTTTGTTCATAACGTAAGAATTCACATGATAATGAAATTTGAAATGTAAAATGGTGACATTTTATATCCAAATGGTCAAAGGCTGAACACTGTAGTAAGAATATATTCAATCCTGTAACTCAGGAACAGAAGGGGAGATAGATTGACCATATTTCCTGCGACTTGACTGGTTGGCAGAGAAGTACAACCTTGAGGCAGTTACTGTAGTTCTTTCTCCACCCAGTGCCATCTCAACTTTTCCATTTCGTTACATACTTCCAATATTCCAATATTACTACCTCTCTTCTTTTTTTGTACCATCATTTCCTCTCAAGATGAAACATGCATCCTTCCCCAGCTTCCCCAGCCCTCATAAGATCTCTTAACTGTGTATAATTCATTTTAGACTGATGAATGTTTCCTACTGCAGAAGTGAGGGGGGAGAGTGTGTTTGTTCTCCTTGTGTGTGTGATGCTGAGCACACTGCACAGATCAATTAGAAAGTATTTAGAGGATGGGTTTGAATTTCAAGCTCAGACCTGACGCCACTGCTATACACTAAAACTGCATAAAACTACAAGTCCAATAATGCTATTATAATGAAACTGCGAATCTTCAAAGCCCTTACACACCCATGGTCCAGTAATGTAGCTCATAGTCTTCTTGATTAGACCCCTAATCCAGAATAGGTGTGTGTGTGTGTGTGTGTGTGTGTGTGTGTGTGTGTGTGTGTGTGTGTGTGTGTGTGTGTGTGTGTGTGTGTGTGTGTGTGTGTGTGTGTGTGTGTGTGTGGTGCTTGATTAATTGATGTCTCCCTCACTGAAGATTATTCCCCACATAAAAAACATTCATTCATTCAGTCTAGTGAGCACTAACTTGAGATCTCAGACACTTATGAACCACCATCATTTGTATTTTCCCTGACCTATGTAGCACAGAGATAATTTTCCAAGCATCGCAGTAGTGTACATGCTGTGGATACCCGTTTTTGTGTTCCTTTGTTAGAATTGAAAGACCAACATACAATGCACACATTTTACAATGGCTTAAAGTAGACAAAGTGCGCTGGTAGAAAATAGGGAGTGGTTTCGGACACGGCAGTAGTTTGGTGACTTCTTATATTTTCCAGTGTAGCTTAACGTGAGGCCGAGCAGGGGCCTCATCAGTCAGAGTAATTGAAAACACCTGTGTGGGTACAAGGACCTTTTTAAAGTGGACTAGAGGAAAGCTCAGCGCAGGTTACTGGGTCTGCGTGCTTTTCCCTGTGTATTATTGATTGAACCATGACTAATCTGTCCTCATACATATAGTAAATTAGTGAGAATATTATTTACCAGCTTGGTTTTCTGTCAAGTGACTTTAAGAAAAACTGTAAAGCAGGACAGATACTGACATCATCTTTGAACTGTTTTATGGAAAAAAATAGACATTTCCAGAGTTTGAATAGAAACGGTGAATAAATTAAATCTGTTGACCTACTTTTCATCTTGTTTGCATAATCTTCATCTTATAAATGTACATATATACAATAACAATGATAATACAAAGTTTTTTAATGGTGTTATATTTCTCCTCCCTGACCCTCTAGTTGTGGAAATGCTCCAGTCGCTGCACTCCCTGCAGCAGGAGAACCAGCGGCTCCAGGACCAGATCCTCAGCCTGACGGCCAAGAAGGAGCGGCTGCAGCTGCTCAACACGGAGCTGGCCGTGTCTTTTCCACACGTTCATTCTGCCCAGAGCTCCTTACATACCTCTGCCCAGATCAACTTCCTGTCATCCACCCAAGGTCAGATTCTTCAGCTCTACTACCTACATTCATATCAAAACCTAAGGGACACATGGTTCCTATGGTGGCATGTAGTACCTACGTTTCCCTGTCCTTCTCCCCCCCCCCCACAACAGTCCAACTGCATGTACCACCTTTAAACATCAGTGTATTATTTTCAGGTGATTCCTTACAGTAAACTCATTAGACTAAAGCAGTGATTTATTGATGTGTAGTTTCACCCTGTGTTTGTGCCTCTCTGTTCCTTAGACCCTCTGAGCACCAATAAGAGTCCCCTGTCCAAAAGCTGCTTCCTGAATGACACCTCCTTCGTTACCTCTTCCGAGGTGAGAACCTGTAGATCCTTTCTTACCTTGAACACATCATACAGACACTAGACCGATTAGTTAGCAAGTGTGTTTCTGCTTCTTAAAACTCTTTATAGCAGAGAAATGTTTGGGTTTCACTCTTTAATACAGTGATGATAATTGATGATGTCTCTTACCGTTAAATATATTCTTTTTGTGCCCGTGTGTACTTCACTGTAACATGAGGCATTGAACTGAGGCACTGAGTTCACATCAAAAACAAGTTGACACCTACAGTAAATAGCTAAAATGCTCTTGTCATGTCTTTGTTTCAGGAGCTCCACTCTGGTAGTCCGTCCCGCAGTAGCTCGTCCCTTTCTTTCCAGAGTACTCCTCCCCCTCAGCAGAGCCCCGCCTCCTTCAGCCAGCCCCTGCTGAACGGCCTGAGTCGAGGTTTGGGCGACGGTTTGGGTGCCATGAGTCAGGCTGGCAGCTCCTCTCTGCCGGTGGTCGGTGGTCTCATGGCGTCTCTCGCAGGAAGTCCTCAGCTGAACATGAACGGTGTGCTGGGAAGTCTGAACGGTGTGATCCACTCTCCTGTGCAGAATGCCCCTCAGCCCACACTTCCTGCTCTGCGCCCCCAACCTCCACCACTCAACCCCCAAGCTCTAGCACAGGGCTTCCAGCTTCCCAAGAGTGTGAGCCCGTACGTACCCGCTCTGTCTTTAAACCTCCCTGAAAACTTGAACTAGGGTTAAGGCTGTGATTGTTGTTTGTCTGTGGGTGTATTGTCCTGTGCTTACAGTGACAGTATACTGTTGCTTTTGTTTCAGGTCTTCTCTCCTGTCAGAGCAGCAGAAGCAGCTTCTTCTCGAGCAGCAGCAACAGCAGCAGCTCCAGCAGTTCCTCACCTCACAGAACTTCACTCCTGTAATGACAATCTCTCTATCACTTTATCTTCATCTCACCTGTATGTTCACATTGTACACTTTCTCACAGGGTCTCTTTTATTCTGTTGAAAAGGAGCATTCTTCCTGGAGCTTCACCAAAATAATGTTATTCACCTCTGTGTGGCCATATTTGATTTACATTATAATCAAGGAGACAAATTAGTTAAACGTTGTAAATGATCTCAAGAATTATCTGACGTCTGAGGACATCGAGTTCATGTTACTGTAAATGTTTTTCTTTAAAAAGTTTCTGAGTCATGTCATATGACTGGTTCTAATATCAGTTTAAACCATTAAGAAGTCATCCTTCTGCTCTCTGACACACCTGCACTCTTAGCCAGTCCTGATGGCAAGTATCATGACATTACTACTACTAACAGGCCATCACATACATACTGAATGACTGTTGTTGCCAGTGGACAAGAAAAGATACAGGCCTTACCTGAACCCTGGTGAGCTCAGTTTGCTGTTCAATTGCGTCATTCTTCCCCCCACAGACTGACACTAACGTTGGGCCTGGCCACTCAGGTCCTCTTCTCACATCAACAGGGTTTGTTTCATTTTATTTAGGTTAACAATATGAAACTCCAACCAATCCATTACAGTCTCAACAGAACAGCAGCAGCCCTCTTGTCTGTTCCTGTCTCTTCTCTCTCTGTCCTTTGGGATTCTGCCAATCAATGACAAATTGCAACCTGTGACTGTGACACAAGCCAAATCAAGTTGATTTGTATTGGCTTTAATCACAGTGACAGTCAAAGGGCTTCACAGACCCACAGGAGACATTTTAGATGTGATCCACCTAATTTTGTCTTGTTCTTACTCTCATTAGTGTCTCAGTTGCAAACAATAACTTACTAACTTAAGAAAAGGCATTGAGGATAAGAAGTGTAATGCTGGAATAATAACTATTAATACGAGTAAGGCTTCATATATATTCACTCAATAACTATTTAGGCCTAATGGTTTGAAAATAAATACAAGGATAAGAATATGGAGTCTTCTTCAGCAGCAGCAAGTCAGACATTCAACCATGCATTTACTTATTTGACTTGCAAACTGGTGACAGTCTAATGGGGCAGGAACTAGTCAGCCACTGTGACACCGGATAAATATATCAGCTCATTTGTTTACTGTGTGACTGTGTAGTTGTGGGTTTATTAGTGGTCTGAAGTGACTGAAGGAAAGAAGCATTTGTTCAGCTGCTGTCAGAGCAGCAGAAGTAATTAGTTCACACACTTGGAAGGTTGCCTTGTAGTAATTATGCTTTGTTTTCAATTTAGAAAGCTTACAGATGTATTAATGTTAATGTTTACCATGCAAAACAGAAACTTTTATGATGTCAGAAACCACAGACTGGGTAAGTGCTAATCATGGTCCATGGGGAAACTTTAAAAGAGCTCAGAGTCCTTCTTGGATGTAGACCCTCTCCCAGTTCATAGTCGTGTTTCTAAAAACTCACTGTCTCCTTCCCCCAGGAGCAGCAGGTGGTGGTGTGCCAGATGCTGCAGCAGCAGAGACAGAGAGAGCTACAGCGCCTCACACTGACAGGAGCACTCACCTCCACCCCAAACTCACCCATGATTGCTCAGTCACCCAACCTGCTGTCTTCTGCTACAGCCTCACCCCTGCAGGGCAACCAGGGAGGCAGCCTCTTCGGTCTGCAGGACAACGTACTTCACAAGCCCGGGGTGAGTAATACTGCAGGATTTCTCATTATGATTCTACATGCTGTCATGGTTTCAGTTTTAGAAATTTCCGAAACTCTGCGTAATTGTGTTTTCAGGCTGCAGGAGAAAAGGGTGGAGACAAGAACGGGTGACACCTCTCAGTAACACAGGAGCAGCTCAAATGAAGATATCGGGCGTCACACGCCCCCTTGAAGAACTGAGGTCAACATACAAGACTACGAACGTCTTTCCTTCTCTGTCATCTTTATCTTAAACCCTCTTTTATGAATGTATAACAGGATGGTGAAGTTTTTCATGTTTTGAAATTCTTTATATCAGAGGTTCTTCTCATAGGTTTTTTGTATAGGCAGCTTTCAGAGAGCATGAATTCAGTGGTCTCTTCTTAAATTGCACTAATTTGTTAGTTAGACCAATGGGGCTGCTGATGAAGGCAGAGTTTCCTGCTCAGCCCTGCGGGTGCTGTGTGGGTTTTCAGTTTGTGAGTGGGAACTCCAGGTCAGTGTTTTTTCCTCTGACTTCTCAAGCACTGACCATTCATGAAACTCCCTCCATGGCTTGAACCAGAGTTTTCATTCAGTCAGTGAGAATCAGACATCTGCCCGCTCTTGCAACCTCAACTGTCTTCCTTGATATTTTGTCTTCCCTTTGTGTCACCCCGCCCAAATTTCATCTAGATTTTCTATATGTTGCAGCCTCTCACAGGCTCTTATTATGTAAAGGATAAATATACTGTCATTTCCAGTGTGTGGTTAGTGGCATTTCAACATTAAGCTAGTTATTACCTCAGACTTTTTTGCCACCTATTTTCCATTGTTGACATTTTGTGCTGACTCATTACCGCATTCGTCTTCACTGGATATAAATGCCCACCAAAAAAATCTTGGTGTTAACTCTAAGGTATTAACTCCTGTAAAATGTAAAAATGGCACACGACCCACGTGTCCAAAAAGGCGCCGCGACCACTAGAGACTGGCATCGACGTGAACGCTGAACACCAGGTTTTATTCTAAATGACCACAAGAGTTTCTAAAGACTTTTATATCCTTCCAGTTGCTATCGAGATTAAGCAGATTAAACCAAACATTTGGAAGTTGTAAGTAAGAAATTAATTGTTTTTCCTAAACAAGTGTGCACTTTGCATGTTAGTAGCTAACAGAGCAAATTAGCCATCAACACAGTACCTTATAGGATACTTGGTACTTACTAGGCCACTAGGGACTTAAAGGTTTTTGTTTTATGATTATTTTGCACTCTGTCCTCAAGTGTCAGCTTTTTATGTTACTTTCATACATAGATATTCTTTCCATGTCCGCCAACTAGTTGTTCTTTTAGCAATACTGGATAGATAATGCCTTAATGATACTAGATTTACAGAGAACCACGAGCCCAAAGGCTTACTCTCTTGGCGTCTTTCTTTGATAGTGTTTTTTATCTCGGGTTCGTGGTGGGCTATGTTACGAAAGTTAAAGCGCTCTTCCTAAACCCATTTATACTTTTGATAGCTGACTGATGATTTCAACAGTTGAAATGTGTGAATAACCGTATAGTGGTAACTAAAGTGTCAAATCATTTTCTATTGTAATTTTTTGTGTTAAGATGCAATGTTCTTTAGTTGTTTTGTGCTTCAGAGAACAGAGAAGGACTTATTGAAAATCTTACAGGAACGCCTGCACAGTGGTGTCATAGGAAGAGATGTAAACTATTAAAGTGCTGTTGCAATAGTGTATGAAACATAGTGTAGCTGTTATCAGCACTGAGGAGACAGTGAATTGCCAATGTTGCTACTGTTGGCCTTTTACTGCTGGGCTGTTTGAGTTTAGCCAACGTAGAGACTATGATATCCTCCTTTTTCCTTCTACTCCACTTTATCATGTGATGCCTTTGTTTGGCTCAGTTTTACTAACAAAGGCCACTTTCACTCTCACATTCATCCTCTTAAGGGATCCTTTTATCAGGTTTTCTCCTGTGTTCTTTAACAAGATTCTCATAGGCCTTTGAGATATTTTGTCACTTCTGTTTTGCAATCTTGAACATGATCTCCCATACATGTGATATGTTGAGTGCTAGATTGTTTTGTTAGCAGCTAATGTAGACGTCAGAAAGGAACTTCAAGCAGCTCACTAGTCAGTGATAAATACTGTAGCAATGCCAGAAGGAGAATGTTGATTATGTTGATAAAGATATTGGCCAACGGGTTGACACGACTCCGAGTGGGAGGTCTGCATTTCAGCAAGCATGTCTTTATGAGTCGCCTCACAGCTGAGGCAAAGTCCAGACACACAACCACGTCCGAGAGATTGACTGAGGAGTGGTGCGAAGGATTTCTGAAGCAGTTTCTTTCTCATGTTGCACTGGGGCGCTTTGGGCCCAATTGTAAATCGTTTTTAGTACCTTTTCAATTTTGTTGGAATACGAGTTGTATACTTTAATATGTTTGTGTAAAAACACATTCATTCTTTTAAGCTTTGAAGTTTGGGTAACCAAGATAATCCATGTTATGAATGTCGTACTGTGTATTTTTTATGTATTACAACATTTAAGCACCTGGCTCTGAATGAGGTTTGATGGAGAGCAAGTTACCTATGGGGATATGAATTGCATGAAATGCAGTGACATCTCTCAAATGTATCGCTAAATACCAAGTAACAACTATGCATCATTTTAAATGCATTGTTCCCTGAAAAAAGAAATTAAATGAAATGAGCACTGAAGTTTAAAAAGGACAAGCACGTTGTCAGTGTACAGTGTATTTGTTTGAGAGAATTGAGCAAAACGAATTTGACAATATTCAGATTAAAAGCCCTGTAAAGTATTTTGATATTTTTGTGTGTAAAATTAAAAGGATGGATTAAGAAAACTTTTTTTTTGTCAATAAATGTATTTTACTGAGTTGTTCTACATTTTCTCTTGGGTGTTGAATGACTTAACTGTAAATAGTCTATGTACTTGAAGGGGCCTAAACCTGGGACTGAATTCAACACTTTTCATGAAGGTACTTGACGATATTAGTTTCACCTTCTAGTAAACAGATTTTACTTGTTAACCTGTAGATATTGGTATTACTTCACCACAGTGACCAATATTAGTAACAAATATTCTATTTCACACGAAACCTGGATTTTTGGCACCATGTGCTGCTTGTTGTGCAATACTAAAACCAGATTTGGGGAACCTGCAGGATTTAAACCTTTTTCTTTTTAAAATAATCCGTTATCAGGTAAAGAACGGTCCTATTTAAAGCTACAACTTCATGTAAGCAACTTTTGAGAAATAAAGTTCCTGTCATCATATGACAGGTTTGTTTATACATACATTTTTACAGGTAATCACATTTGAGAAACACATAATTTATAATGGATTATGAACCAGCAAAAAATATACTATGTTAAAGCTTCTAACTGATCAATAAAGCCTTATACTATTTACTAACTATCAATAAGTCCATTATTCACAACTAATGAACCATTTTTTATATATATATAAATGATGCATTATTAGGAAGTGATACCATTTTCTTTGTCTTTTTCGCAGATTTTCACAGTGGATTTGACCTTCAAATGAAAGGGAGGGGCGAGTGCGGTAGAGAGTCAGGGGGCGTGGCTTCAGCACGGTCCACGAGATGTTACAGTCACCAGCCAATCACCTGGACTACCGAGGTACGGAGGCCATGTTGTAACTTCCCCGCGACCCCTCGAAGTTTTCTCTCGCAGCTGGCGTCAGAGTTGTGATTCCCTCCGGAGAATTAAAGTAGCCTCACACAACTTCGTCCACTTTCACTACGACAAAATGAACTCCAGCAGTTTTGTAGTCGCATTGTGGAGAGGATGCACGCGGGACTTAATACGACTTCAACCACTTTTGCCTCTCTCTGTTTCCTCCTCGATGGTGGGTAATATTGTTCACCTGCTACAAGTCTGAGTGTACATTCAGGAGGTCTTTTAGGTTAGGTTACGTTTGCTGATGCAATGATTCACACTTCTGAGCCGTGACCATAAGTTTATATCACAGAATATCGATGTTCTTTGTTTTTTTCTGTTGTGTGTAAACAAAAACCTGAACCCCTCCCCTGACAGCCTGAAAGGGCAGTAGAGGACACTGAGGCTCGTCACGTCATTTAAGGCTATCAGATAAAGCAGAAGTACAGCGACCTCATAAAACATACTGTAGCTTGTGTCTTCATCTTATGTCTGTTCTGTTCTTGTCTATGCTCAGATGCTTTTTGTAAAATGTGTTTGTGTATCACTTAGTAACTATTTTGTGTTATGGAATCAATAGCCAACTGGTTAGATGTCCAGTTTTTTTATTTGACTGTCAGCTCACTTATTAGTCCTGGTGTTCTCTCCAGCTGTCACCCAGTGGTGTGTCTCACATGTAATGGTGCATTTTGTCTCCAGATGCAGAGCGTCCTGATGTCCACACAGCCTGTCTCTGCAGCCCGGCTTCCCTACAGAGTGAAGGTGTCTGCTGGGAAACGCTACGCCTGGTGTGCGTGTGGACACAGCAAGAAACAGGTGAGCACATGCGGCATGCTGGGGTTCTGGTTTCAGCCACACCTGGAGCAGGATGCCACTTTTTTAAAGTCATGGTTCATTTAGTGCCGCCTATGTCCAGTTTACATCAACACCCATTTGAAAGCTGCCTGTTGAGGCACTTTGCAAGAGGAGACTCGAATGTCTTCCTGTTAATGGCAGTAAAAACATGCACACACTAATGGCTGAGGTCAGTGTTTAAGTTTAGAAGTGTTGAATAGTGTTTTCAAGCCTCTTTTTCGTAAGTCAGAAAAAACTACAGTAGGTTGATATGTGCAGAGATCCCCAGTAATGTGAAGAAGATAGCCAAACTGGATTAATTTAAACAAAAACCATATAAATATTAAATGTTAAAGAAATTCAGATAGCAACTTTTTATACTATCTAACCTAGTCCAAAAAATACATTTGCTGTAGTATGCTTGGGAAGAGATTTAACACAGCATCCGCCTGTGGTTCGGGGGGGTGGGGGTGGGTCATTCACTAATCAGAGCGTCGGTGGTTTGATCCCCGGCTCCTCCAGTCCACATGTTGAAGTGTTCTTGGGCAAGATACTGAACCCCAAATTCCCATTACTAGGAATCTGCACATATCAAACTACTGTCGTTTTTCTGACTTAAGAAGAAGGAGCTTAAAAACAAATGGCCCCTGGTGGCTGCCCCTCGGTGTCTGTGTATGGATGTGATGTGTGAGTGAGTGGGTGAATGTGGCAAGAATTGTAAAGCACTATGAGTGGTTGATACAAGTAGAAAAGTGCTATATACAGTGGATATAAAAAGTCTACACACCCCTGTTCAAATGCCAGGTTTTTGTCATGTAAAAAAATTACATCAAGATAAATAATTTCACAACATTTTCCACTTTTAATGTTACTTATAACCTGTACAATGCAATTGAAAAACAAACAGAAATCTTTCAGGGAGGTAAAGTAAAAATAAACAACTGAGATAATGTGGTTGCATAAGTGTGCACACCCTTTTATAACTGGGGATGTGACTGTGTTCAGATTTAACCAATTACATTCAAACTCATGTTTAATTGGAGTGAGCACACACCTGTCACCAAATAAAGTGCCTCTGATCAACCCCAAATAAAGTTCAGCTGTTCTAGTAGGCTTTTCCTGACATTTTTGTAGCCACATCTTCTAGCACAAGCCATGGTCTGCAGAGAGCTTCCAAAGCATCAGAGGGGTCTCATTATTCAAATATATCAGTCAGGTGAAGGCTACAAAAGAATTTCCAAGGAATGAAATATACCATGGAACACAGTGAAGACCGTCATCATCAAGTGGAGAAAATATGGCACAACAGTGACATTACCAAGAACAGGACGTCCTTCCAAAATTGATGATAAGATGAGAAGAAAACTGGTCAGGGAGGCTGCTAAGAGGCCGACAGCAACACTGAAGGAGCTGCAGGAATTTCTGGCAAGTACTGGCTGTGAAGTACATGTGACAACAATCTCCCGTCTTCTTCATATGTCTGGGCTATGGGGTAGGGTGGCAAGACAGAAGCCTTATCTCACAAAGAAAAATATCAAAGCCCGGCTTAATTTTGCAAAAAGACATCTGAAATCTCCCCAATGCATGTGGGAAAATGTGTCATGGTCTGATGAAACCAAGGTTGAACTTTTTGGACATAATTCCAAAAGTTATATTTGGCGCAAAAACCTCATCAGCTCATCACCAAAAGAACACCATACCTACAGTGAAGTATGGTGGTGGCAGCATCATGCTTTGGGGCTGTTTTTCTTCAGCTGGAACTGGGGCCTTAGTCAGGGTGGAGGGAATTATGAACATGTACAAATACCAGTCAGTATTGGCACAAAACCTTCGGCCTTCTGTTAGAAAGCTGAAGATGAAGAGGAACTTCATCTTTCAGCACGACAATGACCCAAAGCACACATCTAAATCAACCAAAGAATGGCTTCACTGGAATAAGATTGAGGCTTTGGAATGGCCCAGCCAGAGTCCAGACCTGAATCCCATCGAACATCTGTGGGGTGA
>NW_019525071.1:84795-191102 GCF_002814215.2 Seriola lalandi dorsalis | reverse complement strand
AAAAGTTCACACCGTTCTGGCACTAAAATCCTTAAATGTGTCTGTGAAGTGATCTGAAGATAATTTTACAATCTGTGTATTCATCCTTTACTTTTCTCTCTGTCAGCCTTTCTGTGATGGAGCTCACAGGACAGCAGCACCCACCATCTCTCCTCTACGTTTCACCCCTGACAAAGACAGGACCTTGATGCTGTGTGCCTGTAAGCAAACCAAAAATGCACCGTACTGTGATGGCTCGCACTTTAAAGTCATCTTCCAGGATTTAGTGAAGTCGGTCAAAGGCGTATTTAAATGAACAATGCTGTTGACAAAAGGATCGTCCTGTAAAGGCAAACTGCAATAGAACTGCATTAGAAGTAACAAGTAAGAACAGGTAGAAATCTTTATCTAGACTCAGCAGAATCATGTTATTTAATAACATATCAGGGTAAAACTTTAAAGTATCTTTTCTATAACATTTGATATATTTACAGAATTGTTCTCTCCATATGATATATAAAAATGAGATAGCAGTATGATACAGGTGTGTATGGGAGTATTATGTAACATCATCTAATTGTGAGTTATCTTTTTTTGTGTGTTTTGTTTTTCTTTTTTTTTTATCCAAGCTAGGAATTAATTTTCTTGAATATGGAGAAATGTGTTTTTTTTCTATTATGAGCTTATAACTTATGTTTTTGTATTGATTTCATATCATTATTATTATTATTATTATTATTATTATTATTATTATTATTATTATTATTAGTTATGATGTTCCTGTATTTTCCAGCATGGGATGGTTCCATGGGTCTTCTGTGTGTGGGGCTATAAATCTGTCGTGGGTTACGATTCGCTATACTGACGGGGGTTTGTTTAATGGTATAAAAGGAGTTTTGCTGTTTTTTGGGGGTGTAATCTCTGCTTGTGTAATTGAGCATTCCACCATATTGTACAATATATACTGTATTTATAAACTCATCTAGTGCATTGTGTGTTGTTTTATTATTATTTATGATATTCACACAATTTCCATGATAATCTTAGAACCTTTGATATTAAAACAAAATGCATTTACTGCTGACTGTCTTTGTTTATGTGACAGTGTACAGATGTCCCCCACTGATTTATCATCTTTACTTGTCTGGCTGATGTTTTGTCTGGATAAATTGCATAGTTTTTTGAATTGTGCTTTTTTCTTATACAAATCATAGATACAGTGCATAATTTAGAATTGTTGTGTCAGTGACATACAGAGTAAATGATATTTGTCAAAGTTGTTGATGCTGATGTCAAAGTAGCCCCTTAACATCCAAATCACTTTTGGAAAGAAAAACTAAATTTAGCCAAATTCTGTTAATGTGCATATTTTTCCATGTGTTGTGACTAAGTTTCCAAAAATATAGAAAGGGATTTTAATTTTATTTTATAAATAATACTACTACTAATAAAACTACTACTAATAATAATAGGACAAATAATAATAATAATAAACCTGCTGTCTAATCCTGTAGAGTTTTTACTTGTTCATAATAAAAACTCATCTATGTTAGTCACTCTCAAATCACTTCAGTGTTATCCGCCAGTGACTGATATCCGCCTCCTCATTGGCTCAGCTGCTGACACGTGACCCTTCAGGAAGTGATTTCCACAATCCGGTCAGCTGTCAGCTTCACTGTTCGTGTCTTTGAGCCGCAGCTAGAAAAGGTTGTGTTGGTGTTTACTGTCACTGGAGACATGAACGCGTTGGTGACTAAGTTAGACCACATCCGGATCAGTTTAACCTTGAGGCACACTTGGGCACCAGCTACGGCGGCTTCCAAGGTAAATTCACTCCTGATATTAGCCTACCTTTTGTAAGCATGGTATTGTCAAACTGATTGTTAGTCAGTTTCTTCTAAAATTACTGCGCAGTTATGATTTCATCACGTTGTAGTGTTAAATACATTGACTCTGTAAGTTTCCCTGTGTCCAGATGCAGAAACAAACAATGTGCACTTGAGTTAATCAACAGCCACTAACATACAGGACCTCTAATTAATGCTGCAAGAGTAACTTACAGTATGAGAAGATGTAGATGTGGCGCCACCTACTGTATAACAGCACAGTTCCTGCACAGCCACACACAGGTGTTTTCAACCCTTGCCTGATGTTACACCTTTTGTTACACAGTTATCCTACAGCTTTGATTGTCCCCTATTCACCTGTCATGGCAATAGAAGCACAGGTGTCACTAATAACATTAACAATATCTCTGTTGTCTGTGGAGACACTTTGTCATCCAGGTCATGGAGTTCCAAGAACTGTTGAATTAAGGGCAGCTGGACTCGGACGTAGATACTTGATCCATTTGTTAGTGCCCCTGGTTGTTGTAATGACAGTTGTTAGAGTTGCCAGAGGCCAAGTGTGAATGGATGTTAAATTTCCTGGGAAGGGATGAAAGGACGGTGTTGTAAGTGGGGGGACAAGTGGTGTCGTAGACCCCCACCGCTGTTCAGGGATGGTTTCCCTCCTACTTCAGGGGTAGGTCACCTACTGAGGAGTTGGCCCTCCTGTGTTCAGCGATGTGATCGTTTGGTTTCAACAATGTTTAGGTTTGTGTATTCCTCACTGCAGTCTAGTGAATACAGTCCAATACAAGTGTCCCAGTAAGTCATGTCAGTGTGACAAAGAGCCGCCGTGCACAATATCAGGTCTCTGAAACTGAAGCAGCTAAATTGAATTCAGCCATCATGACTTGTATCATTTACACCTGTGTTTTTCTGGTTGTGACATGTCTTTCATGAAAAAGGCCTGTATTTTCTAAGCGCATGGAGTTTGGTGTACAGGAAATATATATATATATATATATATATATATATATATATATATATATAACAAATGGTCAGGCTAGAGATAGACGTCTAAATTAATCCGTTGCACAAAGTGGTTTAGTTCTTGACTGTTTTAAACCGGACTGCGATGCAATGAATTCTGGGTAAATTAAAACTTTTTTCAAAATTAAAAAAAATGGCTGACCAAGGAATCCCATCTAAGCACTCAGCTCTGTGTACCCCAGCAGAAAATATTTGTCTTTTAGCAGAATTCAACAGTTACAAGTGTATGAAGAGTGATACAATGGGGAAAAAAAAAAAAAAAAAAAGATTTAAAAAAAATGGCTGCAATCTCTAAAAATTCTTTCCCTTCTCATCGCTCTCTCCATAACAGTGTTAGCAAACCATAAATTATGAGCCATGTTTTCCTGTTTTTTGTTGTTGCTGGGTGCTACTAGTCAGTGCAGGTGTCATTGATTGTTACCATGGTAACATTGGTTTCAGGCCTGAGATAGCCCAGCGGTAAGGTGCCTAATGTTTTTGTGAGTCAGTCTTTATTTTTGTGAAACAGTCTTATTTGCATTAGACTGATCTGTGAGCAAAATTGAGACTGGACCATCACCAAAGACCAGTCTGAAATATCTTTGTGAAACTGGCCCCAGATCCCCAACACAGCTGCTTTCACTTGTTCTAGTTAATTAGGCTTTTCTCATATTGATGTTGGGTGAAGCTGCCTGTTACTTGCAGTAACCAAACTTCATGAACAAATTAGGCCTTTTTCACAGAAGACATTTTTACCTGTGATGGCAGGAAAAGCACAGGTGGCGTAATGGCTTTGTTCCATCAGTTGCCCCAGTAAGCCAGCATGCACATTACCAGTATCCTGGAACCAGCTCACCTAAATGGAATGCAGCCATTTTTAATTATATGAATTACATGTGTCGTTCCTGCTGCGACATGAAAACTTCTGCTGTGTAAAAGGTCTATAAAAATCCTAAAGATCAAGGACAAGAAGTTTTTCCATCTTGACAAGTGCAACAAATCTTAGCAGTGAGTCAGGGAGAGGTAATTAGTCACAGCCTGTAGACACCCAAACAGTCCAGAGGGTTAATAAAACACTGACCATTACTCAAAGACTGTTTTTGATAATTAAGTACATTTAAGAGTTAATACATATTCTTCTTCTGGTATTCTTAACATTACAAGAAGGCTGTATTATTTTAATCTTATAGTGCTGTGACATATTTAGATAAACTGAGCGCTATATTGTTGTAATGTCCTCAGGTGCAGCTCTCCACACTCCCTCCAGAACCTGTCATCCCCTCTAAGAAGCCTTTCAAAGTGGAGCTGGTTGGTGGAAAGCGTTACTCATGGTGCACCTGTGGACACAGTAAGAAACAGGTAAAACTATTTTTGATGTCGTCTATCACAAAGTAAAAACCCTGTGTATTCTCTGATCAAATCTTTATGTTTCAGCCTTTCTGCGACGGATCCCACAAGTTCAAAGCCCAAGGCCTGTCCCCGCTGCGCTTTGTCCCAGAAAAAGACACCACAGTTTGGTTGTGTGGATGCAAATACACCAACAATCCACCTTACTGCGACGGCACACACAAGCAGGACTTCATTGTGTCTGCCACACTACATGAGGAGACTGACTCTTGAACAAGGAGGATTATTGCCAGATGATTTAACCTCATCCTGATCTGGGAGAATAAACAGGGCATCCGTTGTCGAGGCAGAGCATAAACTTTGCTGCTGTAGTCACATTGCACTCCATGAACGCAGCAAATATAACATGATCGAACACGTCAGGCCACTGTGCTCTGTTTTTATATGGTGAATACAATGTTGCATTAACATTGGGGTTGGTAATATGACACTGTGGTGACTGTCCCTTTTAATATATCTAGTTGTCTTCTGGACATTGTTGCAAATAAGTAAACAACACTGGCAGTCGATAGAAAAAGATTGTTAAAGATGGGGTGTAATAGTAGTCTAGAATCTAAAGTTCTAGTTTTACTGGAGAAAACTGCCCATGTTGCAGTTGAACACTGAATTATGTGCATGAAATGATGTGTGACTTCATCCCGTAGAGACTGGGACTGTGTGATAGTGCGGAGCCTTGTGCTGCTCTCTCCTCATAAAGCTTAAAATATTACATGAAATAAAATGTGATAGTTTCCTTTGGGATGTGTTCATATGCTTTCCTTCATGTGAAATATTGATCACTGTAAGCAGCCAATAAATGCTTTGTTTTTAATCTTCAGTTTGTGCCGACACTGTTAGAGGAGTGGTGTAATTTCTAAAACTAGTTTGTGTTGGTTTACGGTGGTAAGGTTAACAAACATTTCATGTCAATATCAGAATTCAAAGGCGTCACTGTGTCTGTCTTTATTTCTACTCAGCTGCTGTGGCACCTGTTGTCTGGCTCATGTCATATACTGAGGACTCAGTGAGTCCCCAAAGACTCAGTAAGTGAGCAGAGCTGAGAACAGAGCCTCCTCTGATAGATACAGAAATGTGATATTGTTTAAGTAGAAATGGTTGCAGGGATTTTTGTGAAAAGCTTTTTGATAACAAAGTTGAACATGTCAACCAGGGTCAGGCTGTTTGGACCTATAGGGTGGATTCAGAGAGAAGGCACTCCTACTGTATCACCCATCAGACAGCTTTGCACTTAACCCACTGAGGTATATTTCTATTCATGGTAATGAGTCTATTGTGGGTATATATCTTCAATATATAAATGTAAAAATAAAATTTGAGCCAATACATTTAACACCCCCTGCTTTTAGATAGTTATGCCATGGGGATGTGGGAATTATCTTACTTACATAGTTGTTTAAATCTGTCACAGAACGACTCAATTCTCATCTGTCTGTGAAGTTTTAAATTCTGATCAATGCTTTTTGTTCCTCACTCTCAGCTTCTGCAACATACTGCACACACAACATGATATAAGGGAATCAAACAGGACAGTCAGGTCAGAAAAACCTAGTAAGTAAACATTTTATTGACCTAAAACATGCACATATGGCTGATTTAAAAAAAAAAAAAAAAAAAAAAAAAAAAAAAAAAATATCATTGTTTGTTGAAAAGAAACAAAAGGAATGTTGAAAATGATGGAACTACAACATACATGGCCAAATATCCAAATCCCTTTTGAGTTCTTCGCCTGCCGCGAGAGGAGACGGTCTTCTGACAGACGTCTGCTTGCAAGCATGGTGGTGCTTGGTATTCAGTAAATATAAATGCTTCTCCTGTTGGAAAATACTTAATGGTTTGGATTGTGTGATCTGACCTTAACAAAGTGCATCAACAGCTTCATGTAATGTATGTGTGTTACCTGATGAGCAGTTGCTTTTACTGGACATTTATACAGCAGTTATTAACATGACTGTTCAAAAGGCAAGGATTAGCTTTTTTTTTTTTTTTTCTTTACATCCAACTTGCGCAGTGATGTGCACTGCAATGCCTCCCAGCATTTTGTCTCACGTTGTATGGAAGCCAAATCAATGTCGAAAGAGCTCTGGAAATGAAACAGACCCACTGCATATACAATACAAAACGATTACAATATCTTGTATAAAAGATAAGTTTATACATATGTATGCACACATGCTCACATTTGATACATACTGTACAGTTTGTATGTGTGCACCGTTCTAGTCTAACACACATAAACACACACACGCACATACATACAAGTGTCTATTTGGCTGCACCTCTCCTGTTGAAAGGTGATAACAGTAATCTGGCCCCCGTGTGTCCAGAAGAAGAACTCAAGCTCGTCTTTTTGCTCTGAAGAAAGAAAGAAGGGAGCAATTCAAACACTGTCCTCCCTGCTGCGCAGTACACATGTTAGGTCGCCGGTGGCAAACCGCTTTTGTCACCTCCCCTCGCCTCCTCTTTGCCGGCCCCAGAGCTTGTGCCATTGACAGTCACCTTGCGAGCGTTGGCGCCCTGTTTGGAGGCGAGAGTGTGTCGCTGAGTGTTGTTGGGCACAGTGGTACCGTTGGAGCTTTGGATGGTGGGAGAGGGGGTGTGGGAGGCAGGGCTGGACTGCGAGGAGGATCGGGGCGGCTGGGCTGCAGCAGGACTGTGGACTTTGTCGCTCTGGGAGTCGCTCTCTGACGTCGGACTGGTGTTGACGCCATCAGAGTGTCCCTGAGCAGCAGACTGGGACGGCCTCCTGCGCTTCCGGGTGGGTTTGACTAGATACTGCAGGGGGATGGGTCCAGTCTGCACAGAGGAACACACACCATCAGGACTGCTGACAGAAGCTCAGATTTTATAATGCATCAGTTAGTGGACAGGACAGGACTTTCAATCTGTCCATTTATTTCAAATCTATTTTTAAAGGATGAGACTGGCGAAAGCTGCTAATTTAATTATTTGTCTCTGAAGCCAAAGCCTGATACATCTTATTCTTCTTGTGCCACACAGCTCCAAAACTATTAAAGACACATCAGTGAGCCACACCCAGTGCCATGCTCCTTCATTACCTTGAACACACACACACTGTAGTTTATTTTGACTCAACCCTACACACACCATCCTGCCGCAAGAAATACTAACTAGTAGGGCTGAGTTGATCAAATCCGATTCTCCAAGTCCAGCTGATCTTCATTTGAGTCATCCGATATCGATTCATAAAATCCAGAGATCGAGCTTTCGGTCCATGTCTTTTACAGTCTCCCGTTGATGTGTGAAGCTGTAACCCTGTTACTCTCATGTGACCACCCTTCTCACACAACAAGGGCTCCACTGACGGCACTGGTCTAAAGTGGTTGCATTTAAGATTTAAAAACTGAAGACAGCGAAGAGCTGGACAAAAGCAAAGCCATGTGCAAGATATTTCTAATAATGCACCCAGTTAGAGGAACAATTTACAGCATTAGTTCACTGAGAATCTCATTCATATCCAAGCAGAACTGGTGTTGTAACTGAACTATCTCTGACTGAACCGATACTGAATCGGGACCTTGTGAATCGGAACTGAATCAATATGGCAGATCAGTGGAAATGCCCAGTCCTACTAACCAGCACCAAGTGTGTATTCATCCGATAGCTGTGTATTCATCCACAGCTGAAAATAGTCCCCAACAAACGCACCATTTACTCCTGTTTGAGTAAGAATTGCTAACGACTACAGCGCCCAGCTGTTGTAGGAAATTACAGAGCCTTTTTAAAATATTGGAACTATGTATTTGTGAGGTGTTTTAGGGATTCATGTCATGCTCCGAAGTCCCAACTCATACAAGATCAGTTCCAGTTAAATTATCTCACAGACACGGTTATCAGAGCTGGTAGCAAATTATCATCATCATGGTTATGAAGAAAACTGGAGGAACATATTGAATTAGATGAAACTGTCGAATGTTTTCACTGCCACTGAAGCAGCAACAGGAATCATAAACACACAACTAGAACATCAAAATAAACACTAAAAACAGCAGAACATGAATGAAGAAAACGCAGCAGACTAAAAGTTAACGTCAGTGTGCGTTCCTGTTTTCAACATATGCATGAAGACCATACCGCTGATTTTCCCTGTTTTAGCCCATTGATACATATTGTGTCTGCATTTCCTTCCTGGCAATCACTTACTCATATATACTTCTATATATACTACTTTTTTTCCCCATTATTTTCCACTTATATGAACTTGTAGAAACTTGAAACTTATTCCAAATGCGTAATGCATCATATTGAACTAGTCTGGAAAAACTGAAAAGCATTCACAATCTATGTCGTGAGAAAATCAAATCCACAAGACAAACATCGACATGGTGAGTACTAATGATCAATGATTGAAATTGCTCATTTCCTGCCCAAAATAAGTTGCTATTAGGCTGCGGACTTTGGCAGTTGTAGCGTTTACAAAAACTTTAATGCAGCAAACATTATTGTTGGAGCTATCTCCAAACTCAAGAAGAACACACTGCTCCCACTGATTGTCTGGTACTGAATGTATTAATTCATCTAAAAACATGCAACATGCTGAAGAAAATGCCACGAAAATTGAAAGCTGTCACTCACTCGTCTCCACTCGTAGAAGTAGGCAATATCCATTAGTGTGTAGTAGTCCTTCAAGGGCTCATCCCCATACAACACCTCCACCTGCAGCACACAGTCACACCATTTAAAAGCAGTGTTACAAGAAGAAAAACATCTCGTTACATCACAGTTTATATCTCTTCTCTTGGATGAAAGGTGAGTACGGCGTCCTTCAACTCAGCAGCATTTCAGTTACTTCACATATCAAAGTGAAATGAATTAAAACAGAAATTGTGGCCAGTGTAGATTTTTTCCAGGACTGGTACCAAGCAGCGTACAATATGTTCTGACAATATTCACCACAGTAATATCACTGTTTGGAAGTTAGGAAAGTCTATAAACATTTTGACACTAATAAAAATCTCTATTTAAAAAGACTAACAAAACTCGCAGCAGCATCATCAGTACAGTGGACACCAACTGTCTGCTGTCCAAGCTTTACTTCAATATTGACCCATTAGTGGCAAATCCACTGCTGCTGCTGCTGCTGCTGTCCAGGTCTGGTTCCAGGTCTGGTTCCTGGAACCAGACCTGGAACCAGACCTACTTCTCTTCTAGCAGCATCATTTATTTCTGAATAAGGGGGTTTCTATCAGCTGTGTTTCTGAAACACTAAAACATGACACTTTGTGACCCTTCAGCTCATCACTACTAATGTACTTGTAAACTTTGAATAAACAATCATCTGAACTCAGCTCTGTCTATAACATCACCTCTAATGAGGTTTTGATCAAGGAGGATTCTTAAGGAAAGAACCCAAAACAGAAAGTGCTGCACTGGGAGACAAACTGGAGCCAATTCTCTTAACATCAGTGTTTCCACCTAAAATATTGTTCACGTCAACAGCAAACTGTCTCGAAAAGGCTCACAAGTCATAAATATGCAAATCTTTCCCATTTTAACCGTCATACCACGACTTTGTTTTTCACCCATTCAACATGTGTACAGCTGATAATCACACATATGTTGGAATGAAAGAAAAAGACAGATTAAGACGTTAGTCATCCTCCTATTGGATACTCTTACTCTTGTCTTTTTAATGACTAGATTTAGCTGCTGCTTAACATACAATATCTGACCACTCCTTCTTTATACAGCGTCAGGTTTGGACAGTAGAACTGAGTCTAATCCGAACACTGTGCAAACACTTCTATGTCAGAATAATGTGAGGCTTACTGATGGTGTGAATGTGTCATCCCATTCATAGGAGTCATGGTTATTAAATGATAAGAAATGCGTTGTTGTTAGTAAGTTGATAGCTAGCCTCTGTAACACAGTCCACATTCTTGTTCGAGATGGATGATAATATTTTAAAGACCTTTTTTGCAGCAGACATTTTGGCATGTCGCAGCAGGAAAAGCACAGGTGCAGCTAATATCCTTAATGAAAGCTGCATTCCATTTATGTGAGCCACTTCCAGGGGTCCTCGTGTTGTACATGCTGGCTCACTACCATATTCACATATTACATAATTGCAAACAGCTGAGTGGGAAAAACATTCACGTCAGCCTCCTAATTGTAGGATATTGGTCATTTCTGCCAGCGATCATATCTCCAACTTGGCCAGAGGAACTACCGGGGCATCCACATATCGGTGGCAAAATGGCTACAAGGCCGCCACCACTGCCACTAGCTTTAAATAATATCCTACACCACCTCTAATTCAGTCAATCGAGCCAATTAAGATTGAGCTTTATACCGTTTGTTTGTATCTGGTTTTACTTGTTTACCACTACAAATACAAAACAAACTGTGACCACGAGGTTAGCAATGTGGCTAACTGTATTAGAATAATGCATGAACGCAGCATGAGCCATTATTAATGTTATTAATCATTCCTGTGCTTTATTTGGTATGACAAGTGGAAATAAATATATAATAAAAAATAATTATATATAAACTTAATATATTTGTCATATTCTTTGTTTGTTCCAACATGTAACATTATTTAATGCTTTGAAGCGATGTCCCTCGCTCTGAACACTATTACTTGGTCCCTTTGAACCTCTGTCAGTCTTCATGTTGCACCGACAGCTCACATATCACAGCGCTGACTGTCAGACGCTTTTATATCCGCAGGCAGCCCAATATGAGCCACCTGTGTGGCAGTGGTTTGCGGTTATGATTAAGTTACTTTAGACTTAAAAGTCCTTTTACACAATGCATTTTATATTATTGTGTCTGAACCCTGCAGTTTGCTACAGAATCAATACGGCAAAGAGTTGTTGGGTGCATTTCGTCTAATTACCCGGTAGTTGTTGGGAATATCCATCTTGCTCCGGAGGAACTTTGCTAAGTGCATGACGGACATGGCTGCTGGGCACTGCAGGAAGCGTTTACCATTGGACTGAGAACAAAGAAAAGAGTAGAGAGGGGACCATAAATCCACAGTGAGGACCAGAAAACCACATTAAACATGAGTAGTGTGTAGGCTTCACTGCTGCTTTCCCCAACTTTGATTCATAACTGAAATTTCACCTTGTCTCCTTCCATCTCCGAACGCTGCCTCTCATTGTTTCTGCAGGGAAAGATTTCATACAAAGAAAAGGTGTTCAACAATAATTAACAATTATTTCCACACATCATTCCAAAATCATATTCAGTGCGAGTTTGACTGGAACCTCTTTGTCAATGCATGTCTCATACACATGTCTTATTCCTGTGACTTATTTCTGTTTAATGACTCTTAATTCTTCTCCGCTCTTTACTTCATGCATGACCAGATTATTTCCTTTCATTGTTTTTACACTTGTCTCTGCAAATTTCCCCGTAAAAAGACCCGACGTTAAGAATTTACGCTGCCGATTGATGAGAAATGAGCGACTCACTTGTTCCTCTCATAGAACTGTATGGACAGACTGATGATTTCATCCTCTGCAATGTTAAACGTCTCCACCACTTCCCCTGGTTCCAGCACACGATTCTCTGCGTAGAAGTCCCGCCTCCGTTTCATCTCATCTAGTTTCGGAAAAAAATTGCATCTTAAAATGGAAACCTGTGACAAAAGACTATGACTAAGAGCTGGCTTCAAGATAACTCGTCTTACCTTTGAATAACCCTGGAACAAGCTTATAAACAATATCTTGTAGAGTTTTGTCCGCTCTTGGAAAAAAAAAGAGGAAAGAAACATTATTAGAGATGATACATATTGCATTCATTCTTTTTAAAAAGCCTGATGTAAACCACTCTCGTCTACCTGATGCTGAGCTGTGGACACGTCTTGTGAACCTGGACATCACATCGAGGACAGAACTTATTTGTCTCCAGGAAGGCAACGATGCAGGTTTTACAAACTAGACCAGGAGAGAGGACAGAGACAGACGCTAGGACACTGCTCTTTATCATTATCAGAGTTAATGTGCCGTTCACGGAGCGGACTCAGCATCATGAACACCGTGTACTAAAAATGATACATTACTACCTTTGTTACATTTTGATTCTGACTGTTGAAAGACTAACTGAAGACCTTTAAATATAATCCAGTCCAAACATCACCTGTCCCCACAGTTCAATCATCACCTTGCACGCAATGTCAACAAAAACTTAAGTGTTATTTCACATGAATTACATTATCATTGTGCACAAATTTGACTTCCTATAGGCCTGATTCTAAAATGTAACATTAAAGTGCATGACTCAAGATCACACTCTCGTCCTTAGAGCTACAACATGTGCAGGTCTTCTCAATGTGCAGAACGCTGTAAGATCAATGCCGATTTCTCAGTCGAGTTAACCGAGACAGTATGCATGTAATGTAATGGTTTGTGTGTGAGGAACTTACAGGAGTGCAGACACTCTACAATGGTTGTAGCATCAATTAAGTAACCAGCGCACAGTGGGCATGTGAGGTGTGGGTTCAGATCTGTGATTTTAATCCGGTTGGGCTGCATTTTATCCATCTGGACAGATCTGCAGAGGAAGCAAACAACAACAACAACGTGAGAGGTTCTTGTTGCACAGTGGGGCACGGGAGCCCAGGTAAATGTGTATAATGCTTGTTGAGACTTATTAGTTCTATCCCATAGGGTCAATGAGTGGCTGCCACAGAGCTGCTCTCAGACAATGTCTGCAGCTCGTCCTTGGGACAGCAGGTTGTGAAACCACAACAAAGAGAGCCGGTGGCCAACAAAAACAACTCTAACGTCACGTTGTGGCGATAAATAACGTGCTGGAAACAGGAGCCGTGCAGCTAAATGCAGTCTGTGCGCTGGTACACAACAGTCGGCTTTTGAATCGCCCCTGTGTGGCCTCATCTTGTGCATCAGCTCTGCTCCTCGACCAGCGGAGCAACAAAGAGCGTTTCCATTTCTCCGGAGCTCCGCCGTCCGACCGAGCACCACGACCAAACACATCCAGTGGAAACACCAGCACTGAGGGGGTGCAGAGCCGCAGAAAATCACACTAGTACACAAAGCAGCCATCTTAAATTCACTGACAGGGCTGTATCAGGAGGCGAACAAGAGAGACTCAAAATGTGACACCGTTCACTTTGTGTGCGCTTCAGCAAACCGCGGCGCGATGTGCCCGATAAAGAGCGGTCACCGATGCATCGTTCCTACCTGTTTAGACATAAAGGTTCCCCTCTCCTCCCAACGAGGATCCAGGTAAATTATTTGGACTTGAACAGAATTTGCAGCAGCGCCAGAAAATGGCTTTTTTCAGCTCCGTCAGAGGACTGCCCATTTTGGATCACGTGATATTATTTTGTCGCCTCGTTCACGGGGCACACAGGGATCCTCAGGGTCTCTGCAGGCCCTGCTCACTTTTTACACATCCATCTATCCTGCACGGGCAAAGCATCTCACATTTCTGTTTTTTTTTATTATTTCACCTTTGTTTGATTCATTTGTTTCATTTCACTCTCCACTTCTGCCACGCCCTCCGTTTGCCTGGTTCTGATTGAAAATGATTTTGACTGCATTAGGGAGGGAGGCCCTGCAGGCCTCATGTCCCGGGGCCAGAGCTGAGGGCTGTCCCACAAACACGTGAAATTTAATATGAAATTTGTAAGTCTTGTTCCGTTTATAAATAAATTATGTTTTTAATTTAAAAAGTTTATGTATCGGTATGATTAGAAATAATAAAGAAAACAATAAACCCAATGGTAGAACTACATTTAAGAAAAATGAAAAATTATTTACATGGACAGAAACGTTTTGAATAGATCTGTATCTAAGTTATAAATGTCTGATCAAATACATTTATATTATTTTCACTATAGTGTAGGGAATTGAAATGCTGAAGCTCACTTAGTTGAGTTTTTAGTGTTCTTATAACAATCCAGAGAATTTTCTTTTTGATAGTGTATCAAATTAGCATATAATCAATTTAATGTAATTGAGATTAGAAACCCTGCTAGCAATAAAAGCAGCTCAAATGTATAGGCAGGTAGACCAGCAAAAATAAATGTGCCGACTACAGTCTTATGTGTCTATGGTCAGAGTAAATACAAACACTGGCAGTCACTATAAGGGGAACAATACAAATAAAACAATGAGGAGTCAGCAGTTCCATTAGGTAGGCTATAATCACCAAAATCTTCAACCCAAACCATGCAGAGCCACAGGGACAGCAAGCAAAAATGACCACATACACTGACGTCCATATCTTTGACCAATGTAAATATATATGATGAAAGCTTTCTCTGAACATCTTATAAAAAAGATAGACTCAGTCACAACACTGCTGAGAAGGCAGAAATTTGACTGACTGGACATATGGGAGGGTGAATGCAGTGCAGAAGGTGTAGGCTGGGAATATATGAACTGTGTTGTCACAAAACTGAGATTAACAGATGTAAAACAAAAAACTTTTTATTAAAGGGAAGGAAAAATTCATGCTTACAAATTGGACAAAAAGTCTCCTGAAAAGGAAATCAGCTTATCTATTACAACTGCTTCTATGCTGTACTGTAGTTGTATATTTATTAATGTTTTTAAAGGGGTACTTCAGTAATTTAATATTGCACTTCTATAAAGCTGGGGGACTCACAAGAGGCAGATACCAAGAAACAGTCAAATTCAAAGCAGCAGAGGCTCAGTTAGCCTTACTTTTAGTCCCTAAAATGGATCCTACATTTCCCACAATGCAACTCTATCACATCTGTTTGTTACACTGTACAAGTCAGACGCTTGTTATTATTGTTGCATGTTGTTGTTATTGTTAGCAATACCAGTTGATAAAAGCACATCATGTGGCATTTTGCACATGCAAAATTATCCACAGATAGCAGTTGGACAGTACAATGTGAACAATAGATTTAATGATTCACAAATGAGACATAAGTGCTATCAAACAGTGTATTACCAGGGCTTTCACTTCTGTTGATACATAGAGCGGCCATCTTGGACTGTTGAGGTCGGGGTTGATGAGGTTCTTCTGACTTTCCAAGTCTGAAATTCGACTCCAGGGGGAGTTTCATTTGAAATTTCAAATTCCAACTTCCCAGTTGAATGGAACTGGAAGTTGGTATTTTAATCTCATGTCTAATTTTATCGTATCTATTACACGTAAACAGTGGTGGAGCCGTAAGCAGTAAATTTCAAGTTAGTGAAGAACACAAGACAAATCAGACTTTACACTTTGAATTATTTCCAATGTTTTCTCTTTCAATAATCTAGATATTCCTCTCATTTAGAAAGCAAGGAGGAAGTGAGTAAGTGACTGTCTTTTATAAGAAATATTGTAAATGATTCATATCAGTATAAATTTTATCCTGAAAATGTTTTAATATCATCATATCTATCTAAAGAGGGTGAAATATTGATATATGTGATAGCAGAAACACATGCTCAGTAGTGCATATAAAGCACTCACACCTTTCCTGGCAACTTTTGTCCATTATTTTTTGCTCATAACTGAATCTGCAAAGTCACCGAATCTCAAGCATGTTTGGTTTTTTTCTGGGAATTTGGGCATTTGTCTAGAAAAAAAAAAAAAATCAAGCCACAGTGTTAAATTTCATTATTTTTAGACTTTTTATATTAAAGATATTATTTCCGCACTAGAAATGTATTCCTGGTTGTGTGTTCACACATGTCATGGTTGGGAGGGGTTGGAAATAAACGTTTGTTTTTATAAGAAAATTTGCAATTTTGCATGATCAGAAGTACGGTATTATTAACAGCTGAATAATTAGTTGGTAGTGGACACAGAGTACATTAGTTGGTCCATCATCACCATCTCCTCATGTTAATGAGGATAACAGACAAACTGTGCACAAAGTGGCTATTAAGTCTTTTCAAGCAGTCATTTGCAGCAGTTTACACTGAAATGATAGTTGCAACACTGATGTCAAGTAGTTTGTTTTAGTGTATATTATAAATATTATCCAATGTTATGCTTGTCATGTATACTATTTCTCAAAATAAGAGCTTTTGAGATTTGATCAGTTCACTGCAGTGTATTGATCAGTTATACTATTGTGTTTGCAAACATTATTAATGGTAATAAAGTTGAATACAGCAATTTATTTAAAATGACTCTCTGTTGAGAGCTGCCAACCAGTTAAAAAGTGTTAGCAGGTTCTAATCCAGTGTTTTCAGATTTAATACTGTACCTTTAAGTTCTCAAAATTTAATGATACTACCACCTACCCTACTTGACCCGTGTGTAATCCGGATTCTGGTCCAAGGTACAGTGTGGGGAAACCCTGTAGTTCTCCAGGCGGCCTGCTGGTGGCGCTGTTGACTGTGAAGTGCAGCACAGACGCCATCTTGAGGACACACCGAACGGTGTTGGTGGTGACTGACAACAATCTCAGGCGCATCATGATGGAATTACTCACCTACAAGTGAAACGGCATCACATCAGTTTCGGGTTGTAGACGTCACGGGGACAGTAGAGGAGCTGGCCGGCGAATGTTCACCGCTTTGGGTTGGGTTTTCCTTTTCAAAGAGAGAGGCTGCGCTGTAGCCTGATGGCCGGCTAGCTGCTCTCTGGACTCCACCGCGGCCTGCACGGGAGGAGGAAGGGTGGTGACGGCGCAAAATGCTCTACCGCTGACTCCCAACAAGACAGTTATCCTACCCAGAGACTCGCTGCGAGTTGGACAACGAGCACGATGCACTTATAGATTTTTTAACGCTCTTAACTTTCCGGTTTTCTGTTGTCTGTAGAGGCTCTGAACGACAGTAAGCGCCGTCTTGCGTACCCCGAATTCCCAGCCTGAGACATGTCATCCAACTGCACCAGCGCAGCGCCTGTCAGCGCTAGCAAAACCAAGACGAAAAAGAAGCATTTTATAGGACAGAAAGTGAAATTATTCCGTGCAAGCGAGCCCATTCTCAGCGTTTTAATGTGGGGTGTCAACCATACGGTAAATACATCTTAAATGTCTTGTTGTCGCTGGCGTGCGGTTTGTTTATGCTGCTGTTTTGATTTAGCTAGCCTGCTAGCTTGTTAGCCAACTGCCCTCAACTGTCAAGCCAGCTTTGATGCTTTCAGTCGCCATGTAATTTGTCTATTTCATGGATATTCGCCAAGTGTTTAGTAGTGTGCTTGGACAGAGATTCGCTGACTGACTGACTGCTGAGCTAGCAGCATCCATACAGTTTACAGTGCACTGCCGCTGCCATGGTAGTTAGCCGCGGTTTGCTGTTCCTGAAGCGTGCGTTTTGCAGCGATTTAAAGTGTATCTGTTAAACACTGCAGCTTTGGCATGATTACCGGAAAATTAACATGTTCATGGCAGATTGTATGGTCTTACTCAAAGCACAGCACGACTATCTCCAGTCATAAATTCTGGATGGTGAAGTGTTTGGGAGCCCAGTCATGATCTGCGGCTGCTGTAGTGCAGGCATGGAGTGGGAGGGGTGTGACAAGCAGCCGGAGCAGCAGGTTACACAGATTTCAGGCTCCACAGCCGCAGACTATTGTTTAAATAAACCTGCTCTGGGCTATCGTTTGCAGCTCCGGTGCTCGTTGCCTGCATCCAGTTGCTGCAGTTCATTCCATCACATCAATTCCCCTATATATAGAACAGAAAATATATCACATTCACTTTTGGCTGAGGCTGCCTATTGCTATGAAAAGCAGAGTGAAGGGCAGATTCGACACCCGGTGATGGATGGAGCGGGTTTGCAGTTCGGTTTTTGCCTAAACTGCAATACACCTTCAGCTGTTTTGTCAGACACCCACACTTTGATGCGTGAAAGTTAGTCTCTCCCGTTTGACGGAGAACTGTGTGCAGGGCCGAAACTTTTTGATTTGTTCTGAATGGAAGAGTACTTGGTATCTGCATTACAACAAGGAGTGATTTGTTCCCAAGCGTCTTCTTTTCAGTTCCCTTAAGGTACATCACTGTATGATCAGCATTGTCGGGGACAAATCAATCAACAATATTTCTCTGGTAAACTGACTTCTCTTCTTCTGGTTTTGACTCGCTGTTTGACACACACAAACACACCAGTCAAACATGAAAGTAACTCAAAGATGATTAATTTTCAAAACTGCTGACAGTGACAACAGCCACAGCAGATTTTACACTGTGACTGTGGGAATTTGTGTGTGTGTCTGTATCAAACCATGCTGATTTCTGCAAATAAAATGCAACAACTGAGGAATTAATGAAGCAGCTAATGATATGGTTATCACTGCAGCATCTCCAGTATTCAGTGGGTGAACTTTGGCTGTGGGTGTGTGGGTGCAGCACACAGGCCTGGTGATTTGAGGTGTGGGTGGGAAGCCGATTCAAGACATCAAACAGACTTGTCATCAAAGCACTCTTCTTTCACTCAGAAACTGTATGCATTTTTAATAGTGCCCTAGCTGTGATGCTGGGGGACTTTACTTCCACAAATTGTCACTTGGTGTTTAGGTGATGTACTACACCACCTGTTTGATGCTGTTAATCCTCCATAAAGCAGTTTGATATGTTTTTAAATGTCATGTCAGCAAATAATTGCCCTCTCAGGTACATCACAGCTTTAAGTTAAGGGAGTGTTTGTATTTTACTGCACTTCTCTTTCATTGAAGCCATTTAGCATTATTAAATGACACTTTAACAACAACACACTGAGTCTGATGTTTTTAAAAGACACAATTTGTTCATATAGAAAGCTAAAGTTGAAATAAAATAGTGACATATTTTGTCTTAAAGTTATTGCTCACTTTTTTGATCAATTTAATTTTATTGCACTACTTTTTAGGTCATATAATTAACATTGGCAGCAAAAGTGAAGTGTGGAATAAGATATTTTCTTGTCTTTGGCCATAATTAAGACTCTAAGTTTTTTGTTGTTGTTTATATTCTTGAATCTGGGAGTAAAAGCTTGGAATCAGATCTTTCACTGAAATTAAATATTACTTCAAGCAGCTATTCCACTGGTATAATAGTACATTTCCATGGCAGTAACACTAATACATGATGTGTCTGTTGTTTGTTATGATGTTGTATTTCCTGGCTGTTTGACTCAGCTGTCTCCCTGGTGACAGTGGTATCTCTTCAATCTTTCCCCCCACTTTCCCCTGTGTGGCTGTTGACTTGATTATGTGCAAGGAGAATTTTCTGAAGTGCATCAGTGCGCGCTTTTTCTCTGGACTTGTTTCAGCAGATAAGATCAGTGTCTGGGGCCTAGCAACAGAGGCAAGAAAAACTGTCAGCCGCTCTCTGTTTCCGAAAGTTAATGATTGGTGCTGGTAAACACTCTCATGCAGAGATTTGGCTGCATGTTTACGGGTCACATGAAACTGACAATACATATTGTGTTTAAAAACAGAGGTGTGTTACAGGTAGTCACAGCTCTGTTCTGATTCAAATGCTTCACACAAATCTTTCTCAGTTTGATCTTAATCATATAATGTTGCAGGCAAAGTTTGTTTGAGCATATTTTTACGCTGCGCCCTTATTGAAAAGTCAGTATTACTGCTTTGATTTCTTATCATTCATTGTACCATCTGTTGTATATATCAACTGTTTCCGCTGTTCTTCAGTCTCTTGTCTGATCTCTCGCTCTCTTTCTCACCTCTCTTCCTCAGATTAACGAGTTAAGTAATGTGCCTGTACCAGTAATGCTGATGCCAGATGACTTTAAAGCCTACAGTAAGATCAAAGTGGACAACCACCTATTTAACAAGTAGGTACATCACAGCTTATACACTGTCAGCGCAATCTGTTAAAGGTGCAATCTGTAATCCAGGTGTAAACAAAAAGATCACCCTACCACCAGAGTTCAAAACACCTGCTGTCACTCCCAAAATGACTTGCAGGTTTTTTTTCTTAAAATCATGATGCTACTGTTATAAATGTGATTATATTCACACTGAGCACTTTATTAGGAACACCTGTATGCTTGCTTAGTAATGCAATTTCTGAAGCCACTGATCTCACACACAACAGTCTAAAGTTTAGACTGTGAAAAAGATGTAAAAAACGAAAAAAAAAAAGCATCCAGTGAGCTGCATTTCTGCAGACGGAAATGCCATGGTAACTCAGTTAACTACTCTTTACAGTATGGTGAGCAGAAAAGCATCTCAGACTGCACACTTGAGTTGTAGGGGTAGAAATTTGAAAGGCTGCAGTGGGCACAAGCTCACCAAAAGTGAACAGTTGAAGACTGGGAAAACGTAGCCTGGTCTGATGAATCTGGATTTCTTCTGAGGCAGCAGATGGTAAGGTCAGAATCTGGTGTCATCATGAAGCCATGGACCCAAGCTGCCTTGTTTCAACATTCCAGACTGGTGGTGATGGTGTAATGGGGTGGGGAATGTTTTCTTGGCACTTTGGTCCCTTAATACAAATCAATCATTGTTTGAACGCTGTAGCCTATCTGAGTATTGTCGCTGACCATGTGCATCCCTTTATGGCCACAGTTTGCTTTGTTCTAATGGCCCCTTCCATTATGATAAGCGGAAATCATGAAAGCGAGTTCAGTGAACTTCAGTGTCCTTCTCAGTCTCCAGATCTGAAAACATGAGACAATGGAGATATTACTGCAGGGTCAGGTTGTAGTCACAAACAGATTTTTGTCAAAGCTCCGCTTAATTCAGTAGCTTTGCAATTCAAATCGTCCTCGTTGCAAAGTAGCAGTAAAGGACTGAAACAGGATGGTGTTTTCTTTAAACCTGTCAGGTTGAGAATAGTAGCCGTTTTTGTCCATTGTACGCTATTTGACCATCACATTGCATTTAGTTTCAACTTCAGAGTCCAGTTGCTTTTTGTTTATGCATTTTATCTGTGTTTGTTGTCATGGTTTGAAGACAATTAATATCGCAGTTTGGTTTTGTCTGTTTGGTGCATGAGGCTTTAAATTGCTTTAAAATGATCAAAGTGAAAATTTCCAGTCTAATTTTACAGCTTTTATATGGAATTAATTTTGTCAAGTCAAGAGAAACTGACTTGACAAACAATGATTATTATCATCAAACACAAAGAAACTTCAGGGAGATTCTGTTTTTTTTTTCTCTTTTTTTTTATTCTTATAACTGTGGCTGATTTGATTTTCATTATAACTTTGCACTCGCCATCTCCTTCGTAGAGATTCAGAGACACGAGTGCCAAATTAAAAATGGCTCTTTGGTCAGAATGGCCACAATTTGAATGAGACCCACGTTTAAGAAAACAGAAATACCCTTTATGCTGGCATCTACTGACACCTTGATGTTGTATGCAGATCAAAATATCTTATCTTTCAAAATTCAGGTTTTTGTCAATTTTGTTTGGTTTGCTGTTAGTTTGTTGTTTTGTGAGCATATATGTCTTAAACACATGCTATCTGCTGCTAGGAATACAAGATGTCCAAAGTAGAAAGAGTCAAAATTAATCATATATGTAAGTTTACTCAGGACATTTATATAGACTTAGTTGACTGAACTAACTGTGACTGAAACTGATTTCAGCACCTAAAGCTATCACGACTAAACAAATGTGTTTGGAAAATGAGCTGATGTGTAGCTGTAAATGTCGACTCTACACTGTGTTATTGTTTGTGCATAATCGAAACAGAAGCAGAAATAAAGCCAACAATTAGTCTTTTTCCTCATTTCCACTAATGAGCCTCTGTGCTCCTGTGTGTCGTGCTGACTGTGTGACTCTCTGTCCCTCCACCGTCAGAGAAAACCTGCCTAGTCGCTTTAAGTTCAAAGAGTACTGTCCCATGGTGTTCAGAAACCTGAGGGAGAGGTTCTGCATCGATGACCAGGACTACCAGGTGAGACACTTGGAGCTAAGAGATACAACAAACTTTAATAAATGAACTCTTGGGGAGTTTGACATTTTTACTTTGAAGTAAGAATGTGTCTGGATGTCTTTTCTTCGACAGAACTCTCTGACGAGGAGCGCCCCTCTCAACAGTGACTCCCAGGGTCGCTTCGGCAACCGCTTCCTGTCCAGCTACGACCACCGCTTTGTAATCAAAACTGTGTCCAGTGAGGACATTGCTGAGATGCACAACATCCTAAAGAAATATCACCAGGTACAGACCCTCCCACACACTTTTGACTCAGTACTTCACTATCATTAATGTGGCTACATGTTGAGAATGAGTGCACTGCAGGTGTTTTCATGTCTAAGTGTTCACTGTTTACATTGAGTTTAAGAGAGAAATGTATGAGCATCAGTCTGTGAAAATAATTAGAAATATGTTTCTTTCACTTGAATCTGGACTCACACACACATGTAAATGATGTAGAAATGATATGACTGTAGAGCAGGGTTATGTCCATCAGTTTTCATTACTGTACATTTCATTCCTCACTCCCACACTTCCTGTTCCTCTCCTCCCTTGATTGTCTCCAGTTTATAGTGGAGTGTCATGGCAACACACTGCTCCCTCAGTTCTTGGGCATGTACAGGCTAACAGTGGATGGGGTGGAGACCTACATGGTGGTGACCCGAAATGTATTCAGCCATCGCCTCACTGTACACCGCAAATATGACCTGAAGGTAGGATATGTAGGTTACCTGTACATGTGTGATGTGCAGCTATTAGAATATGTCTTGGGGGCGGGATTCAAGAAATATTGAGTAAAAAAAATTGTTTTATCATTGTGGTTAAAGGTTTAAAAACTCTGAACTGTGTCAAAGTATAAAAGTATATGGATTTTTTAAAGCAATATATGATAAGTAAATGACAACAATGAAAATTTATGAAAAAAAATAAAGAAATAATCAAAAATAAAATTATGAATAAATATTAAAAGGGAAAACAAAATTTTAATCCATTATTGAATAGGCACCAACAGTTTTCCGCAATCATTTATGTGGAGCCAAATATTTTTACATCTTTCTCTGTTTTATATGATTATAAATTTAGCATTTAAAATTTTTAACGGAACATTAACTGTGAAAGTCTGAAAATCAGCAAATTAATTAATGATAAAACCTGTCTGAAGTTGTAATCATTAGTTGTAGTCTGTTGGAGCACTGCAATTTTAAGTGAAGGTAAAATTTTAAGTTATAAATGATTCACTTTATTGCTTAAATGCCTAATATACTTGTATTTTGCAGCGATCATGGGCCATGTCAGCAGTTGAAAAATGCTGTTATGAAGGAAAAATATGGACTTTGTGTTGTGGTACTTTTTCATGTTAAACCTGGGCGGCAGAGAAAGATGTGAGCAGTTTCCCAGACCTCTGTAGCTTGTTTGCTGGTTTTCAGTCCAGTTGCATTATGGGTAATGTAGGCACCAGGTTTTGATGGAGTACTCTTTTAAAGAAATTTCCTGAAATTTTCATCCTGAATTCAGTTAATTAAAAGCATATAGGACATACGTTAGAGCCTGTACAGTTGTCACAGCTTCAGATTATGGTGTTCACTTCTGTTTGTGTTGTGATTGTTTGACTGTGAGGAAGATATGCCTTGGTCTCGTTTTGCCTATGATGCATCGGGGCACCTGCTTTGCATCACAACTGTTTCATCATTTATGTACAATATTCTGAATGTACCTCTTTAACATGTGGGTAGTGGTCTGTAATAAACAGGGAGTGAATGTTGATTTAAATTTCTCGTCTGACTGACTTAATCAACTGTAAATAGCCTGTTTCGTTTTTTCAGAAGGAGGAAAAGGGCAAATCAGTGACTTTAACTAAGGAAATGTTCATAATCTCATCCTAACCCTAAAATTTAATGGAGATTATAAATACAGCTCATCAGTAAAATTTAAAATAAAATAAAATATTATGGTGCACCGTTTCCAGCAGCTGTGAACACAGCATACAGACTGCACACTTCTTTACCCCCCCTACAAAAAGAGCTTTATTGGACAGGCCTTTCTTGCTGCCAAGTATTCTCTGGAGAAAACCTGAGCTTTCTAACATTGACAGTTTAAAAAAATGCTGAGGATAAGAAGGTAAGATGCTTACAATCCCACTGATGTGTCTGGAGCTGCTTTCAATTAATTCTATTTTTACTCTTATTTTCCCTTGTTTTTAGGGTTCTACAGTCTCAAGGGAAGCCAGCGACAAGGAGAAGGTGTGTTTTATTTCTGTGCAGTAATGGCTGCTGACGTGATGGAACAAAAATAAAAACCCTTAGCTCACCCCAGAGGCAAACCTGTCAAATGACAGCTAAATTAAGTAGTTATAAGCAAGCAGATGTATTTCAGTAGTAACATTTGTACTGCCCTTTGTACTGTGTAAAGCTCAGTTTTTAGACAGTTACTTACTGTCAGTTATTGCAGTGTGACTTCTGCCACTCAGGCAGACCAGGAAACAGTGAAAGACCATTGATTTTGACCTTTATCTCTATGTATTTGGTATAATGTGACTCTTATGAACTGCAATACCAGTTTGCATTGTTTTTATCTATTGATCTCCTTAAATCTTACAGCTATCTCTAATTAGCAACATTACCAAATAAAACTGATATTCTAAATACGGATAACCTTTTTTTGGACATGAAAGTTTCTCCTGTTACTGTTTGATACCATGACACTGTCTCTCTCTTCAGGCTAAAGAACTCCCCACTTTCAAAGACAACGACTTCCTGAATGAAGGCCAGAAGCTACAGATAGGAGATGACAACAAGAAGTACTTTTTGGAGAAGCTAAAAAGGGACGTGGAGGTAAGAAATACACTGCATTCAGAAAGTGTTACATTTTTTTTAGTTTGTTATATTGCACAGTTTGTATGCTAAAATCAAAAAAATCCTTTTTTGTCTTCCCTGAAAGATTGACTATGATGTGTAACTATAAGAAACCCAAGTTGGAGATATGCTAATGAAGCATTGGACTGAATGTTTTCTGGGTGTGTCATATGTGTTTGTCAGTTCTTGGCCACCCTGAAGATCATGGATTACAGTCTCCTAGTGGGTATCCATGATGTGGAGCGGGCAGAGCAGGAGGAGATGGACGTGGAGGGTGTGGGAGAGGAGGAGGAGTACGAGAACGATGGGATGAGTGGAGGCGTGCTTACCGGCTCCTTCGGCACGCCTCCGGACAGCCCCGGAAACCCTCTCAACTGTGGAGGATTCTTCGGCCCCGGGGAGTTCGACCCCTCTGTGGACGTTTACGCAATCAAGAGCCACGACAGTGAGCGTTGTCTTTGACATCCATCTGACATAGTGACCATAGCTGTAGCTTTATATTAAGCACAGGCAGATGAAAATTTGCAAGATACTGTTTTTTCCCTGTTTGTTTATTTCCCTTAAATTCCAGGCAACTATTCTCCATAACAATTAAACTTAATCTTCTTTATTGGCAAAGTCAAGAGTCCTCCAAACAAATGAGTGGAACAGTCAAAGCTGCATGCCCCAAACAATAGTAGTAGAGATGTGCATCACACTAAAGCAAAGAAACAATAGCATGGCAGCTTGTATCACTGTATCTTCAGTTCAAAGTAAAAACTTGTGATTGTTTTTTTCGTGATTAGGTGCTGTGAAGAAGGAGGTATACTTCATGGCTATCATTGACATCCTCACGCACTATGATGCTAAGAAAAAAGCTGCACATGCTGCCAAAACTGTGAAACACGGGGTGAGTGCAAAGACCAGTTCATGATTTAGCCATTGATGGTTACACATAGAGAAGGAAGAAGTGTTTGTGCAATAATAGATATATAGATAAATAAATATTTTTATAATATTTTACTGGAAACATTCTGAAAAAATAAGCACATGAATGCATATATTTGAAAGTTTTTGTAAATTGTTAAATTCAATGTATTATTATAGAATGCTGTTTTATCACCATCTTTTCATCCAGACAGAGTTTTATTAGATATAGTTGAACTTTTTAATACAGTTTTCGCCTGTGTCTGCTGTGCCCTCCATACCAGCATGCTAACAGTCAGCAAGCTAGCTGGATCCAGTTAGCTTGAACGTACAAAGAGAGAGAGTTTTTGCTCTCCACAAAGTTGTCTTTTTCTGAGAATAGCAACACAGCTGAGGTAACTGAATTAATGAGCTAGCTGCTGCTGCTAACATTGACTCTTAACTTAAATGCTGAGTAAAAGTCCTGAAAGAAAAATAATTTATAACATTATATATGGAATACATTTAGGATTTTTTTATTTTATTTTAAAAGGACCATGTACAGCTTTCAACATAAATGTCTCCATTTGATGCGCCGCACCAGATTGTAACTTCAAGCTAATTTGCATATTGAGTCCCTTGGCAGGTCTGACATGGACTGCTAGATTGACAGAAGAAGAAAGTAAACTGTGATATTATCTGACTGATTAGTAGAACTGGGTGTTAAAATCCCTGGTGTTTCTGCACTGCACTGACTTGAGTTGGGTTGTTCTTGGAGATGACCACTAGATGATGTTGCTACTATTATGACACATTGTCAGTGTCATAATGACATGACATTTTATGGGCATAATGAATAAATGTTAAATTGTAACAAGTATCACCAAATTAATCTTTAATGAAAACAGTTTTATGATGGTCTATAAATATAACAAAGCAAGTGGGATTTTCAAGCTGTGCATTTTGGCTTATGTAGCACAAACAAATAATTGTTCCATATATCTCATATTTTCCCTTTTTTGTTGTTTCTCAGGCGGGGGCCGAGATCTCGACGGTGAACCCAGAGCAGTACTCCAAACGATTCTACGAATTCATGTCCAACATCTTATCATAGACTCATCTCCCATCTCCCAGTCCAGCCAGTCACGTCCTGTCATAGATCTGTCAAATGCCACGCACTTATTTCACTTCTCTCTCACCTCAGTGTAGGTTCATCTCCCCCCGGCCTCTCTACTCCCTTAAAAAGAACTGACCAGTATCCTCCCACAGCCAGGACCAGTCTGGCAGGATGGATGTACTGAGCCTGTTACACTCTCTCACAGAAACACACCACCATCTCCTCCCTGGTTCTCTCATCCTCTGCAAGGATAACTTGTGAAGCCCCTCACTGAATTTGGAACAACATCCCGATAATCTCCCTGTCCTTTTTTATTTTATTTATCTGCGCCCCAGTCCTCCTCAGCCATCTTGCTACTCCTCACGCCAGCACGGAAACTGTCTCACTAATGCCTTGAACGAGTGTGTCAGCTTCAGCGGTTAACAGTCCGTTAGTAAAGTCTCTTCGGTTTCTGTTCATGTTGTTGTTGTTCTTATGATTTCTATTAGACAAAAACACACACACACATACACACACGCAGATGTAAACAACACACACTCGCACAGATGCAGAATGGTCAGATTGCATGACAAACTCTTTGACAGTCGCCATCAGGCTTCTCTCTCAGCAGCAAAAAAAAGGACAGCTGATAAATTGGAATGACAGGGGATAAACACATTAATATATAATGGTGTATTAAGTAAATGAATGCAATATCAAAAATGCATGGCTGATGTGTACATGAGACTCCACCAGTAAGTTGAAACATCAAACCACTGAAAATTAGCATCTGAGTGTTATGACTAAAACAAAAAACTAGAAAAAAAATTGGTGTTTGAATGTTACGTTGCCATATTGTTTTTGAATATTTTTGAAATTTTAACCGTGAGCTTGGTGGAGGTCGGTCTAAGAGAAAAAAAAATTGACATTAAAAGGGGAATTCTGCAGCAAATACTTGTTTTATTACCATGAGGATCATTTTTATATCTTGTTTACATTAATGTAGCAATTTTGTGTTTGTATACAGTATTGTTTTGTTACCAACAGACATTAGAAAAAAAGGTTACTTGAAAATGATTCATTGCATATTAAAGGGAGTTTTATCTTGTTTTTGTTGTTTGGCTTTGCTCATTTCTCCAGTGACTGTTCATCTATCTATCCATCATCATATCTACATCCAGACTAAGCTTTTCATCCAGGTATTTAAATTTAATATATCCTTTATCCCACCTTGTCTATTTATTTTGGCAATATGTTTGAAAAAGTATCCTTGGCCTCAGCTTGGTGTGTTTGGATGCTGCAGGACAAGTTAAATGTGAAAGCTCATTCACCTTGAAAATAGTCATTTGACATGAAGAAAATTTTTTTAGATCACACGATCTCCATGACAACTGAGAAAGCATCATCCCCTCCAGAAGACCATTAGATAGATAAATAGATAGATAGATATTTTATTTATCCCTTAGGGGAAATTCAAGAATGAGATGCAGTTGAAAGCACCAGAAAAAAGCTAGTAAGTAGACCTTGTAAAGATGTTTTTGTCAAAACACCACAAAAGATACAGGGGAGAAGTATTTCATGAAGAATTATCAGGTTATATTGAAGGAGTACTTAAGCGATTTAGTACAGCAGTATAGTTTAGTGATACAAAGTCTTTTAAAAAGATTTTAAAAATGATTACAACTTTAGGAGCAGGGGCCCAAGTGTGCCTCAAACTAAAAACATTGCTATATCCTACAATTCCCACAATGCAACTTGGTAACCTATTTACGTTGGACGCTTGCTGGCAAGTAAACTCTCATGTCTAATAAACTATATGAAGCCTGTAAAGGAGGCTCTGAAAAACATTTAAAGTCTCAAGCTGACATATCTTTAACATTTAGACTTTTATAGAAAGTTCTTCAAAGCCACAGAAGATACCATAACTGTTTTTATGGGCTGAGAGGTACGACTCATGAATAGTAAAGAAAACTTTGTAAAATTGGTGAAATACTGTTTTAAGTTTAAATTTCCTTTTAATAATTCTTTCATTTTATTTATCTAAGTATGTGTGTAATACTCCAGTTTTGTTTTACTGACAATACCACCGAAACACAGAATGATGTTTATCACCATGTGGTTTGTGGTTAGTAATCCTGGATGACAGGGGACATTTGAATTCACTAGCCTGCGTCCAAGCAAAATTAATGAGAAAAAAACTTTAAAATCCTTTTGACCCTGTGTTGTCAGTTGTAAACACAACCCTGACATTGGGACTGGCCCTTAAAGATTTTCTTTGACAAAATGTCACAGATCATAGCGTGCATAGTTATAAAGACAACTGCATGCCTCTGTAGTGAGTCATTAGTCTGGTGCCACATAAACCATGAAAACTTCAGTTAACGAACTTTCAACACTATAGCTACTTATGTCTGTAACAACACAATGCATTAAGTGTCATCTAAACCAACAATCATCACCTTGGATCACATATTAAATCCAGTTGTCAAATATGACACCTTGGTTTGGTGCAGACAGAAGTTCTTAACATGACAGGAATCAAATTCACTGTTTAAACCTAAGTTTATTGAACTATATCAATAAGAAAAAAAGAGTACAAGCATTGTTTATTATTTTTATACAAAACGTGTTGGTCAAATGTGGGAAGAAAACAGAAGGCCTAGTCCATCCTGGCCTTCAGGGTTCGTGTGGTGATCTTGTCTTTCTCACTGACAAAGAGAAGAAAAGGCTGTCAATCACTGCAAACCTGTCATTCCACCTCACCCTAACTCATACATACCGTGCTTGTTATTACTATACTTACATGACATGTACAACTACTCCCATGCCAGACACCGCATCCCTGTCAACTGCGTTCAACATCGCCTGGGAGATGGTCTCAAACAGATCGTCTGGTTCCTGCGTAATCAAACACATTTCTCAAAATTAAGTCATGAATTTTAACTAACATTAACTAAGGAACATCTGTGGCCAGAGTGGTTGAAACCTTGGTACACCTCACACATTGTAAAGAGAAGCCGTGTCAATTAGCCTCTCTGTCTCAAATGGCATATACAGACAATAGATAGGGACAATTAACTGTACTGAAACAGTCGTTGACTGTAGAAACAATCCTATCTAACCTTGTAACTCTTTCCCAAAATGTTAGGCCTATATCTGTCAACTTTTCACTTACTACATATGGAAATGAATGCTAATTTAATTTAAAAGTACAAAAACGTACACATTAGGTACCTCATTAGCATGAAGAACACTGCAAACTTCTTATATGTAAAATTAGGGTAATACTCATCTACACATGTATAAACTGATACTAACTGTTGTTTAGCATCCAGCAACCAACCCACAGGTGTGACAGTGACTTCAGACTTCACACACTACTTACCATGTCCGGCTCCCACAAAGATTCACACATGCCGTACATCTGCTCTGAGCAGGTGCCGCTCACAACAAAGTCTTCTGTCACCATGGGGCAGCCAATCAAATCCAGGGAGCAGATGAATGGCTCCAAGGTTTTGGGATCTAGTCCTGCAATCACAGGCTCGATGTAGTACGGCCCAAACCTAATGAGAGGATCAGACATTAAGTACACTGTCCTTTACCTTAGAGTGGGAAGATCTAAAATTAAGTTCAACTCACTCACCTCCTTTCATACAACAGGTTGGAGACCATGCTCATGAAGGTCTTGGGCTTGATCTGGCGACCCTCCTTCAGCTCATACAGGTTTAGTCTAAATTTAAGCCTCTGGGATCTACACACAATGCAAAGACGTGCAGTTAGCATCAGTGTTATCAAAGAGATGCTACATATGCATCAGTCCTGATACATTCTACATTGGATATTACTGCAATTATCAATAAAGTTGACTACTGTTAACTGTGTTGCAATGAACTTGGGCTCCAGGCTAAATTTGTGTGTGTTGGTACCATTATTTAAGGTCTGAAAGTTGTCACTCATTTTGTAAAGCTTCAAAGAAAACTTGTCACTATGCCCTGGAGGTGAAAGAACCACTCTGTCACATTGACAGAAAAATAAATTGAGGTTGTAGACACTTACACTGTCTGAACATCAGTGGCCAGTCCAGCAAGCCCAATGTACAGCCTCTCTCCCATAGGGAAGATCTTCTGGAAATCTGTGGTGACCATCTGAGCCTGAATGCCAAATCTCCGGTCTGCTGCTATCGCCACGCAGTTCTTCCCTCGCATGGCCATGACAGCCCCTCCATTATAGTTCATAATAGACTGGATGAAGACAAAAAAAGAGAGCAGTATGTCAGTCAGTGCAGAATCAATTAATAGTTCGATTGATTAGTCTGTTGACAGAAACTTCTCAGCAACAGTTCTGATGTATCAATTCATTGTTAAACTAAATTTAAGCTAAATGACAAAATAAGAAATTTAAATATGTAAATTTGAGCTCTAAGGGATTGTAATAAGTATTTCTCTTTTTACTGATATTTTATTGCAAGTTGGTTAATTGAGAAAAGAACAGATATATTCATTGATAAAAAAACATACTTGTGAGGCAAAGCCCTACTATGAAACATAAGGATGAATAACAATTCTACAATAAGAACCTCAAAAAAATACACACACTTAAGTACTATAAGATATTTGTCCACAAAATGATATATGTGTAAAATGTTCATTACTTTACTTTTCATTTATCATATATTTACAAGCAAAAAAAGCATGTCAATTTCATTATTTCTAACCAACGTGCAGAAGTTATTCAAACTAACGAAAACTAGAACTAACAAAACAAATAACAGTAAAATCAGAGGTGTGGTGTTGGTACATAAACAATGGACATAAATTTCAATCGTAAAAATAATTGTAAATTATGTTTATATGAAATAAAACAACGTTAATGATTTTTGCAGATTGCAGATATGTTAGTTTGCTGCTGACAGTAGTTAACAAGCTTCAGCTCATCAATTTGACAGCTTCTGATCATACGTTGGCTGATGAAACAAACTTAAAAACAACAACTGTTTAAATCAATTGCAATAACAGTTATAAAAGCAAAAGTGAATCCAGGAAGCAACATAATGTACGAAATACAACGTTAGCTCATGTGCGTAAGTACTTAGCTTTATGGCTAATGCCGGCCACTGTTATATTCCTATTATTCTGTCTTGTTAACTGAAACATTACTTAAAAATTACGTAACCTAAGGACGGTGTGCTAATTTGTAAAAACCTAGCGTTAAATCCGTTTCCAGAGGATTTAAACTAACTTAAAAAAGCATGTTAAAGATATATATGAGCTAACAACATTAGCTTAACCGAGCTCTTATTACTGTTAGCCTTATTAACTCATTTTTAAACCATTCCACATAACATACTGTACACATATGATCTATGTATGATGTTCTTACCATTGTGAAGGTGTTGTAGTATATTTCTAACTGAGGACTTGCAAACACTTCTCAGCTTTTAAAAACCACTGCTAGCTTCCCACAGTGACTACACGATTTAGAAACACAGAAATTTGACTAACTTGCTTTTACAACGTCATCGCTTGCACAAGGGTGATTGGCTGGATGAACGTTAAGTCGGTGCAGAGCGCCACTGTCATTGGGTGATATGGGCGGTGTTGAACGGTGCAGGCATAGTTTGGTTGAGGCGTGTTAAAGTGAAATTAAAACCGGGAGGTTTTTCTTGAAAATGCTAGTGCTGTGCTGTCACTGCCAATTTCTGTCCCCTGTGGATCCTCACTGGGTTATTGTTATTTTTATCGATTCACGTTTCTGTTGTTTTTCTGCTCAGCGAATAATAATGAATGACAATACCAAAAAAGGACTATCCTACTTCGTACTATCCTTCCCCAAACGGTATCAAAACTTATTCAGTTAGTACAAATATTTAGCTAACAGGGCAACCACCTGTTCATATTACCCCAACTGTAACCACTAAATTCAATAAACGAGTTACAATGAATTCTGACAAAATCCTGTCTATTCTTAATGATATAAATCCTACTTCTGAAGATTTTTACTATACTTATTTGAAGTATCATTATCTTCATATCCTGATGAGAACAGCTCTCCTGTTCAAAATTTTGCAAGATGAGCTCTGTCATATCAGGTCTGGCACATGCAACCACACTGAAGTTATTTTATGTAACCTGGAGATGTTCCATTGATTATGATGGTGTTGATGTGAAGTTTATGCTTTAAGGTTTGTTTTATTGAGCAGAATCAGAATGACAGAGTGAAGATACAGGTTTGTTTTAAAAAGAAAAAACAAGTAATGGAGCTCTAGAAATATGCTTTTATTCCAGTTGCTACACACAGGATTACATCAAGTAACAATGATATATATTACAAAAACCTTTTGAGACAAAAGCGGGTCTATTATACTGTAAAAACAAAAGTAGTATACTATACAGAGTTCAGACAATATGAACCTTAAAGGGGTACTGGCTTACTAGAATATAACTAGAACTGATCAGCCCTGATAGACTGTTTGCATTTGTCTGAAATATAAATTATGGTCCCAGTGTGGAATTTGCTTTTCAAAGTAAAAGCAACACGATTCCCTGTTTGAATTCCACACCATCCATCCTTCTGCCTCAGTACATTAGAGACAGATAAACGAGGTGATAACACACTCTTTACAAGTGTAACCAATCAGTTCATGCACTGTGTGATAAAAGTGTTGTCTTCATCTCTTCATGAAGTTATCCAAGGAGGCTGGTGTCCTCTGAATGGAGTGGATATTCCTCTTCACTCTGTCTTCTAAGGAAGAGCTGGCAGCACTCTCCAACTTCATGTTACTGCAAGAGAGAAAGGCGTAGTGTTACTGAAGCTGGAAATTAGCTGGAAACAAGAAAGATCAAAAGCAGGTAAAGATTATTACTGTGTTTAAAACAGAACAAGAGACATGAGTGCCAAAGCATCACACCTTCATGTTGCTCTGAAACTTACTGGATGAAGCCAGCATGGCGGTCATGCTTGGTGTTTTGTTCCCGCTGCCTTTCCTGCTCGTCTTGCCTCTTGTATCTCTTCACATTATTCTCCCTGTCCTCCTCCCTCTGCTTGGCCTCGTCCATCATCTCCCTCCTCTTTCGCTCCAGGTCATCTGCAGAGAGCTTCCTACGCCAGGCAGAAAAAATAACTGTGAAAAATTACTGGAATCGATTCAGTGAGAGCATCAATTAATGCACTGAGTAACAGATTACTACTCAAACAGCATTTTCTGATTACGTTATCCCAAATAACATAGTCAGAATTGTACAAATTAACACAAGTGGAGAAATTAAACTTTTGTTGCAGTGGCATTTTGTACATTTCTAGGGCTTCATCAGTCTATGATTACTCTACCAGAATTTCCACTGCATTTTGAGACAGTTTGCTTGGCGACACATGCTCATACACTTTAAATCTACTTGTATTTACAGCTTTGAAAACAATAAGCTCTGATTGCACAAAATATGCATATAACATGGTAGTACGTTAAAGAGAGGATTTGAGATTGACCACTAACATTGTAATAATAGCAAAATGGTAATATGAATCGCATAATTTCCTCTGCATGTAATTATTTTAACCAAAATACTGTGTAATTCAGTATTTTTACTATAGCCATTCATTTGGCATGATCAATGACTGTACAAGTGCAGTGTATATACTTTCTGAAGAGCTGTGAACTCATACTTGGACACGTTGTTCCTCTGTCTCTGGTAACGCTCTCCCTGGGGGCTGGAAGCTCTGGGCTCGACCTTCCTGTCGCTTCTGTGTGAGGAAGAGGAGGAGGAGTGATTGTCCCTATAGTGCCTGTGAGGCGATCTAGAGCGGCTCCTCTCACGGCGTCCCGAGTAATTGGACGGAGCTGAGGACTGGTGATATCTGCCAGCAGGGAGCTGAGAGGAAAAAAGAAAATGTTAGGACTTAAACAGGTCCTGGTCCAGTGAGAAATGAATCGTTAAAATCACAGGTTACATCTCTGCTTCTTACTGACCTGTAGCCCGTAGCCTTGAATATGATGGGAACGAGCCTTGGTGTCTGCTGAGGAGTCATCTCGTGAATGTGACCTTAAAATAGACCGAAGACGATAATTAAAACAATTAAGACTTAACTAATTAATTGAATGTCCTCCATGTGCCAAAACATGCCAACATGGTCTTTACCATATGTAATTTACTGTGCTCGTTGAGCACACATAAATCACATATATACTGTATGTTCCAGTTATTTCTTAAACAAGCTCCTTACATACCTGTGTTTTTTCTCAGCTTCCTCGTCTGAGCTTGAACTTGAACTCCTTCTCTTGTGCTTCTTCTCCTTCCTCCTCTCTTTGTCTCCTTTCTTCTCCTTTTTGTCCTTCTTCCTCTTCTTTTTCTTGTCTTTCTTGTCAAGATTCTGGCGCAGCTGTGAGAGAACCAACTCATGTTTTACCATAAAAAACAAATCCTCTCTTTTCTAACACAACTGTATTTGTCTTGTGAGAATTTAGTTAGAACATTGCTGAAAAATGCCAAGAAGGCCAACACATGAAAATACATCTATCTAAAAGAACTTTTGTAGAAAGTTCAAACATCTTAAAAGGGTTAGGGGTAGGATTAGGGTTAGCCCTAACCCTACAAATGCCAACATTAAAATACATTTTCCATAATTCTCATCAAAATAGTAATTTTACCATTTCTTTGATCCTCTTCATCTTCACTGGATTAGTCAAGACTTCCCTCTTCTTTTCTTCCTCACGTTTCCTTAACAACACAGACAAAATATAAACTAATTTGCCACAATTAAGTACCATTCCAGTACAAATTACATGAAACTTACCTGATTTCAAAGAGGGGGTCTTCCCTGATCTTGGCAGCCAGGTCGAGGCTGGAGGCTGGGGTGGTGGGGTTGAAGATAGACCCAGGCAGGAGGCCAGTCTCAGCTGATGGGCCGCTCTCTGGCTCCTCGTATTGGTCGGTAATCTGCTTGTCAACGGGACGTCCCAGCAGATACTCATCTCTGGACACCTGACCTGCAGGGCCCTGGTACATCCAGTCCAGGCGATCATCCTTCTTTCTGTCATCATACCAAAAATACAACATGACTTGGATGCTACACTTTTGTCTTAACCACCAAAACATTGTCCTTGATAATCTGAGAGAGAACTAACTTGATGGCACCACTGTCCTCTGCATATTTCGTCATTTCTTCTCGGGCTCGTTCCTCTTTCAGCTCTTTCTGGAGCTCCTCAATCTTCTTGCGTTCAGCCTCATATTTCTGTTCAGCTTTCCAAACACGCTCAATGTTTTTCATAGTCTGGGGATGCCAGCTCTTTTTCAGGTTCTGGCAGAAGACAAGGAAAACAAATGTTATCTTTAGAGTGCAAAATTATTTTGAATGGGTTTAACAATAGACAGAATGAGTAAAAACGTCTGAAAGCATTAATTCGGTAACGGCAGATTTGAATGAACATGTTTCCCTACTTGTTGGCAATAATGATATGGCCTAATAATAATAATAATAATAATAATCATCATCATCATCATCTACTAGGAATTGATAACATCTTCAGGTGTATTCAGCACAGTTTCAAAACAAATCTAATGCTCAGTCACTTATGCTAACATTAAGCTACTGCAAACTAAAGTCGGTAGACTGTTTTACGTTAGTAGTAGCTATGAAAATATCTACTCCTCATAAGATGAGTACGAAATGCTAAACTGAACTTCAGCTCGAAACAATTCCCAATAGATATTAACTTGTGTTGTAAGGGCTGTGTAGTAACCAATAATGAAACAAATATCTTTAAATACCCATATTCTAAATGAAGTTTGTTATTATCACTTTCTATACCGGAGAAAGCGTCTATCGTGGATGAGATAGGTCAAACTTACCAGATCACCGCCCCCCATCTTGAAAAATTCGTCGTTTCAGTCCAACAAGAAATGATACTAGACAAGTTTGTCCTTTAACGATGAAAGGTGGAACAGTGAAAGTTTAAGGCTAGCTAGAAAATGGAGCTACCGAAGATTGTGTGTGATGTTTTTAAAGTACTTCCGGTTTTGTGTGATTCACATTCCGGTTCCAGCTCATGTTGCCTTCGCGTGCCCAGCGTAAGCTCCGACATTACAGACGTACCGTCGTGGAGACAGTTAAGGATATGACCAGAGACAGTAGAGAAAAGTATAGAGGATCTTTGATATGACTCAACAGGACTTGGTGGTGGTTTTGGTTACAATAACCACAGTTATACACATTTAGTTGTACAGAAATACATGTAATTGAACTAGTAGTTTAACTATATTTATGACTAACTTTCTGGTTGTTCAACTAGTTCATAGTTATTCAAGTATTTGGATTACCTAAAGTCAGCAACTGGACCCTGAAGGCCACGGATTCAGAAAAGCTTTACTCGGTGGTTCCTTGATTTTTTGGTTTGTAACCCATTAAAACAAAGCATGTGGTTTTAATGTGGACATAAGTTATTAGCAGTTTCACCACACAGGCGTTTGTCGTCAGTTCCATTTGAATGCGTTTTATAGGCCCGAAGAGGTGAAAGTAAAAAAAAAATGCATCAGAGCAAAAGTCAGGGAAAAAATGTGTAACAAATATATATTTTTGGTTTCTTATTCCTTTAATCATCTTCTGACCACACCAATTCATTTTGGGATCCCACGGGCTGTCCAGAATCCACATGGAAACCCATGGTTTAACTATTGCATTAAAAACAACCAAGAATAATTATAATGCAGAATAACCACTTCTGATCGTACAGAAGAGAAAATTTTGGTACTGTGGACAGGCTCTAAAACATACAAAACTACTTCTACTAGGTAGATTAGTTGTAGTTGTAGTAGAGATGGAAGCTAATGGGGATCCAAATAAACAATAAACAACAATAAACTACTATACATAATACTACTAATACTTATAAGAGTAATAATTATGATGATGATCAGGGAGGAAAGTAACAAAGTAGGCTACATTTACTTCACTATCTGTACTTTACTTGCATATAATTTTTTTTTTTTTTTTTTTACAAACTTATGACTTTTACTCCACTACACTTATAAGACAAATATTGTACTTTTTACTCCACTACATTTCTATGAAGTTCTTGTTACTTTGAAGCAGAGCTTTAAGTCAGCAAAATTCATTTTCTTTTATTTTGAATGATGTGATACAGGAGAAAAAACAATCAGCCAACTCCTACACTGTCAGTCTTGTTGTGCTGCTGCATTTTTGAACAGATCAGTTTGAGCTTGGCGGTGGCCTAATGATGGCTACGTCTGATCTGAAGTACATGTTTGAAATTTTACAGTTAAAGAAAGATTCCTTTAGTTTTAAATGTTTTCTGTGTTGACCACGAACAAACTTCATCACTACCTACAAAAAAGAAATACGAAAACGACAATAGCTCCTTCTGTTGATTCAGTTGTGTTTTTATGGCTATTGCTACAGGCTTTGAAGCATATCCTACAAGCTTTTTATTCTCCAGGTTCTACAGCCAGTAGACTACAGTCAATTCATTCAGTAGGTTGTTTCACAGTTATTAGGTTTAGGTGTAAGTGTGGAACAATACAATGAGTTGACATTGAAAAATGTACTTTTTAAATACTTTTTGATTTTTTAAAATAATTTGTAAAAGCAAGTACTCCAGTACTTTAACTCAAGTAAAAATTTGACTAAACAACTTTCACTTGTAGTGGAGTAATATTTGACCAGGAGGATCTACACTTGACTCAAGTAATGAAGTTGTGTACTTTGTCCACCTCTGATGATGATGATGATGATGATGCTGATGTCTTATTTTGGGAGTACAACACAACAAGCTTCAACACAGACACAGAATATATTTTTTATTTAATAAAGGACAATAATAGATTAAATACAAGTTATTACACCATGATATTTAACTTATTCAAAGTTTTTGAACTTATTTTATTACAGTCTCCACAACTAAAACATTTACTACAGCAACCAATTAAAAACATTTGTCCATTTTGTTCTACTGACCATAATAAAAGAAAATATCATGAGTCTATCTATAATAACATTAAAAAAATAAAATAAAATAATAGTCAATATGTAATAATTGGCTGATGTTTAAGCACTATCTTCCATTTCTTATCTTCTATACATAAATACAGCAATCGTGTGCCTCCAATAATGCAAGCTCCCTAGTTTATAGAAATCTTAGCCTAATGTCTGTGATGGTTTACATACATCCTAATAGTGTTTTAAACTGTAAAGCTGCTCACACTGCTTCCTACAGAACTATTGATCATACAGTATTGATTATGAATGTTAACTATCCAGAACAAATAACCTAAACAATTTTCTGGTTTGTGCATTGTACAACTACATTTTATTACAGTCTTTCTCTGCATGCTAATCAAACGCTAGTCAGAAGGTTGTCATGTTACAACAACGCATTTTGCAGAATGATTTGTCAGTGTTGAGCACGGAAAAACTGACGCACCAACATCCGCTAATGAAATGTGTTGAGAGAGAAGCCCTTCACTCATTCATCATGACTGGGACCACAGCTTGATCCAACATGCAAATGGTTATTGAGTTCATGATATTTGGAAGAGCTGCATGAAGCCACTTCATGAGGAACAGCTGGATAATATTGGTAGGACAACTGTTTGCTTCCACAGAAGCCTAAACCTTTTGAGGCATGAATTCCGCTCCATTAAGATTTTCTGCTGCACATTTATGATACAAAAACAGCATAAATTTTTTTTATTTTATTTATTTATTTGCCTGTCTGCTGTTTGGATCTAGTCAATTGGCCTACAGTGGCTTTTTTTTTTACTTTTTTTGCTGACACCAGCTGCTGGGACGAACACTTGGACCCCAAAAGAGGGGGGAAAAAAAGACGATTGAAACTCTTTCTTACCTGTATAGCAAATATTACAAAAATATTTCCCATGTTCATGCCTTTATTTTCACTCAGGAATTGAGTTTTATCTGGTTGGGTATTTGAACAATATTAGAATCCATGTGTGCTGAGGGCCAAGTAATCGTATTAGCAGTGGTGGAAAGTAATCAAGTACATTTACTCTACGTACTGTACTTAAGTACAATTTTGACATACTTGTACTGTAAGACTTCAGTTCAGTGCCCTTTCACCCTGGAGAAGAAGTTGACCCCTCCTGATTGTCATTGTATAATTCGCACTATGAGTGAGACTGCACCAAAACAGTAACACTGTGGACCAGATAGCCAAACAGTGAGCTTGAATATGCCAAAGGTGCAAGTGAAGGGAGCTGCAGAGTTGGGTGATAATTAGCTGTTAGTTTGTCACTGTGACCAACAACTTTCACATTACTCAGTCATTTGATCCATTGTTGATCCCAAAAAAATATCGACTAGTGCAGCTTTAAATTTGAGCACCGCATAGGCCACTGGATTAAACTACGTTTTTGGACCTGTGATGTAATGAAGTGCTACTTTGTGCTGGAAGTTTCAGTCAACGCCAGCAACCTGTCCTGACTGGGTGGATCTGTGGAGTCGTGTTTATACAAGATTTGGCCGCTGTCATAAGCATGCCACAACAGACTGCCACTGCTTCATCTAATTCTTCTTACCTGGCAGAGGTCTTCAGCTGCTGTGACCACTTTTCATTTTTCCAGTTCAGTCAGTGAGGATTTGTGAGTTTACCGTTTCACATCATTGGTAGAACTTAGTGATTCTTTGCATTGCTGTGTTCCATCAGGTAACTTCAACACATGTTCACATTCTCCTACTGTATGATCATTCTCATTAATAAGTGTCATCTATTATATTATATATAGTATATTATATCATATTATATTATATTATATTATATTATATTGTATTATATTATGTTATATTATATTATATGATCAACATCACATTAGCATTCATCGTATAACATCACAGGACACTGCCATGGCACAGCATTCTTGTCTTGTTTGTACTTTCATTTAGTTTTTGTACCATTTTCATTACTTAGATACCATCATACACACACCCAGTTCAGTGGTCTGTACTGTCAAGTGTCCAAATGGCTAATGACCTCTAAAAAATTAGAAAATGCTGCATCATATTCCAGTGTCTCATCACAACTTGTGCAGTAGGCTACTCTCATACGGTGACAAAAGGAAAACATCACCACTGTCTGCTTTCTCTCTGTTCGAAGGCACGCTGCCCTTGAAAATGGTTAAACTGTGTCGGAGGCAAACACTGCCCCAACTCCTTTATAAACACATTTGATTGATGTCATTGTAAACAAAGTTAACAAGCCACCTTCAGTTGAACTTGAGCTCTAGCAGCAATGGAAGTCTGGCCACAAGCTGCAGCTTCAGCCGGCTGCCTCCTAAGCCACCTTTCACCTTTAGTAAACACAGAATAAAGTTTTATCCACAGAATCAGTAAAATTCATGTTTTTTTTCTGTGTTGTAACATTTAGTTTATCACTGGGTTAATTAACCCAGTTGATAAATTCACAGGACCACAGACATGTACTTCCATCCAGCTTTCATCAGGAAAGGTTTGTCCAAACCTTTCTTCTTTTCTCTATCCTATCATATAAACTGTGACACCTCTAGGACGAAGAGGGGAACAGATGGTAAACCTTTGGTGAATGATGAAATTAGCTGGACTGCCCCGTCACACTGGAGACTGAGGGGTCTGTCTCACATTTCAGCTTCAGCGGCGGCTCTGCGCTGTCAGACGCAGACACGTTTGAGGACGACTGAGGAGGTGTGGTTGCATCGAAGCCCTTGTCCATCCTGCCGTCTCCGTTGACCCTCTCCTCGGCATGTCCTGGCGGGGACTCGTGTGTGCGCATGTGCTTGGCCAGGTGGTCGTTCCGCATAAAGACTCTGGGGCATAGTGCGCAGCTGAACTTCTTGGCTCCGGTGTGCGTCTGCAGGTGGCGTTGCAGTTCATCAGAGCGCGTGAATCTCTTGCCACAGAAGAGCCAGTTGCAGACAAACGGCCGGTCCCCGCTGTGCCATCGTAGGTGCGCCTTCAAATGGGAGGTTTTAGCATAGGCTTTGCCGCAGCCGGGGATGTGGCAGTTATGCATGTGCTTCCTCCTGCTGTCGTCAGTGCTCTGGCCCAGCTGTTCAGCGTGGACGCAGTTAGGGCAGCGACACACGGCCTGGCCGGCACCTCTGGAAGAGGAGCGGCGCTGGGGCTTGGGCCGGGCTGAGACAGAGGTCTCCTGTGGTTCCTCCAGGGAGAACGGTTCTTGCTGCAACATTTCAGGGGCCAGTGGCTCCATCTTGAAGCCGTCCTGGGGGAACAGGTGAGATGAATGTGAAGCTGGAGCATGTTGAGCTGGAGGCAGGGCGCACAGCTGTGGGTCAGAGCCGTAAGGCCCTAAAGAGGGCTGCAACCCCATGGAGCTCCCTGGACTCACTGAAGGCAAGCCTACACCCTGACCCGTCTGCAGGTCTATCCAGCTCCCCGGCTGGACATCTCTGTGGAGGTCCCACCAGGAGGGGATGTTCATGTCTTCTGAGCTGCCACTAGGTGGTGCTGTCCGTAACCAGGGCTCGTAAGGGTGGGCCATGTGAGCAGTGGGTGCAGGTGCAGGATTCTGGACGTGGTCAGCCACACACAGTGTTGTTCACTATCCTTTGGTTGCGGCGGGGAAGATTAGCACATGCTCAGTTGGTGATACATTGAAAAAACCTGCGGAAAGAAAGAACAGAAAATAGTTATCTCTTCAAATCTCTCTCATCTCTCTGTGTTACATATCCTCAGTGACTTCACTGAAACATCTAACAACTTTGAAGTCTTGAGGTCATTTTTCTCAGTCTGAAAGGCTTTGAAGTTACTCAGCTCCTGGCCTAAATCCTCCTGTCTACAACATTTAAATAACCAACCCCGAGCACACCTCCTTCATCGCCATGGATACTGCAGTTCTCACGCTGCGTGGCCGAGGAGGCAGCAGAGAGGGGGAGACAGACGTGTCCAGGCAGAAGCCTGCCACATGCATCCGCTGCCAGGTACTTCCCATGGAGGACAGTCAAAGACAAGCGCAAAGAAAACAACATCATCGACTCCGTGCAGAGGCAGAGGAGCAGTGGGGGGAGATAAATGCTGGTGAGATGGGGGGAGGGCCGAGTGAGAGAGGGAGTGTTGACAGGAGAGCAGTTTGGTGAAGGAAGAAGTTCCAGGGAGGTATGGCTGCAGGCCAAAGTCTATTTGTACGTCTCTGAGGTTTGTGGAGATGAAACCTGGCAGACAGGAGAACCAGTTTTTTATGAATCACACATGATTTACAACAACAGCCCTCCAGGCAAGTTACAAAAGGAGCCCCGTAAAACGCCCCGCCTCTTACACACTGGCGGCAGAGAGCATCAACAGTTGCAGACTGACGACATTCAGGAGCATGAGAATGGGAGTCCAACAATAACATAAGAACAATTGCTCTATTTATATAATTATGGGCACACGTTCTGTAACAGCATCCTGTCCCCAACACACTCCAGGTATTTTCACTCGTGCGCACTTCACCAGCGTCAGTTGGCCATCCCACAGGGAAGGAAGGGCTTGAGTTTCTAAAGGTGACACAAAGCTTGTTAACGCTCAATAAGTCTGTGGAAAATTTTTGACGAGAGGCTACCAGCCTACCAGACTGGTGCTTGGCTCCAAACATGTCCTAGCCCCAAACAATCCTGTTGACTTCCACCACACCCCCATCCCCGAACGTCTACAATTATCTTTACAGCAGGAAACAGTAAACTAGTCTGAAGCTCGAGAGACTGGAATCTTAGTCTTGAGATCACTTGATGTGATGCCATATTTGACATAGCAAACTGCACAAGGTCGCCCAGAAACGAGAGGTCAAGTGTCAGGTATACATCCTGTCTGATATGTAGATCCATTAGAGGCGGGCAGAGTTTGCAGGTGGCTCGGCTCACAGGTTGTGTCACTGACGGTGAAGTAGATGTGCAGTTTGTTAATACGGCGAACCAAGAGGGTTTAAGTGTCAAACCCACTCAGAGAGGCTTTCCAGTCGCAATGAAATCGTAAAGCAATTAGTTTGAAATTCTCTAATGAAAGGTCTGGTGTTAAAGGTCAAGCTGATTTATTTCATGTCGGCCTGGAGCCAGAACTACTGCTCTGTAATCTTTTGGGAATGTGACTCAGACGCACGGCAGAGCGCCCCCCCCCCCCTAACTCTGCTCGTACTGACACAACCGTAAACAAACCAGGACAGCAGCATCCTCTCCTGTTCGCTAAAGTGCTGGGAGCGCTTCGAGCTCCGAAGGGAAACAGCTGGCATAGAGGGGCCCCCTGGGGGGACGGCAACCTGGGAGGAGGAGGAGGATGGTACAGAGCAATGACAGAGCTCTGGTCATAAAACCTGCCCGACCAAGACCCGACAAAAAGCCCCCAGTTTACAAGTCTACAATCATAAAGATGCGCAAAGAAGGAGCGATGAGGAAGAAAGAACCCTATTTGTGATTTTTTAAATGACAACAGTACAATATGAATCCCAATATTTCCTAATATTTCCAAATTTGGAAAACTCACTAATTATTCTTTTCCACCAGTGGCTGCCCCCTTTTCACAACTTCTAATCTGCTAGTTTGTGTTTTCACATTAATATATTTTGAAGAGCATTTTCCAGCATAATTTCCAGGTCCATTTAAATCCTCAGTCTGTCCACCACAAGTCTCCCATCTCATCTTATCCCAGACATAGAGTAAGACAGTGATAACAGGCATGCTGACTGTCTGTGGACACTTTAAACAGACTAGTTTGGCTTAAATGGCATTTACAAGTAGTTTGTTTTAACCCGCTTGAAGTACAAGATGGAGTGGAGCGCATCAGTTCAGCAGGGGTCAGGTCGGCTGTCAGAAGAGTGAAACACGGCGAGCTTCAAACACTCTTCTGTTAAAATCAAAACTTTCTGACCTTTGCTAAATGCTATGATAAAGAGGAATGAACGTGACTTTATATTTATAATGTGCTACAACTGGATTTAAACTACATTGTCATTTGCCCACCTGAGTGAAGGAGATTAAGTTTGTGACATGCAGAGCTGGAAGGCTAATCTCTCTAAACGGTTTCTTTGCTCTTTAAGTCTAATTTGAGTGTGATCAAGTGCAGAGATAGGGTAGGTATGGATGACAGCTTTACATCCTCAGTGATTTAGGAATGTCTGTGAGATGCTGATTCAGACACAATTGCGTAAAGTGCCTCCTCCGCTGCATATTTTACTATAATTCATACAGCAGTTCTTGTGACAGCTGAGTGGTTTTTTTTACCATCCTCTTTCTTCAGAGTGGACAAAGTGCAAACATATATCTGTTTCAGATGTCATTTACAAAGTCACCATTATCTGCCGCTGTGCTTTATGTCTGAATGCCGATTTTGACACTGACTTTTCTAGTGAAAATGCACAAAAACAGGCATCTTGTTCCTGACAGTGCTGACAGTCACACACTGTCCTGCAACAGAAACACCTCCAATACAATTTCATGTTTCAGTATTTATGTCTTAAGGGTCAAAGACTTTAAATATCAACCATACAGACAGGATTTTATTAAAGGTGAGGTGTACAAAATGTGGCACCTGTTGTTTTGTATACAAGTCAAAACATACACTTATTACTTTAAACTTCATTTCTGCAGCTATGAATATTGTCTAGATACATATATACACAGTGGAAGTTAAGTACTTAAGTTCCTTAAACATTTTGAGTTACTGATATGTATATATAAATGTGTGTGTATATATATATATATATATATATATATATATATATATATATATACACACATTTATGTGTGTGTTATGTGTGTGCACTGGAACTATGTACTGTAATTAGTACTATATATATATATATAAAACCCTAACCCACACACAAACACATACACACGCACACACGCAGACACACACACACACACACACACACACACACACACACACACATATATATTTATATATTCATTTATTTATATAACTGGTACAGTCACTATTGAGATTAAAATTGTACATACAAAACGTGATCAGTTTACAAAATATGCAAATGCACTGTTTTAGCTGAAACTAAGCTTGGTTGAGGTGAGGCTAATTTTATTTACTTCGTATAATGAAGTAAATAAAATTAGCCTCACCTCAACCAATTACAGCGCTGAAGCTCCATTTACATACTGTGAGTGCATTAGCTCTGTACTTTTATTAGTTCTTATAGTTCTATACTTTTATTGCCTATTTTCATTTAATTTAATTTTTTGACTAATTTGCTGACCTCATTTTGAATATTTCTTCTACCATTGCATATATACTGTGTCTCTTAATAACAGCTGCGTATGAAATACTGATCACTCACCACGGTTTAGATGTGGTATTTTTGAATGAAACCGTTCCTATACCACACACCTCATAGAAACTCTCGTCAAAACACATTCATTTAATGGACATTATCAAATCCTATGATGTGCGCTTTTTAATAACCGTGTAAGATCAATGAATAATCAACCACTGAAACTACACTCTACCTGTGTATTTGCCTCTTATCTTCACTCTGGGAAATCTTTCATTACCCCCAGTTTTAGTAGGTATCACAGGGTCTCTGGGGTTTGTTCCTACAGGGAGCATGAAAAAGTTACAGTAGTCAGTGTACTTTAAATAACCTATAATTCTCTAACAAGAAAAAAGAGGAGCAATAATGGCATTAGATCAGAAATTAAAATTAACTGCAATAACAAGCAGATTTTATTAATATTTCATAACAAACATGCAGGTGTGATTCCCCCCTAATTTGTTATCACTTTAAATGAAACATTATTTAAGCTAAGATTTTAAAATCTGAGTGTTTGAAAGGCCACATCCTACTGAGACTGACCCTCCACACAAACAGCTCAGCAGAAAACTGCTAAACATAATCCACACTTTGATGTTACTATACCAGAAAACCCTAGACATTATATTCATATATCCAATACATATAAAAATTAAAACTTTGCTTATAAAAAATGAATTACAATATTTAAAGGTTTACTTATTTTTTGTGATTTTTTAATATTTGACTCCAAGTTAAAGTAATTTTAATGAATATGTTGAATCTACTAAATGTTCTGTTTATTTAGACTTGTTTTTAACTTGTTTTAAGCTGTAGGACGCGTCTACAATTTATAAATTATTAGGTAACCCAATATAGAGATTTGTGGTAATGTTAAAGATTTATGATCCAGATAACCTTAATGTAAACTCATACGGTAACACTGACAGTTGGTTGCAGTGATAGCAAATTAAAATCCTGACTTACCTGTTTGGCCTCGGAGCTTCTGCTGCTGTTATTTTCTTTTTGGAATAAATGAACTTAAACTTTGTCTCAGCTCAGCTCTACTGCTTCGTCCCTTCGTCGAAAAATGCCCAGAGAAAAATAATATCCTCATCATAATTCATCTGATTTTCTCTGTCGCAGACGGTCCAGGTGAGGGAGGCGCGCAGGTAAGCAGCATTGTGAGCAGTGACAGACTCTGTGATAGGCTTCGCGTCTTGAGTCTCTCCAGGCTCCGCCTCTGCTGCTGTGGATTCTCCCCCTTTGAAGATGCGCCCTCCGCGGCTGGAGGTGAGGAAACGGCTGACTGGGGGACAACACGGGGATCAAAGCAACAGCAGGCCCGTGTCAGAGCTGCCAGCAGTGCTGGAATATTACTAACTTATATAAGTACTCAAGAACAGAAGGTCGATAAGTGGACCACAAACCTGACGTACTTTTACTTCAGTGCTTCAGTTTTTGCCACTTCTGCTTCTGCTGCTCTGCACTTCAGAGGGAAATATTGTAGCTTCACCACATTGATTGTACAACCTGCCTGTTACTTTATACCAAGATCGTTCATACAAAACATATCATATAAACTTATTGCACTTATGGAAAAAAACAACCAAGAGTATAAAAATGGCTTCACCTCAGTCAGCTACAAAAGCAAAATGCTATCTACACATTAATGTATCACCAATAATAGTCTGATAATAGGACTATATACAACTCACAGGGTTCATTCTTTTGTAGCCTATTGTAATTTCATACTTAAGTAACATTTTCAATGCAAGAGTTTTACTTGTAATGGGGCATTTTTACTGTGTGGTATTACTACGCCAGTTTTTCCCAAACTGGGACCCATAGCCCCTCATAAAAAGCTGTAGTTTTAAAAGGCAAAGATTATTAATAATATATAATAATAATTCTTTCACCACTCCTATTTTCAGGTCTACAGTGCAGACGTGTGTGATTCTGGACGAGGTCTAACAACAACCACATTTCTGTAAAGTTTAAAATGAACAATAAAACAAAAAGATCCACAGAACAACATTTTAAATAGTGATGTAGATGTAAACAAAAGTGTGGCAGAGATCATGACGGAGCTCAGGAACTCTGCTGGACTCCGTGAGGACAGTGTTGTACAGCCAGGTCTTTTATTTTATCAGTATGTACGGATAGATTCAGCAAATTCAGCAACTATTAGTTATTACAGCTTATGTGCATAACAGTTACTGACTTTGAAAATAATAGTTTGAAACAAAAATTATTTTCTCAAGGGTCACTTGCTAACTTTTCCCACAGCTTTACTGCACTCCACTCACTGAGGAAGACAAATTACACATTTTTGTGAAAGCACAGGTTCAGCTTTTCTTCTCCTTTTCCTCGTCGACACGAGGACATGATTTCTAGTCTGAAAACATATAACTTTAAACTTCATTTCTGCAGTGCCGTTCTTTCAAAAGTACAAACTGTTTCATCGTGATATCTTATGTCACACTTTGTTATAGTTATGGTGATGCACCGAATTAAGATACTTTTTTTTAACGCTGTACAGAGCTGGTGCAGGGACCTAATGGGTGTAGTGACTGCAGCCTGTGAATCAGATGGTTGAGACCTGGAAATCCTTTGATTGCGGACACTCCTGAGAGGTGGTTAAAACGCAGGCACAATACACAAATCTGAATATCTTACTTGGCAGAAAACAGTCACTTCACTGTGCACCAGTTTATCATGATCATGATCTGGACCCTTCAGAGAAACAGCCTGTGTAGATCCCATGTGTGTAATATCACTGTTGATCTGCTATAAAAGGCTTCCACCAAATGTTGGATTTTTCACAGCTTGTGAATGTGTATCACACGTTTAATAGTTTATAACATTATCTTCCTTTGAGGCTTTTTTTTTCTTTCTTTTTTTTATTTTGCCTCCGCGCTGAGTTAATTCCTTTCCTGTCGCAGCATGTTGGTGGAGCAGCTTCAAATCAACTGACAAACACAGGCCACAGACAGGCCGGCGGGAAGTGACTTCCTACCCTCTCTGCTCCCTCTTTCTGAGGCGGCACTTTAGAAACGCTGAGTTTGAACTGATTACAAGATGGTCATGTAATAGAACCACTGGGCGAACAGCAAATATCGCCAAAAGTCCTGCTACAGCACGAGCCTCGGCAGATTTATACACACCTCAGTTCACGAAAGAGTGAGCACGCTAATCAGGAACTGTCGTTTCCATGAGCACAAACTTGACCAGCAGTGTATTACTCTGAAATACCTGCAATGATTTCACACACAGAAAAATTTTAATCTAAACTTGTTGGCAGCACAGTATAATTGAAATTTGTATAATTAGTATAATATGTCAGTGTCTCACATCTCTCAGTGTAACGTACTTGTGCACTTAGAGGAGATCAGGCCGCTGAATTGAAGACCACACACCACGTCTAAATGGTGTTTACCGACATTTTGAAATAGTCAAGCATATTTCCTCATGAATACAATGCAGCACAATCAGAGAGAGACTGCTTAATAACATTTAATTACGGTGCAATTTCAAGTAGGGGCTTACAAATTCTGCTAATGATTTAAATGTGTTTAGATAGCTTGTTTGACATTTTTTATTTCTGTCTCTTCTGTATAAGAGTTTGTGCTGTGTGTACATGAAAATGTTTGTAGTTCTTTAAAACACTCGCAAAGTACTGACATTAACTCTTGTCATGAGTCCAGCCAAACCCTGTGAATTTCAGTGTGGTTAAAGAACTGATCCTGTTTATGACTGCAGCACCTTTGACCTTTAAACACAATGTACTAAGCTCAACCATGTACTGCTTTGGCACTTTATATAAAGACATAAATGCTCTATACAGCTTTTCCACAAATACAAAATGGTGCAGGGTGTGTGCTTTCAGATGTCAATCAAACTGCAATTTTGCCAACATTTGCCGACAGCCAAATTCAATTTTGAAAATAAATAAATACCAACAGAAGCATTTTTCCAAGAGTTTTGTGAGCTGCTGCTGCTGGAACATCGCTGTATCATAAACTTTTTGTTTTCCTTTGAGTTTTTCCTGTTGGAAGCAACTAATCCAGTTTAATTGCGAGTTGCATTGCAGAGCAAGAGTATCAAATAAAAATACGGCATACTTTTTTTTTTTCTTTGCATTTTGCATTTTGTCATATGTGCAGTAGGAATTTGTATGTAGTGTGCAAGTGAGACACATTAAAGGGCTGGAACAGGGCAAAAGCTTGATCTATTTGAAAAGGATTATTTAATGACTGAACTGAACAAGCATCATCAGCTCAGCGGAGGCAGAACATGAGAGGTTTATGAAGTGAGTGGACCATAAGTTACATTTTTTCTGCCTTAAACAAACAAGACATAACATGTTAATGAGTGAGCTTTAAAGATACTAGTAGGTGGATTTCCCCAGTCTTTGTGCTAATCTAAGATAACCAGCTCCTGGAGCTATCTTTATATTTAACAGACAGACATGAGAGTGGTAGTAACTTATTTAACACTTGACAAGAAAACATATTTCCCAAAATGCTCACTGTTTCTGGCTAGAAATGGTTGTGACATGATATATTCCTGTAACTATTCGCCCATGTTCTACACACCCCATACATACCACATCACTACTTGTTAGTATCTATTGTATTTTTAATTACAGTAATTAGTCAGGAACAAGTTTTTGGAGCTTTTGTTTTGGTTTTCCCTAGAGGTTAAAATAGTTTACGCCAGAGATCAGTCTGAACTCTGGAGCTCACAGTTTGTGTGCGAGTTTTATTTCTGTGTGTACAACTTGGGATTTTCCTTAAAGGACATGTGTTTTGTATACAACATTTGCATCATATAAAGTTGGTTCTGATTCTGATTCACTGGCCTGTGACTGGTTTGACTTGCCTGTTGTCCCACGGGAACCACGCCGGTGTCCCAGACAAATCCTCCTGCCAACATGCCAGCCTCCACAGAGCTAGGCCAGCTAAAGCCTCACTTCCCCTCCAGCAGCAGAAAAAAATCCAAACAAAGTAAACAGTAAGCACCCAGTAGTCAGCTTCCTTATCCTTGTTAATTATTCAAAATCCCGAAGGAGAGACCAGCCCACAGTTGTCTTCTGAGTCACTTTTTTTTTTTCTCATACAGGCACTCACTCACCATAACAGCCCCCCCCTCTCCTCCAGTCTCCCCTTTCAACTTCAAACCCAGTCATTTCTGCAAGCAGTGCTTTGATTGTACCAAACACCTGTATTTTTCGAGGAGAGACTTCCTTGCGAGCCCCCGCCTCCCATCTTTGATTGTTAAACAGCAGTGGCGCCGTCATTACTGTCTGAGCGACTGATGCCGCCCAGCTTCCCCTCCCATCTTCCACCTCTGCCTTTTAACCGGAACTTTAATTGCTCAGAGAAAATTTGGATTGCTTTATTTTATCTAATTTTCAAACCCCCCTTTTGTGTGTGTGTGTGTGTGTAGCTGGATTTATCAGGTGAAGTGGAGATGATCAAAGATTTCCTAACAGCCATGAACTGAGCACTAACTGAGAAATGTCCTCAGGTTTGTTATAACATGTGAGACCTTTTTTAAATTTACAGCATAAAGTTGGTTGTAGCCAGATGGACACAGACACCCAACATTTTTTTCTAGCTTACCAGTAATCCCCCAGGAAGACAGACAGACAGACAGACACGTACAAACAATACACACAGACACACACACACACACACACACACACACACACACACACACACACACACACACACACACACACAGACAGACACACACACCTTTGCAGCAGTAATACCATGCTTTATTAGATGGCCTCTCCTGCCATCCTGTCTCCCCCCTCAGATTAATATCCTCTGGGCTTCTCACCAGCTGTTTCCGTCCCTTAACACCCCTCATCTTCCTCCGGCCGGCCCTCCGCTTCACATGGCAGGGCTTACAAACTGGGCCACAAAGCCTGCATGGCTTTAAGAGAGGTTCTCAGCTTAGCACGGTGTGTGTGTGTGTGTGTGTGTGTGTGTGTGTGTGTTGCAGAATGGCAGCTCTCTTGTCCACGCAACTCAAAATATATCATGGTGCCGAGACACAGTGTTGATAAGTTGATGAAATCTTTGAACTTGTGTGGTTTACACCATCTTATTTGCATCCATTTGAAGAAGAACAGACCCTGACATACCTGAAGTCATTTTAAATTTTTGCTAAGGCTACCATTTTTGCTACCCTGGAACCAGAGCGCAAAGTATACAATGACAGTGATGGGGGTCAACCTTTTCACCAGGGCAAAAGGGAACCCAGCAGAGTGCAGGCATGTGCTTCAGTGAACTGAATTATTACAGTCCTTACAGTATCTTGCTTTTTTAACTATAGCTGTCAAATAAATATAGTGAAGCAGAAGGTACAATATTTCTTCTCACAAGGCATTTGGCTGACCAGTGGTGGAAATATGATCAGTCAATCAGTCAGTCAGTGACATTGGCCATTATAGGGCTGACCCCTGCTGTTGTGGTCCAGCCAAAAAGGTCAAAGACTCAAACCACCACAGCCACACAAAAGACTATTAAAATGAACTAATGAACTCTATATTGATGACAAAATGTATCTCTGCAACACCTAATCCTCAATTTGCTTAAATTAGATCATATATGATATTTGTTAGCATTAGTAAGCTAAACTAACTTAAGCAAAAGTTAGAAACTAGCTAACGTTAGCATCCATCCATAGATATTAGACACAGCTAATTCAGAAACTCAGAAGGTGAGAAAGTAAAGTGTTTTTTTTAGTCCTACCTACAGTGTCTGCGTAACATAGAGGACAGAGCCACTGATAGGTACGCACATGAGACTTTCAGCTAATGTGAAGGTTAAGAAATGGTATGGTTCACTTTAGGAGGGTCTGAAATCATAGTACAAGATTCTAAGTGATCCAGGCATAAATGTGGGAAATATATTTTGATATATACAGTACAGTTACAGGAAGGTGGGATATATAAATGTTTCAACCCACCTGAACTATTGTTTTTACCTCTTTTGGGGGGTCCAAGTCTTAATCAGGGGGGTTAGACTCCCCCAATCTCAACCATAATTCAAACTCTGCCTGGAGCTGATATTTATATATTATTTGACTGAATCTGTGGCCTAAATCACTTTTTATCACTTCATTATTCAGTGCAGCTGTTTGTTGTCAATGTTATTTGGTGTACTGATTTGATGTAAGGTTTGATTTTCACTCGCCTATTTAGTTTCACTCTGTCTTTGCCCGTGAGTATGTGTGTGTGTGTGTGTGTGTGTGTGTACTGTATATGTGCACAATCTCTCCTGGGTGTGTCTGCCTTTGGCTCAGGTGGGTGTTTACTTCTCTTGGTGTTTTTGCTGTTTGTGTGTAAGGCCAGACAGGATGTGCGATGCTTGTCAGCACACTTCAGGAGATGAAAGGACGGAGAGGGTGTGGAGGTAGCCGAGTGCTATTCAGGTAACAGGTTGTCTTCTAAGAAATCTCTCAAGAATTCAGGCCCTGTTTCCTTCCACAGTCCTGCTGAGCCATGGGGGAAACAACACTCACCACCAGGCTGCTTCAAGAAATAACTCAACACCTTCCACAAATCTGAGTGTAAGTGAGCACCAATAGGCTCCAGGTGCTCAATCTCAAAACATGGGCGTTAGTCAAACCTCTGGAGAAACGGGGTTGGTGCTGCTTGTTTCCTGTACTCTCAGGTGTGACCTGTTATTAGACTACTTCCACATAACTGATTGCATCACCAAAACTTGAGAGATCCAGCATGAGTCAGTTTTAAGAATGGGGCCTATGTACGCGCATATTAATGAGCAACAGTTGTTCACACCACGGCATTCGTGGTGTGGAGGATGTGAATGACTAAGAATGTTGTCACTTGCTGCAATGCAGCTGGGCAGGTTTACGTTATTTGAGTGAGAACTGACAGCTGTCATGATGATCTGTTTTTAGCATAGGTGAAGTTATTCATTTGACTCCATGCTGTCAACCTTTTGTTCAGTCTGTAAACAGAGAGCTGCATCGACAGTTTAAACAGCTGACCCAAATGACCTGAAGGAGCTGCTGGACGCTACTGGGGGGCAGCGCAGCAAACTATAAACACAAAGCTTGTACATTATCACCCTATAAAATTGGCATGGCAAGCAAGTCATCAAACAGTTGTCTTTTTAGGCATCCAGCATCCATGGGGCAACATTAACATTTATTTGGAGATGTGTTTCTGGCCACCTGATAAATGTAAGTCCAATGTTGCTCTCTTCTTTTCTCTGGTTTGGCTTGTAGTCTCTCCTGAATGAAATGCCAGCTCTTTGGCAGCTAAATTACATGCTGGTTGCTAACTTCAACTTTTGGTGCTTGGAAGGTACGGTGTGTTTATTATTGTGTTATCATGAAAAACAGCTAAACGATGCTGCTGGAAACGGAGCTGGTGAAAGTGAAGCAAAACAGTAGCCTACAGTTGACGTCCATAAATCTGAAGCAGGTGAACTGAAGGGAACTACAGGCCTTCTACATGACATATGTACATTGTATTTATTTGATCTATTTTTGATATAAAAAAATATGGATTTATGCAACTTTAATGCTTGCCATGTTATTTCTGCTGTTGACTTAACAACAACCTGCACAGGTGTGTCAACTTGCACACTTGTCACTGTTTTTGTGGCCAATTTTTGTCACAGCTCTGATTCAGTCGGATGAGGATTCCATTTTTCAAGCTCAGACCGGTTCTGTTGTTTTTCAAATCAGGCAAATGCTGGATCAATTTGAATTGCTGAAAAAAAAAGGAAATGTAGTGACTGAGAAGTCTCGAACCAGGTTATTTAAAAAATAATGATTGAAAAAACAACAGTGATGTAACCACAGACCTCACTGTGAGCTGTTTTCACTGGATCTACTTTTCTACTGAAGAAATAGTCCCTATAAAAAGTGTTATTATCTGGAGTAACACAGACATTACTTCTGGAAAAGACTCATTGGTCTCAGATTTTATGAATTTTTTTTGTTTAATTTGTATGAATTCAATGCTATGAGCACCACAAATAAAATGCATCCACCCCCCTGCTGAAGGTGGAAATCTCAGGTATCTCAAAACCTGGACAAATCAAACCGAAAGTATTTACATGGTTATATCACCAGTGGTATTTTAAAAAATAGTTATTTTTGTAATCTGTGTAAATTGACTGTTGGACTTATTTTGTCAATGCAAAGGGCAACTGGAGGATGTTTGGAAGCGTCTGTGTCTGGAAAAACCGAGCCTACAGACAGGAAGTGTCAGCGACATAATTCAGTGAAACACCAGTGATGGGAGACACCCACTTGATAAACCCACTGACACACAAGAATTTGCCCAACTTTAATTACACTGATTAGTCAACATGTGATCCAGAGTGCTGGTAAAATACAGTGGTGTGCTGTGTGGTTTTCACAGTGCCACAAACTGTGACCCTCTCAGTCTGCAAAATAAACATGAAGGCCTCTTAAAAACACATTTCTTTGCTGCTTGAAGTGCAAGTTTATTGAGGTGAAAAGTTCACTGAATTTTGATTTAATTCAATAAAGCAGGTTTAGGAGTTAAATATCTAGTAATGAATGGTCAGAATGTTTATTGGTATGTCAAGTAATCGTACCATAATCTGAAATAGACCCGTGACCAGAGGTGATACAGTATGTCACTACAGTTTACTGTATTTAAGTATAATTTTGACATACCTGAATATTTCTATGTAATGTTTGCTTTTATATTTCTACTCCACTACATTTCATAGAAACATAGTCTGCTTTTAACTCTCCACTACATTTGTTTTATAATTACAGTTTCCCTACCAGTCTTCCTCCAGCTGACCATGTACTTTATCATTTCAGCTGGCTCCTTAGTTCAACAGAAGGACCTTCTAATGGACTTTTTGCTGATACTTTTGCTACTTTAACTAAGTAAAGGGTTTATACTCATTACGCTTTCTTTCTTTTTTTATCTTTATTTCTTTCTTTTTGAGAAAACAGATATAGTCTTTGATTCTTTCACAGCTTTTTCTTTTTTTAGAAAACATAAGTTGAAGAAAGAAATAAAACAAAGGTATAAACAAACGTATGTGAATTAAGTGAGTATAAAGAATATATAAAATTAGATTAATAAAAAATAAGTTAAAGAAAAACCTGTACAGTATTCTTTAAGTAGATTCCTGCACATGCCAACATATCAACAAGTATGAGCTAGAAGTTAAAGGGCCACTTGTTTTTCCATAAAGTTGGAGGATTCCCAACAGACAGATTTATTTAAAAAGAAGAGTCAAAATTGAAGCAGCAGCATGGATGCTTTAAAAGAGCTGGATGTGGTGTTGCAATGAAAAAATCTCATGTGGCCCAGAAGGCATTTTTTATGGAAGCGATAGAATAAATTAAATTCATCCTCGGATTCATTTTTTTTTGCCAGGTGAAAAAAGATTTTTACCAAAAAAAAGTTTCCATTTGTGAATTTGTCCATCTTTTTCATTCATCTGTGAAAAGAAGTGAAAAAAAACTTTGGCTGGTGAAAAAGAAAAGTTCTGGCAGGATTTGACTGTGTTTGTTTTTGTAATACTGATTTCAGCCACAAGAGGCTAAACAGGATTAAAAGCAGTCATGTTTTCTTCCGGGTGTTTCTCAACGCACTCTAAACACAAGGTAGCCTACATGTATTGTGTATTAGCAAGTTATACAACAGTCATGTCGTTGTTTTGGCTAGAAATATAATGTCATTGACAAATGTTTCCTTACAGAAAGGCTTTAGGGAGTCAGGTGAAATATAATAATAATAATAATAATAATAATATAATAATAAAGAGCAGCAAACTCCACATATCAAGTAGGTTTTAGTGGATGAATGGGTTAAATAAAACTTTTTCATCCAGGAGACTGAGGGTTTATGTCCTGTTTTATTGTTTGACTTAGCTAAGTCACTATTTTCAGTTATTTTTATTAATTTTTATTTTATATCTGTCAGAGAGAGAGAGAGAGAGAGAGAGAGAGAGAGAGAGAGAGAGAGAGAGAGAGAGAGCTGCTTTCTACATGCCTCAACCTGCTGATATTGATTGATAATTGTGAATCATAGTCAGACTGGACATCGATAGCACTGGAGAAAACCAAGTGTGCTACAGCTGGTGGACCATCAAAAAACCCATGAAGTGTTTACTGCCCTTGTCTGTCTTTTTGTCCTCTCTGTGCCTGTCATTCAGGGAGCACATCTGAGCCTGAAACTCCTACACATAGTAGAAGTCTGCCTTCAAGGCTTTCTGGTTTGTCCAACTCACTGTTTCAGTCACACAGGCATGAAATCACGATTTAAAGTGAATCTGATAACCAGCAGCCCTGGTGAAACAAATACTTTGCTTTTAATTACATACATATCTCTATATGCAGTGAATTAGAAGGCATAATTTAAGAAAAGAGCTTTATTTATTGTTAACTAAGTTTGAGAAGCAACACTGGATTACAAAAACTGTCAGGATTCCCACGAACCATGCAATCAGAGGCATCATAATCAGTATTGGCAGTGGTTTTGCTGCCCTGACAAACAGGCGAGGGGGAGGCAGACTCATGAAGAAGAGCTACATCATCACTCCGGCCTGCTGCAGCTTTACACAGGTGTGGACTGAGCGCTGTGAGACGGTGAGCTGTGCTTGTGGCCAGACGAGACGAGACCTTTAAGTACAGACCTTTGGATTTCTTGGTCACGTGACTCGGTATCTACAACCTGCCTTCTCCCTGCCGGCCGTCCGCTGTCACCGTTGCAAAAAGGTAAACATTTTCCGCAGCAGCATCCACAGACTAGCTCTAGTTTACACACTATTAGCCCTCAACTTTAACCTCGCACTCAACCGCCGTAAAAGGCGAAATGACACGAAGCGACAGGCGTGTCGCTGCTCCGGAAAGACACGGGGGGTGACAGTGTGGACACATCGCTCAGTCAGGCCTTATCTCTGTAATAAACACTGATCTCAGACCGAGCTCCGCCAAAGGCTGCCTCTTCTATCGGCGCACTTTTTTTAGCGACATAATTTCCGGGATTGAAAGCGATTCATTGTAGCAAATGCGGGAGGAGAGCGATAATAAGAGCAACGTGGCGGTCGGATTTGTGAAGATTACAGTCAGTAAAGTGCCCTGCACAAGACTGCCTCCTAATCCCTGTGTGAAAGGGATGGGCAGTGCACCGGCTGGATCTGACTTTCTGCAAAAAGCTGGGTGGGGAATGGAAGCAGACTCTTCCCCTTGACTCCACACATGCACATTATGGTCAAAAAGGGTGTAGGCTCACACACTTGTGATGGATGTTAAACACATTGTCAGACTCTGAAGATTAGTTTTAAATCAGAGTGTTTATATGAGGTAGTTACTTGGTTGAATGAGTGCTTATTTTACATCTCATCAATTTTAATTCCTCCCCCAGAGCCAGCCAGACTTCTCTCTGCCACCCACTTGACTTGTTATTGTTTCTTTCTCGCAGGATGGCAGAGGCTCCGATGTCATGTGATTGTTTTGTTTCCTTGCCCCCCGGCTCTCGCGATGACCATGTGATTTTTGGGAAGAACTCTGACCGTCCCCAGAATGAGGTGCAGGAGGTGGCCCACTACCCTGCAGAATCTCACCCTCCAGGCTCCATGCTGGAGGTAAACAGCCTCGCTTTCCCACAACACCACTCAAGCAGACATGCATTGCAGAAAATTATTTAACAAATGAAAAGATTTTGAATCACATATTTTCTGATAGTAGTACTGCATTGGTATTCAAAAGACCCTTGTCTGAGACTGTTGTCTGAACCAGAACTGTTAAACATTTACTCAGAGACTTAATGTAGAAACATTGCTTCCTGTTAATGGTTGAGGGGAAGTCACTGATGAAATTCTTCCTCCCGTTTGGCCTCTCATTTGTATTAAATTCGTCTTTTAGCTCAGTGGCAGATCAGATCAGTTACTGAGCCTAACATAGTGTGGAAAAGTATTACAGTCTGTCATTTAATGCTGATATAAAAAGATCAGAATTGGAAGACAAGTAGTATTTTGCATACTGCACACGACTCTGAAGTATGTGCTCTTAAAATTCTTAAAATTGACAATAAAATTCCTCTTTTTCTTCCTCTATTTTTTGTTTTCTGAGTGGAACAAATAGATGCTCTAATATGCATGTATGTTAGAAAGACCATATGTGTTATTTTATCAGTTATGCTCTCCTTTCCCTCCCACTGTATACAGCACACTGAAACCATCTGTGCACTGTAATGTGACTTTAGTATAAAGAACAACATTCTCAGTGGCTCTCTTTCTGTCTTTTTTTTTTATCTGCAGTGCACATACATCCAGATCCCTCAGGTGGAGCAGACTCATGCTGTCATCCTCAGCAAACCTGCCTGGATGTGGGGCGCAGAAATGGGAGCCAACGACCAGGGGGTCTGTATTGGGAATGAGGCAGTGTGGACCAGAGAGCCCGTCGTCCCCGGAGAGGCTCTGCTGGGTATGGACCTGGTCCGGTGAGCACCAAAAAGTCTTTGATACTGCATTCATCAGAAAACAATGATCTCTGTAGCTGAGGCAGCAACCTCCCACTGCGCCCTAATCAAATACAGTGTGGATATTGTATACTCAGTGGAAGTATTAACTTAATTCTCTCAGGCTTTGATCAGAAGGGTGTGTAGATTGTCACGAGCATGTTATGACAGGTGTAGTGAGTACTGTTGAAGCGTGCACTTATCTGTTCATGACTGTGTATACTCATACAGTCAGTATGGGGGGTTGCCAAGTGATTCTCAAATACAGTAAAACTTCCAAACACATGGTAGAGGAGCGCGTAAACATCGCCAACAATCTCCACTGATCTTCTCGGTTTGTGAAAAAGTCTAAATGATCAAACATTTAGTAGCTAAAAACATAAACAATAAATGACAATGAATATTTACCATTAGTAACTTAGTATCATCTGGAACAACATAACTGATGCCTTTTTGAAGAGGAAACTCACGTATTACATGTCTAAGTAACCCAGCATGACCTGTGATCATAAGACTGGGGCTGGAGCGTGGAGACAGCGCCTGGGCAGCGCTGACAGTGATCACCGGCCTGCTGGAGCAGCACGGCCAGGGCGGACAGTGCAAGGAGGATCCGGAGTCCTTCAGCTACCACAACACCTTCCTCCTGGTGGACCGCAACGAGGCATGGGTCCTGGAAACTGCTGGGAAGCTGTGGGTGGCACAGAAGGTCACAGGTGAGGACTGAGGGTTAACAACTGTGGGTGCAAAACGAAGGGTGCTGGTATAATGTAGACAAATAGGCTCTATAGGTGCTGAACTGGTGACTTTATGGATATACTACTGAGAACAGAGACAATTTAGTGACAGTAAGCCTGTTGCTTAATACACCTCAGATGTGAGGCCTGGTCACGTTGAACAACCTTGTGTGTCTGTTTTTTGTCTGTTTATTTGTATCAAGAACTTAATGTAGTTTGCGTAGACTGGAGGTGAGTTGTTACTTGTTAACAGATTTTTTGTCACACTTTAATCAGTGCAAAACATAAATTGTGCTTTTCACTTGACTGTACTAAAATGAAGCTGTAGCGTTAACAACTTGCACCATTTGTGTGTGTGTGTGTGTGTGTGTGTGTGTGTTTGTACCCTTTGAACATCCGTCTTTAGCAATTTGTGCAGGAAAAAAAACTTTTAAGAGTGTGAGGTAAATTATAAATAATGAGGTCTAATCCAAATACAAAAAATACAGTATCTAGCAAGGCCGTGTGTTGTTTGATATTCATACTGTGTGTGCAGCATCAACTTCAGCTGTCAAGTTGAGTTTGTTAAAAAAAAAAGCCCAAATTCACACAATTTTCTGAAAGGGCTTTACAACCTGTACAGCATGTGACACCCTTTATTCTGTCTTTATCTTCGTTTTGAATGAGAAATATCCAGCGCTCTTTTCCAGAAACCTGCACAACCAAATACTACAAAGAGCCAAGACTACAGGAAAACAGTAGATTGTACAAACAAGAGCTGAAACACTGACTGACACAACTTAAATTCTATCAAATGCCTCTTTTGCATTTGTAAATCTCAACAGTGGTTAGCTTTGAGTTTTATTTGGAGCTGAAAATCGTTCCCAGTAAATGTGCTATTTCCTCATGTTTGAGTAATATTTGCTAAAACTACAGTTCTGTTAGAAAGTCATGGAGGCTTTTTTAAACAGGACTGAGTCTACATGCCATGCTAGCAGCTGCCATGAGGCTGTACTTAGTCACAGGTATGTTTTGAAACAGATGCTGTGGGACAGAAATCTTCGTCTGGGCCGGATGAGTTCAGATCCTCCACCACATGATTTGTAGACTCAGTAAAAACACTAGCAGTCTTCTGAGTTCAATGTGATGAACACTTTATTGCAAATAGAATAAAAAACAAAGCAACAAAACCTGGTCCGGCCTCGGGAGCGAACACACACAGTTGTGCTATCTCTTACCACTCTTGTTGGGGGCATAGTGTTCGGGGCCCTACTATTCTCACGCTCTTTTACCTGACCTTGTGCTAGTTCACCATTATGTCATCATTTGGTTACTTGGTGTCAGATGCTCCTCTGTTTTTAATTAAATTGCTGGATATCAGTTGCTTCCCAAAAACCATTCAGTTCTATGTTCAATTGTATCCTGCAGCACCCCACAGAAAATGAACTGTTTTATCCATCGTGCCATGGCCCTCTTCTAGCATACCAAATAAATATTTATACTTTTAATCGAACTGGCAATAAATGGTTACACATATTTATTTATGTATTTGATAAAATAAGTAAACAAAAAAAGGAAAAGCCTGCTAATATGCTCACAGAGACTGTTTAGCTGGTATAATGTTTACCCTGGTCACTGTCTTAGTTTAAAATGTTAGGATGCTAATACTTGCTAATTAGGGCTAAACACAAAACCCTAGTAACACCATTAGTTTTGCAGGTATTTGGTCATAAATCATAATCTTGGACAGATAAAAACATGCTAGTGGCTAAAAGCATCTGCAGGACTAAGGTTACACCAGACTAAAGTTACGCATTGACTATTCAGCTGCTTAATCTGCCTTTCAGAGCAAATCAACAGTAAACCACACAAGAAGGGTAAAAATCCATATAAAATATTTGAATACTTAGATGACTCCTATTTGCTCTTTAGCGTGGGAAACTAAATGAGCAAGTCTTTGTTCATTCTTCAACATGAAACAACAGCTTATATAGATGTTTCATATAACTCAGTGAATCCTGAAACTGTGGTGAAGAAATGCTCATTCATCACAGTTAGCTGACTCTGTCAAATGGACATAAACCCTGCAGGCTGTTCTGCTCAGTGTGTGTGCAAGTACAACACAAACCAGCATGCATTACATAAACCATATGTTTCTGGCTAATTGGCGGTCCTATGTGATTGCCTGTAGCTGGAAGTTGCAGGAAAGGCATGTTCACGGACTAACAGCCTCCTGCTCCTTTCAGAGGGTGTGAAGAACATCTCCAACCAGCTGACCATTGGCACTGAGATCTCCGCAGAGCACCCAGAGCTGCGGAGCACGGCCCAAGCTCAGGGCTGGTGGGACGGTGAAAGAGAGTTCAATTTCTCTGAGGTGTTCAGCCCTGAGAACCCACCTGCTCGGATGGAGCTGGCCAAACGGCGCTACAAGGGAGGCACAGAGCTGCTCCAGCAACATGACGGTAAGGCTGCTCCACTACTTCCTTTCCTTTAATACTCTGTGTTATAGTGACTGTGAAAGTCCGTTTTAAATGTTTGTATTTTCAATTAAAATCTGTGGTAAGTCATCCACTCTGTGTCTCTTCTGTGTCTGGTCTCAGGCTCAGTGACGGCAGAGGTGATGATGTCCATTCTGAGGGACAAGCCCAGTGGCATCTGCATGAATTCTGGTGGTTTCTGCACTACAGGCAGCATGGTGTCTGTTTTGCCCAGAGACTCCAGCCTGCCCTGCATCCACTTCTTCACTGCCACCCCAGACCCCTCCAGGTTTGTCTGACTAAACTAACAATTCCTCTACATTATAAACATTGGTTAAGACTATGATAACCAATTTATACTGCAACATATTCATATACTTATAACTTATATACTACTATACTACTATACTACTATACTACTATACTACTATATTACTATAATACTATACTTATAAAGCACTTGATTAGGAACACCATACTAATACTACGTAGGTACTAATACTTTGCTCTCAAAACAGCCCGGGCTCTTCCTGGCATGGAATTCACATTTGCGACTCTGCTCCATGTTGACATGACTGCATCACATCATTTCTGCAGAATTGTCAGCTGAACATTCATGCTGCTAATCTGTGAATATAGGATTCATATCTGGTGATGGTGGAGGCCAGTTCACTGAACTCATGGTCATGTTCATGATACCAGTTTGAGATTAATTTTTACTTTGACATGGAGCATTATCATGCTGGAAGTAGCCATTAGAAGATGATAAACTGTGGCCATAAAGGGATGCACATGCATGGCAGTCAAACCATGATGGGTATGATTGGGATTGGGTATTAAAAGTGGGGTTGTGTGAGGTACTCATAAATAGTCGGTACATTACCCACAGTAGATTCTGCTCAGCACTCCTCCAGTTAGGAAAGCCGACCGGGAGCACCCAGCGATGTGTTGCTATGCACAGGGCCACCCGAAAAAACGTGTTTCAAAAAACGCCCATCGAAACAGTTCAATATCTGTTTAAATGTATACTTGATGTAGAATATTTTCAGCGGTTTATCTTCCTATGAAAACAGCACTTTTCTTTGGAATTATGCTGCAGCCGCAGCCGCAGGACGACTGAGTAAATCCAAGCGGCGTGACACTGCGCTCTGTAGGTGCACTTGTGCGTAGGAATTCGGAAAATCAGTGGTTGAAAAATGTAGTCCCAAAGGAACTTTTCCATAGCCTTTCTTTCAGCTCCAATCTGGCCATTCTCCTCTCACAAATCTCATCAAGAAGTTGTTTCCGTTTTCCTTTGGTTGTTTGTGAAAATCCCAGGAGATCAGCAGTTGGGAAACACTCTAACTCGCCCATCTCGCACTTATAATCATGCCATGGTCAGTGATCATGTGAACATTAATTGAAGCTCCTGACCTGTATCTGCATGATTTTATGCTCTGCATTGCCGTCACTTGATTGGCTGATTGGATGAATGCATTAATAAGCAGGTGCAACACTCTATAGGCAGCTGCTGTACACTGAAAAAGCTTAAAGCTGTTAAATTTGCCATATTAATTCATGGGTCACACAGTGGCAAATTGAACTGCATGGTTTTGGCTCTAGTTTATACCATATATTTATGTGTGTGCAGTTCTGTTTGTTCTCTTATAGAGTTAGTTGAACTAACTAAAATATCTGTCGTAGAACTTTGTGTCTATGTAATTATGTAAGCTGCCATAATTAGTACATTACATGGTTCTTTCTAGGAAACTTTTGCAGAGCTGTAAAATAAACCATTGCCTATATGTGCTGCATTACCTTTAAAGGGCCTATTTGTAAGTTAGGTTTTGTTATTGCTATGCAGCCAACGTAAGCATTAAAAACAGTTTGTTTACCAGACTAGAAGAAATGTTTCAGGTTAAGCATCAAACATTCCTTTACTCACCAAGAGCTGTTTCCCGCAACGGAAAGCAATGCCAATGTTAACTCTTATTTTGCGTCTATTTCTATCACTTATTTTCTTCTACTGAAGTTAGCATGCTAACTAACTAGCTTGACCCAGTCAGCCCACATGTCACTTTCCAATACCGAGTCACTGTAGCATCCAGTCTGCCCTGAAGAGGTAGCTGCTCAGAGAGCAAATTATAATCTCTTGTCTTGTAAATGCAACGACGGCCGAAGCTCTTGGCAAGATTGGTAAATAAACAGATGTTAATACTAATGTTGCCTATGTAGCAAAAGCAAACTTACAAATAGCTCCTTTAGATGTTGCAAGATATGGCAATGTGTCTCTTAAGACCACTGCTATGCTTAAATATGTCACTTTGCCTCTTGAGTTCGACCCCAGACACTCCCACCAAAAGGGAACAAACATCCCAAATGCTGGACTCATTCACTCTTATATCCTAAATTCAGTTGCGTGCTGTTAGGCTGAAACACTGGGTACTGGTGCCAAAACTTTTCATGTCAGATGACTTCCTGGTGTGTGGAAGGTTCTGCTTAGGAAGAAACTGCAGTGGAAGTAATGTGTTTTACCTTTATGGCATCAGAAACAAAGTTGTTAGCATTAGCAAAGATAGCTAATTAAAAGGACAGTGAAAAAACTCCAAACTTTGATCGTAGGCTTTTCCTACATTCTGTCTCTACTTTGCAGTCGGAATTTCTTAGTTTGCATTTCTCTCTTTCCTGTTCCTTTCCCTGTTAACCCTCCCCACCTGTACCCTGGTAGGTCTATATTCAAGCCTTTTATCTTCTCGGACTGTTCTACTCCAGTGCTGAGGGTGGTCTCCCCACAGTTTGGCCCAGATGACCCTGTCAGGCAGCAGCCTCGCTTTCAGAGCCAGGTGGACCGCAGACACGACCTCTACAAGGCTCACCAGGTGGCGCTCAACACCATGGAGACCAACCCGGTGGGCATTACTGAGAAGCTGAACTTGTTCGGTTTTTGTTCATAAATCACAGGAAAGTCAGACAGCACAGGACTGACACTCCCAGTGGTGGACAGGACCTCACAGTTAGTGCGGACAAGACACATGGCACGAGTGTAGACTAAACATGAACACACAAGTACACACTCAGAGCCAAAGAGCCGGGTTTCCGTCATGACTACACTGCAACCAAACACCAAGCTGAGAATGCTGGCTTGTAAAACAAAGTGACATTTAACATTTAAGCTGCCAGTTTAAATCCTGTTTGAGATGACTTGTACTTTTTTATCAGATCAGTGTCAGTTATTATTTTCTCAAAGGTTTTAATCTGAATTTAGCTACAGTATTACATAATAAGTCAGGTAGTGTAAGGTGAATCGACAGTTACTGGAAGGCCAGTAGGTACAGATACATAAGAGTCGAGTGTTGTAACTTGTTCGCTGCAACCCAATTCCTTACTTTACACCAGTGCCAATCAGGTTTCAGTATGTTGCACTTTCTGACCACTTGAAGGCAATAGAAACAAGCTGTGAACACAACATTGACATATCATCATGTTTAAGTTGATATGGTGAATTTGTTAGCAAATAGTTACATATTAACACATCCAGTAGATATGGAGCAACATAATCATTCATTTGGAATCATGTTTGTTTTCACCTGATTAATGGAAGTGAAGTATTCACTCTCTTTTAGCTCTGTTCTTGCTCCCCACCAACTTCTGAAGAAAACATCTATTTTTAGCTGCTGAAAGCTCATGTGTTCACCAGCTAGTCGCCAACTGTGTCTGTCTGCTGTTTGGTGTTGAGCAGTGTACAGTAGGATTTTAGAGCAGCGCAGTTGCAGGCTGAATAATGAACTGAGGCATGCCAATATAATATCAATAAAAACAATAAAGAAATAATGGTAAAATATACAGTAGCACAAGAAAAGTGTAATTAAGTCCACAACTTTAGTAACTAATGTCAGGTAAGTTGCACTTAAAAGAAGTAATTTCCATCTAAAGTTTGCTAACATTAGCTAACATTAGCTGTAAGGTAGGCCTACTAGAATGTGTGTATGTATTTCTTCTTTTTTAAGACGCATAGTTTTGCTTTAAAATAAATCCAGGTGATAAAGTAAACTATGGTAAATAAAATTAATTCTTGACTTTGGAAAGTTGGTTTAACAAAACAAATCAAAGTTCACTTATTTTGGAGTTTTCTTCCATATCACATATATTTTGCTTCCTTTTTGCGAAGTTGGCAGTGGCTTTTCAGAGTTGCAGTTTGGTTATATATTTTGATGCATTTATTTTTCATAATTTCTTGTTTTTACAAAATGGTTAATTGTATTGGATATTTTGTAAACTAGCTGTGAAAATACTCTGTGATTTAGTATATAGTTCATACTGTATTCTATGTATAATTGAATTTGGGGCAAAACTATTGGCTGCTGTTTTGGTGAGCAGCCACACAGTTTAAAACCCAGATTAGCTTGTAGAGGAAATGGGGGTGTGTGATAGCAGGTGTGTAATTGCTGTTATTAAGTCTACGTCCTCCACTAAAGACGTCTGGTTGAATTAGACTTAGGATTCTCAAAAGGCCAAGAATGGGAACTAGGTTCTTTTAAATGTACATGATGTTACATACAGGGACATTGCCATAACATGGTTTAATCTTGGTCTTTTTCTCTCTGTCTCAGGATGAGGGCTTGGCTGTCTATGAGATTCTGAGGGACCTGGAGTTGCAGTGTCTGAGTGAGATTTCAGCCATGCTGAGTGGAGAGATACCAGGAGACGAACTGGGGGACTTGTTTTTTGATTGCGTGGATACAGAGATTAAGTTCTACCAGTGAGGAGGTAGGAAGCTTCAAGAGTTGAATTTGGTGTAGTATAAGTGCATGAATGTTAACTGTGAGATTGTTAAGTTTCCTGTTGTTAAAGAAAACGCTGGAGCCGAGAAACTCGAACACCGAAGAGATCAATCAGAGTCATCACTATTGGGTGACAATTAGATAAAGTCTGAGCTGGTTAAAGACAGAAATCTGAAAATAGACAATTCATCTTCACAGCATGCAGGTGTATTTTTGGTATAACAAGCAGTTAGGAGGTGAGATCAATAATAAGAACTTGTAAATTGTGTGTTTCAGCTGCTCCAGCGCTTGTGCCTTATCTCATTATTCACATGCTGATAGAGAAATATTTCTGTGTGGGAGTGTGATCGTGACAGTTTCTAGCAAAGCTAAATAAGCCTAACGTGCTGTGTGAACCTGTCCTCTCTTACAGTGCCCTCAGGTGGACATCCCTAGTGCTCGCAGAGTGGCAGGAGAAGGCCGTGGGACTGTTACAACCTCTGTGTTCCTTGTCTGATTGGCCTCCGCCTCACTCACACAACACACATGCCTGACACCATTCCATCAGTAACACAGACTAAATGTCTAAACTGCACATGTGATTGGAGCATATTTATCATCTGTATCACCCAGGGAGCAATGACTGCACCTCATTAGTGAGCATAATGATGTAGACTACACAGGCACCCATGTAGAGCTGTGTGATGTTGCACAAATACTGTAAGTATGGCATTTGTTTAACATTTTGATTGTTGCTGCAAATGAATGGGTTGTCATTTGTTTGATGGCTTCCTGTAGGGAGAGATCTAATAAAGAATGTGCATAGTCTGTGCTGAGTGTGTTCTGAGCTTTCTGACCACCATAGTGGTGTGGATGTATGTACTGGTGCATCCACATTAAGTGGGTGGAATTCATCTTTTTCTCACTGTCCTTTGTCCAGACTAAAACAGCATTCTCTTCCCTTACCAAAATGGAAATTTTCCAAAATGGCCTCCAGAGTGTGTAGATCTCAGAACGCCAGCTTGTGTGTGCAGAGGTTAAACAGAGTTTTTACTAAACTATGATTTAAGCCTGCCCCACTTAGTGTTAGGTTTATCTGTGATTACTCATGTGGGATATCAATATAGTCCAATACACTGCAGATATTGTTTTAATTAGTGTAATAATAATAATAATAATAATAATAATAATAATAATCGTTAAAAGCTTTATTTGTATAGCACCTTTCAAAAGACAGTTACAAATTACTTAACAAGAGGTAAGGCAAGGTAAGTTAATTTATATAAAATATAACATTAAGATGACATTACAGATTTGAATAAATTAAAATATTTAATAAGTCAAATCAAGATTGCATAAATTCAGAAGAAACTTAAGACACCATTTTTAAAAAGTATTTATTTAAAAAATAAATGATAAAATAAAGAGATGAAAAACAGTTTAAAGTTCTACAACATTGAGGAGGAGAATGTGGTAAAGTAATAATGAGATAGAACATTCTAAAATGATCAAAAATAATCAATAAAATTAGAATCAGGAGAATGACTTAATATAATAATAGATTTAAGAAGTTTGAAATCAATTCAGACCCCAAGCCCTAAGAAAACACACCTTCAAAAATGTGTCTTAACGAGGGATTAAAAAGAGGACAAGGACCTGGGGATTTATGTTGATTTTGTTAAATGATGTAATTATTGTAAAGATTATATCATGGCAGCACAGCAATTTGAGAATGACTGCAGGTTGATGTTGTCTTTATGGTTCACAGTTTAATCACCAATTCATATTCGTTCAGTTGTCTGACAACAGTAACAGAAAAGATATGTAAATGATGATGATGATAGGTGTAATGAGCTCTCACTTGGCAGAATAACCAGCTGTGGGTATGTAGTTTAGTAACAGGTTGGTTGTGTGGCAGCAAAGTTAAGGAGAAAACTGTCTCTACCCTTTTCTGTGATCACGCATTTTAAACATTGATACAGCTGATCATACAGCCCAGCTGTTATTGAAATACTGATGTGGTCTTCACTGATGTGTCTGTCCCACTCCTTACCAGATGTTGGTGTTTGCCACCTGAAAAGAGGGTGGAGTAGAAGAGATTTTAGGTGTTCAGGTGTTTCACTGTGAACAGAGGTTTCTACAAAAATAAAGATGCAAATCATTTTCACATCTGCATTTTAAAATTTAGACATTCTAATGTAGATGTAGTTTCAATCTATGGATTAGTTTTTCCAAGACATATCCCAACTGTTGTCAGATTGATTTCCATAAAAGTTTGACCTCAGACCCTATGTTTCTCAGAGGATAACTGGGGGGTTTGGGTTTTGTCTATATCTTATATACTCATACTAACTTGTAATAATTACATTAATTTGTCCCAGTCCCTGTCTTTTAAAGATGAATTAATTACAGTAAAGTCATCCAACTTTGTGAACTTACATTTTGGTCTAGGTGACAGTTTACTCTTGCGTCTGTTATGTGATTAGAAAGCAACAAAGTGCACAAAGTATATTATTTATATAACATAAAATACTGTTACATTATTTATATACAGAGGTGTTTGGTGGTCTCAAATATTATGATCTTGGATTTTTGTCAGCATTGCATAGGCTTAGAATTAACTATTCAACTCACCTATTTTCATCATCCTGGTTTCTTCCTTGGATAAGAAGAGAAAAAAGGCTTGCTGACTCAGAAATTTAGAATACATTATTTATTTATTATACTAAAATAAAGCTCACAAGCGCATTGTTTCTTTAGATAAAGACTCACTAGACAAAGAGGGAAGAACACCTAAAAAGCATTATACTGTAGTTTTACTGGTCTGTGATAAAAAAATAAATAAATAAAAAAACGATAATGATTACACCCACTACAACTTACTAATACCATAATATTTAGAAAAATGAGTTGAGCTGCTGGTCTGAAGGTGATACTTCCTGTTTATTGAATGTTAGGACAGTTGAGAGAAAATTTACCCCCAACAGAGCAGACCCTATTTCAAAGCAGTGGATGCGACTTGTCATAGTAGGAAAATAACAGTGTTACAAATAACAATGAATAATGAATGATGGCTCAGTTCTTTTCACGCGTGGCAGTAAAGCCATGACAGTGTGGCAATGAGCCAGCATGCAGAATACCAGGACTTAGTAAAAATGCTAAATGTAATTATAACAAATAATTGTTATATAATTATTTACACCTGTGCTATTTCCAGTCTGACATGTCAAAAAGTCTGTAAAAAAATATTCTTAAAGTTACAAATTATTTGCAGTCACAGTTTGAACACAGCCAGAATAACTTGAAAAATGATAATGTAAAGACATTTCATAAGATATTTAACAGCAGTGTTGGTGTATGGGGACATTTGTTTCTGGCTCTGGCATTCCGAATGAACTCATTTGGACAGAATATTTAAAACAATGCAGTTAAGTTAGGTCACAGAGTTTCCACTTCTGTTTTATTATGTATATATAATAAAAGTGGGACATAGGAACATAGGATTAGGTTATTCACACTCCATCCAGGAGGGGCAGTAGTTTAAACACCTTGTTGTTGACTGGAAGAGCTGGAAAAGCAAGGTGGTGAGGTGCACCGTCGTCTGCAAGTGAAAATTCGATTACAAATGTTAGCTAACTGCTTGGCAGTTTGTCGCTGTTATGATTTATACAAATTGGCAAACCTAGGTTCCCTGGCCCCCCCTTTAAAGAAAGTGGAGTCGTCCAACGGAAAAGGTATTGTAACCGTTAGGTTGATACTCAAACGTTTGTTTGCTAGCCCGCTAGGATAACCTAAAACTGCTCCCCATAATTATCTGAACACCAGGCCGAAGAGGCGAACTTAGTACAAATGTGTCGCCACTACCTGGAAATAATCGAAAAACACTTGTAGGTGATAAGAAAGTGTGAGTTTTGTGTTTTTCGTACTAGGTAAAGCTAACTGTCTAGATATTCTCTGCTTCTTTGCGACTGACCTACTAGCAAACAGCTAGTGGAGCTAACCGGCTAATGTTAACAATAGTTAGGTCAAATGACACTGAAGCCATAACTGAACCTTACATAAAAGCTCGGTGCTAACTCGTTTTCACTCTGTTCAAACACTGGCTGTAGGTGCGTTTATTGAAAAAGCTCCGGTCGGGGCAGAGTTTCTGTAATCTGGACTGAAAACCTGAACCTATACTGATAACCTATACCGTGGTCTGTTATTATTGATAGCATTAATTTTTGATGATGCATTTAGACTAAACAAGAAAACAAATACTATAGTTCATGTCAGGCAAGTGATTGTTTACCATGTTTTAATTTCATAAGTTTAAAGCTCATTGTCTTTTTTGTTTCAGTCTTTGACATTTACTCAGCTACTGGAGTTGCTGTGAGATGATGCACTCAAACAGGTCTGAGCACAGTCACAGGCGGCAGTACAGTGACAGAAGCTCAAGGCAGTGGGATGACTATGATGACAGACGGGAAGAAAGGCACGAACCTCACAGAGATGTACAGTGGGATTCCTATCATAAATATGGTGGGGATGGACACAGCAGCACAGAGAGAACAAACAGAAGTAGAGAGTACAGTGACTCACCTAAGAGGCGATACAGTAAAGATTCAGTGAGCAGAGACTGGAGCAGAAAGAGCCCAGTGAGAAGACATGTGTCTTCACCTGATTGGAGTGGTGCTGAAAAGAAAAGGCAAAGGTTTACAGATGATGATGAGGATGATTACAGATACAGGCGTGAGCCTGAAGATAAAACGTACAGGCAGTCACCAGACAGTTTTTCACATTTACATGTACCCAAGGATTTTAAACATACACTACCACAGGAAGAGGATTTCAAATTCAGTAAAACATCTCAAGACTCCAGACACAGGCATAGGCCTGAGGAGTTCACCTACAGGCAACAACATGATGACTACAGACTAATGTCTGGATATTACAAAGATAGTCATCGCCACGAAAGGAGCTGGGACCGTTCAGAAGAGAGGACTCGATCACAAGAGCGCACTTCAAAGGTAAGGCTCAATAAACACCATGTCAGCCTGTTAGCATTGTGACGGCAAAGTTTTGTGTTTAAAAATCCTTAAGTAGTTGGTCTTATTGTTTTTGTTTTAATGAAACATTTCTCTATATTGAACAGAGTTGTGGCAAACCAAGAGAGAGGGATGACAGCCCTTCCACAGATCATGAGGATCATCGTCAGAATAGGACAAGGTTTCCATTGACTGAATCTAGTGGACAGGTGGGTTTGTTTCACAGGTTTTTCAGATGGTCAAGCTTGTTCATCTTCTCTTAAAAGTCTGTTTCTTGGTAATACATTCAGAATTTCTCCAGAATATTTGTCACATTGCACTGAGGGTGCCTCAGTGCAATGTGACAAATAATCATGTTAAACACGTGTCCCATAAACCAAAACCCCAAACGTTTTTTAACCTTAAAGGTGTTCTTGTTGGAATCAGATGTGTGGTTGATTCTGGAGATAAATTCAGGCTAAATTCTGACCACACCATTGCAGATAATATACAAACAAATAACAATACAACAAATGAGACACCATAAAAAATACTCTAGGTGACCACCAACTGTGACAGAGGTTGTGTTTTCTTAATGGAGAGCTAGTCAGCTATCCAGCATATCTACAATGCTTCCGATTTCACTGTAACTGTAAGCAGGGCTACAAGTTATAGACCATAAGCATTGAGTTAAAAATGTCACAATAGCAAGGAGGAGGACTTTTCTTTTCCCACACAGGCTGCATGACTGATGGAACTTATTTTACCATACATATTTCATGAGCATGAGGGACATTTGCCCTAGCTCTTACAGTGAATCCACTGATACTTCTCTGCATCAGTTTAATGTGATGCTTTTAAATTTTAAATTATGCCTGTTTTATAATATCTGACAATACAAGCACTGAATGACAGGATGTTAAATTGGACTCTCATTTAATTCCTACTAACTCACAAGCTGTATGTAAGGCGTTTTGGATATGAATTTATTTATGCATTTGGCATGGATGACCTTCACATTATTGCTGTGGTTGCACAGGGTTTTTTTTTTAACCTCTTTTGTCTCACCTGTACAGTGAGGGGAAAAACATTGACAACTGATTTGATCTAAGTGGATTGATCTCCTCAACAACTTAAAATTGACTCATTGAAATTGTTTGCTTACTAATTTTGTGCATAAGAGATGATGATTGACAGTTCAGACGGTGATCCTAGAGGTTTCTACAAGACGCACATCTCTCTCTCTCTCTCTCTCTCTCTCTCTCTCGATGTTTAACATTGTGCTTCTGCAGCCTTTATGTTAATCTGATGGCATTCAGTTCAGACTTGAGCTGATTGTGTTGAATGTGGTATGGATATCTTTCCAGGTCTGAGCTCGATGTATGATTTCGATGTAAAAATGACTGGGGTTCTTATTCAGACATGAGACTGACCATGCCACTGATTAACATAAAAGGGTTTCATGTCTGAGCTGAAAGGCTGACGAGAGGGCCCTATTTCCCTAATGTGGTCTATCTGGTTTCAGGTAGACCGCAGATATTAGCGTCATAAACTATGGTTTCTTCTATGTTTCCCATCAGTCTTTTGGGAGTGATGTCACCAACCAAAGTCCTTCTGTTCCTGAGCAGAAGTCAACCAGGGGTTTCCAGCGTTTCCTTGATGTACTCAACAAAGGTGTGAATGTCGCCATGCTCACCAAGATAGTGACTCAGACATCTCCAGAAATCTGTGATCAACCAAGTTCTCCAGGTTCATTCATGAACACTGCAAATCGCCGGTGGTCTCCCAGTTCTGCTGACCAGCAACAAGGAAGCCACCAAAATAACCAACACTGGAATGAGAGCGAAGGATCCCAGAGCCTGGCTTCTCCACAGCCTCATCATAGGTCCTTCAGCCCACAGGGCTACTCTCCATCTGATGAAAAGTCTCTGCAAAGGAGTGACGGAGGACAAAACTACTACAGCTTGAACAGTAGATCCAGGTCTCCATCAGTGGTGGGAAAGTTAACCCTGACACCGGAAGATGAGCACAAGCACAGGCAGATGCAAGATGTTCTGCAGGCCATCGGCATGGATTTGGGATCTGAGGAACTTGGCCAAATGACACATCGAATCCAGGAGCGGTTATATGGAAAGAAGGACAGTGACCGGGGCCGCCATCGTAGAGGAAGTAGGGAAAGGGACTCGAGGCAAGCATTTTCTCCGAGACGTCGAAGTAGATCATCATCATCAAGCAGGTCTAATTTCAGCTCTTTGACTCGGGACAATTATATGAGAAAAGACTCATGTAGTGCTCGGAGGGATGAAACCGAGGTAGATCAAGTAAAGGTACATCAGGCTGAGTATGGCCAGAATGGCAGCAGTAGTTCTTTACAGGACAGTGAGAAATGTGAAACTAACTCCCAGGAAAGCTCTGCTGCATTACAGATATTTTCTCAAAATACTACATACAGTTTATCAGAACCACCTCTTACACCTGTGATGCCGACGTACTCTCCAGTGAACTGTTCACCGCTGCCATACCCAACTCTACCTCCAGCTCTGCCTCCCAACTTGCCCCATGTTGGACCAAGGCTTTTCTTGCCTCGCCTACCTCCCTTCCTCCCTTATCCCCATATCCCACCTCTGAACATCATTCCAGCGGTACTCGCTCAAACAAGACATCTACTCCCACAAAACATTAGTAATCCACAGTCACCCTTTTTTAACCTGCCAAATCTAAACCCAGTTCAGCCACTGAACACAACACAAAAGTCAAAAACACAGTCAAGGCCCCGATGTTTGCAGGTTATTGAAACCAAACAACCTGGATGATGTTACATCGGATGAAAATCTGACTTTAAAACTGACTGATAGAGTTGAACGATTATCTTTTGCCTAATAGTAGAAAATATTAATAGAGTAAACAGTTGGGCCTTCAGAGTGTCCTGTTTTAACCACAAATCACATATTTGAACATCAAAGAAAACCAACATTGAACATTTGCAAGCAAACTGTCCAGCAGCAGCAAAAAGTAATGCCAAAAAATGATGAAAACAGAACAGACAGTAACAACAGGAGTTAATCAAAGAAACCTTCAGGTGGTGTTGGAGCTGTGTCCATAACCTGGTCTGCCTTTGTTCCCAGAGCACAATGTCATGCTAAAGAAAAACACTGAAAAGTTGTGCAGAAAGTGATTTTGTTGGTTTCTGAGAACTTTGACTCAGTTTTATCATTTCAAATTAGATCAAACAGTATAATTTGATACACTATCATTTTTGTTGAACTTATATTTGTTTGCAATTGTGTCATTGTAGGATTCAGCCTTTATCCTTCTAAAATGCACCATAGCCTGGAGTACAGAATGTGCTTTGCACTTAAGCTTGTCAGCTCAGAAAACTGTTCTGTAAATATCTTAACTGCATAATAAATACAATGATTCTAAGTAAATGGTGTAGAGCTGTTTAATTGCACTGGTAGTTCTTGACTGTTTTATAACAAAACTTTTTTTCTCCAAGAAAAAAGCAAATAGCGGATGGGACTATCATGTACAAAAATCAAAATGTCATAGTTTATTGTGTCATCCTTGGCAGGCTGTGAAGTACATTCAGATATTGTGTTTAACAGTACAGAAGTTTACAACATCAGACTAGACAAATAAGGATGGTGTAAAACAAATTAAATAGTTGATATTCGATCCAAGTTAATGGCACAACGCATATGTTATCTGTGTATGTATAGTTCATATTTATGCCATCCTTAGAACAGTGGGCCTGGATTCAAATCACTGCTTCATCTTTGCAACTGAAGTGCCCTTGAGCAAGACACATAATGTTATCTGACAGCATCTGAATGTACAGAGACAAGAACAAGTATGTGAACTCTTTGGAAATACCTGGTTTTCAGCATCAATTTTCTGCATTAACTTCATAAAATGTGATTCGATTCTCATCTAAGTCACAATTGTAGACGGACACAATGTTCTCAAGCTATTTAACACACAAACAATTATAATCTTTCATGTCTTTATTGAACATACCCATTAAAAATTCACAGTGCTGGTGAAAAAAGCAAGTGAACCCTTAGATTTAATAACAGGTCAAACCTCCTTTGGCAGCAATAACATCAAACAAGCTCTTTTGGTAGCTGCAGATCAGAACAGCACAATGTTCAGGAGAAATTTCTTCCTTACTGAACTGCTTCAGCTCAGCCATTTCTTTTAGGATGTCTGGTGTGAATGGCTCTCTGGGTCAATCCACAGCTTTTCTGTTGGGTTTTGGTCTGGGCTCTGACTGGGCCACTGCAAAAGGTGGACTGACTTTGTTTGAAGTCATTCTGCTGTAGATTTACATTGATGTTTAGGGTCCTACTGACCTTCAGTCACCCTGACATTATCCTGTAAGAGACCTTAATAAACTTGGGAATTAATTTTACCCTTGATGATGCTAAACTGTCCAGCCGCATGGTCACCTTTGGGATGATGTTTTCATGTTGGTATGCAGTGCCCTTATTACACCATACATAGTGCTGCATGTTCTTCACACACAATTCAACCATAGTTTCATTAGTCCACAAAACATTTTCTGGCCAGTGTTGTGGAGTGTCAATGTGCTCTTTAGCAAACTTCAGGCATGTATGTGATATTTTATATTTTGTGGATCTACATGGAATATTGTAATTCTGTATTCAGTATGGACAATACTAATACAAAGATTTGTGTGTGAATAGTTAGTTGAAATTAATTGTGTTTGTTCATTATTGTAGCTCAGATGAAAGATGAAGATCTCACTGTTTGTTGAACAATTTATCCATAAATGAAGATGATTCCAAAGGGTTGATTAACTTTTTCTTGCCACTGTATAATGTGCAATAATTAATTAGCATGTACAGTTACAAAATGACAGATACTAGTCAGTTGTTTTTTTTTTTTCTCATTCCTTGACTAATTCATATATAGTTTACATATATGTATTTTTACTTGACAAATGCTGTCATTTCATTTTAGCTGTGTCACCCCTTCAGATAAGATCAGAAAGGTGAATGCAGAGCTCCTGAAAAATATTTAACTCCACCAAGAATTCTTATGGTCCTGCAGTGCACCAGGAGACAGTGTGAGCATTGCTCTTCAAAAGCTAGAAACTGGTGAAGGTGTGATTTTAAGACTCTATTGACCTGTAAGATTTAGATGACTTTTTAAAAATCTCATCTAATTTGGTTGCAGGCAAACTTGCCCTGTGATTGACTTTATTAAGCAGGACCAGACTTTAAATCTCATTGTTGTCAAACAGGTTTATGTGCTAAGCCTCCCGTTGTTTCAGTCGTTTTATTATTCATCATTAAAAAGTGATTGAACTTTCCACATACAAAGGAGAAGGACATGTTTATGTACATCGTTAGGTTTTTGTCAGAGGTGAGTGGAAATGAGAAGTCAACGCCTTTGATCAGGCACTCGTGGATCTGGTCGTAGTTTGTCCTCCGTCCAGCAGGCGGCACTGTTAACATCTTGATTTAACACCACCGAGGCATTGACAGCTGTCCTGCCCCCTCTGCTCTTTAGTTCAAGCATTATTGTAAATAAACGTCTGTCCTTGTCTACTGCTGAAACTTATTAAATCCTACTCTTGGTGTTTCACTGTCCAGGTACTCCGGTTTCAGAGCAACACTAGCTTAAAATAACATTTTATTCCGCGATGCGCGTGAAGAAAGGGTCGTTTGAGCAACCACAGTAGGTAAATAGTCTGTTAGCTGCCAAGCTAAGCTACCTAAAATAAACAGGATTTAGTCAGTTTTACTGTCTGTCCGGTCCATACTTTGCCAAACCATAAATATTATACCATGTTTTAATTTAATTTAGATTGGCTTACTAAATCCTGGCGTCCTTTCCTCAACAGCTGTCGACTTATAAACGGTTGTAATTTAATTTCTTGGTAACTAAAAGAAAATTGTTAACAATCTCAAGGTTGGGGGCTTGTTCACTCTGCAACCTCATTTTGTTTCTGTTAAGTAATAATTTTAATTCTGCGGTCAGTGCAGTAACTACAGGTCTGCATACAAGTCATTGCTAACCCACATTAACTTCTCCACTGTTTCTACTTTACAGAAAGAGTACAACCTTCACAAACTGTACGAGGCTGAACAATGAATCCACTTGACTGGGAAGATGCTTTTCGAAGATTGCAAAGACATCTGGGTCCAAATAACAGTTTTGTTAATAACAGCATGGGAAATGCTTTAAAAACTAATATTGATTACGACACTTACTGCGAATACTCAAGACACACTGTTGATGAACCACAGAACAGCATGGGAGTGAATTTGGGATGGGAGGAACTCAGTTCCTCCACCCTTAACTTTTACAGTAAGGAGCCAGAAGTGGAGGATCCAGACGGAGAGCCTCTGGAAATAGACGAGGAGGATTCAGAGCTGGTGAGAAAGCGGAAAGAGCTTAGAGAGATAGAAGAGCGAATAATACTTAAGAAAGCTGCCATCGCTTTGAAAACAGTTGAACCTTTGGTGAAGAAGACAACACCACCAGGCCTTTCCTGTCATGAACACTCAGCTAAATGCAAAGGTGAAACTCTTCGAGACAGAGTGAATCTAATTTTGCAGCAACGACATTCTCTCAACTTTTTCTCAAAGGTGAGTAGTAATAGTCATAGATTGATAATCATTCACCTATTTTAGATCATCAGCTTAATTTGAGAAAACAGCGATTTCCACTTTGAATGGCCAGATAATATGCTATTAACTGTATTTTCTTCCTCTCTTTCTGCTCAGGTCCCGTCACCCAAAAAGAGAATGAACTCATCCAGCCTGCTTGAAGAACATCCCCTGAAACTGAGAGTGAAAGCACTAATGAAGCAGAGATGTTGGGACCTCTGTGTACTACCAACAAACACAGAGGTTTGTTTTTTTTTTTGTTTTTAAAAAAAAAACAAAAAAACACCATAATGTAATGAAATCACCTATCACCTAGCTCTACTATACCAAGGCTTATTGTGTAGTGCAACACAAGCTACATAGTTGTATTGCAGTTAAATTGCATTTATTTTCATCTATACTGCTCCTATAGATTATAATTAAGTCCACATTTTAACTTATAATATTAGTTTTATTGCACTTTATTCCAACTTGTAACACTTACTAACAAATAAGGATATTCTTCATGGACCACAACACCTATTCATGCATGTGTGACGCTTACATTGGTACCAAATCTGAAACAATGAATTACATTCACCTAAGTCACGATGCATAAGAAATCTCAAGGGAAGACTGTCTGTCCCTGAGCTGAAGGGCTCCTGTGTTACAACTATTCCCTCCCAATACTGGAGTCTCGGCACATGATATCTTTATGACCTTGGTTGTTATGGGAGATGGGCCAGCTGGATTCTACAGCCATTCTACTAACAGACATTGAACTTTTGCTTTTTAGGACTTGTTTGTATGTGACCTGTGGAAACACTGGCCAATACAACCTGAAGACCTAAAGAAGGAATGATTCCTTCACAGTCTGACAAGGTTGTACAGTTAATGTTGCTCAACTTGTTTCTGGGGCTGCAAAAAGTCATATTGCAATTATAATGGACAGTTTTGCAATTTGAGATACAATAAACAAATGGTTTTGCGAGTGAACTTGCTATCAAGTAGATGCACAGATTACTTATAATTTTCAAATGTTTATTTCTCAACTCAGACATACAAACTATAACAATAATGGATCATTTTCTGAAATGTCTCCATGCTGACGGTGTACATGGGCACCATGTCTCACAGACACATATTTTTTATTTCATTAACCGCAGCTTTTTTGCAGTTATATAATTGCTGACATCATGATTGCTCGTGCTGCACTACATGTTTCTTGTGTGTCTGCTGTCTCATTCTGGGTGTTGAGCTTGTCTGTGAATCCTCATTTGCTGTTGTTGTGGAGTAAGACAGTTTCTTTTGACAAAGTCAGCAACAACCTTGGTAATTTTCTATTTGTGGTGTAGAACCCAAAATACTTATACACTGATGTGTTGTGATTATCTGATTGGCAGAGCTTTGCTCACTAGTGCCCTCTTCCATTTGTATTTCTCTGTTTAGTTTACTGATAGGTCAGTTGGGCATGCAAGCCCAACATCTTCAGACAATCTGTACACTGTAAATTTTGAATTCAAACAGATCATTAAAGTGTGAATAATTAATTTTTTCTCATGTTCAAATGGAAGTTCAAATTCCAAATAAAAAGTGACTGCCTTAATCCCTAAATTCAGAAAAAACATGAAGAAAAGAAGATGTGGGTGTTAACTATGTGCCACCGTACTATAAAAGAGAATGCTAAAAGATCATAATCATAGAGCTTACTGTTTAAATAAAAAGATATATCTCTCTATATCTGACCCTCCCAGGTCCCTGATGTCACACTGCCTCCTCCCACCCAAAGCATTACTTCAGCAGCCATTCAGGAGAACAATGACAACAAGGGTTTCCAGCGCTTCCTCAGTGTGCTCAACAAAGGAGTAGATATCGACTTGCTCAGCAGGATCGTCAATGACGACAGTGAGGATCTTGCTTTAGGCGAGGAGCTGCTGGACATTCAGCCCCCTCCTGTGGAGAACAAGTCAGAGCCGGGCGAGAGCCAGCAATCAAACAGTGAAGCCTCCATGCCGGGCCACAGTTGGACCGATGGTGGAGAGAGGAAGACTGACCCGCCCAGTCGAGAGAGATCCCAGAACGAGAGACTCTCCCTGCCTGGTGGTGAGGACATGAATGACAGAAGAGACAGCTCTTTTGGTTCCAGTATTCGATCAAAGTCTCCCCTGGCAGTGAAGAAAAAAGAGGAAGAACAACCAAAGGTGGATGAGCAGCATGAACACCTGCAGAACATTCTTAAAACTCTGGGATTGAGCCTGGAAGTGGAAGAGATGAGCAGACTAGCAGACCGGACTCAGGAGAGGCTGTATGGAAAGAAACATGAAGGCAGATGTGGGGCTGACAGCAGAGGGGAGCAGGAGAGTCTGCAAAGAGGCTCCCTCAGACATCACATGGATTCGTCCTCCTCATCCTCCTCTTCCTCCTCCTCAAGGTCGACCTCTAGGAGCTTTAGTCCCAGCCCCTCTCGCCATTGCCACTCTCACAGCAGAGACTCAAAACAAAAGCGATCGTCTGAATGCAGAAGCAGAGATGGACTAACATGCCAAGATGGCAACCAGGACAGCAAAGAAGCAATGGAGCCCAGGGACATAGACAAAGACAGAAAAGACTCCAAAGAAATCTCTACTTATCATCATCATCCATATCCACAAGAACAAAGTTATTCCCAATCCCATCCTGCTTCTGCATCTGCATTTTCAGATTACAGTATGCCCCAGTATTCCCAGTACACTGCCTACCACAGTGGCACTTACAGTGCTGCTCCAAATTCTTACTCAACATATACTCAGGGTGCCATTCCTCCCTCCCTTGATTCCAGTGAGTATCCTTATCCACAGAACACCGACTTTCACTTTCCTGGCTCTATAGTGGGTTCTCACATGGTTTACCCTCATCATGATTCCTTTGAGGACATGAATTTACTTGTGAATCCAGACCTGTCTAAGAGTGAGGGCCAGATCGGATCAGCTGGCCATCGCTGCCTACGGGTCATCAGCACAAAGCCGTCAACCAATAAGCACTGTCTAAAACAAGTCTCAGAAGGTCACAAACAGAAGGCGGCATACATAAGGAAAGGTCGTGCATGGTTTTGTAAGTTAAGAGAGAGAAAGACTCAACTAAGAAAGCAAGCGATACGAGCAAAACAGAATAAAGACTCTGTGGGGGAAGTGAAGGCCTCACAGGGTGATGAGCATCACTCAGAGGCCAGGCAGTCAGAAGATGAAGAAAGACAGCCAACAGAGGAGGAAATAAAGGTGAACCTGAGGAAAAAGGTCAGTGGAGATTTGGTTATTTTCTGCTTAATCCATTTCATTTAGGAGGTGTAGTTTTTTTATACCTCAATTTATTAGTTTTTCTCAAATTATATTTGCGACTTGGTTGAAACCTTAAATTTTGATTAAATGTAAATCAAAATATCTCTCTTCCCAAAGAAAGAAAGAAAGAAAGAAAAAGAAAAAATTCCATTCACAAAAAGTAAAAACATCATTTATTATAAAGAGCATACACCACTTTTTCACTTGGAAAAAGCTCATTAAATCACTCTAGTTTTGTTGCAGGTAGTTTTATTGTCTTGTTTTTGTGTTTTGTAGATACATTTTTGATGAACATTGGCTGTAAATACTGAGTTCTCTGACAAACACATTGCATTTCGACTACTTCATAATAAAAGTCAACTCCTGTTTCACCAGTTCAATGATTTTAAGAGGAGATGTTCGGTTTGCAGTAGAAGCAACTTAATTTTTGGCGGGAATGTTGCCACAGACACTCAGTTCTTAATACTGCAAATACATAAATATTGCAATTCTTTCATCAGAGTGCCATGAGGTCAATCACCATTGTATTACCTCATTCGGTGATTGTGACTTAACAGACATCTTTTAAAATCAAAATCATTGATATTTTCACTTGAACATTTTCAGACTGGAGAACATTTTTTACTGTTTTCTAATAAAGTAATGCACCTGATTTGTTCATGAAATAATTACAAATCAAGCTGTTATGAGGCATAAAGATAAAGAAAATGTCATTAACCTATTATTGAAAAAACAGATTTAGAGGATTGGACACTGAACATGGACACTATGTTTTTATCTAGCACTTAACAGCAATAAGACTATTTTGAGCATGCTAGCTGCATGGCTCTATGTATGGCAATGTCAGTCTGTCAGTTGGTCAACCACTTTGGTCCAAACTGAAATATCTGACGATCCTGTTGACTTCGGTGATCCTCATACTTTGGTTTCAAATAACTGCCAAACTACTTCCATTCCCATCAGCCTCAGCTGCGCTTTATACAGAATGTGCAGCATGTTAGCATTTAGCTCAAAGTACAGCTTCTCTGTGCTGCTATCATTGCTGTAGACTCTTAGTCTCATTCCAATATCAATATACACTCAGTGAACACTTGATTAGGTACACCTGGATAATTTAATAAGAACTGAACATTATAGGCATCATTAAGGAAGACTTAATGGCATAACACTATTGAATTGCATTAGACTGTACAGGCGTATCTTATAAAGTGGACACTGAGTGCACAGTATATATCATGATAGTGCAGATGTGTGCAAATACACATAAAATAATCAAATTGATGTTCAGTGCATTACACTATGTTCTAAAATCCCCACAATCATAAGTTTGGAAACAGGATTTTTTAAAAACAATAATATGATCATAATCACCTTTCAAATCCAGTCAAAGTCTGTGAGTGATGATATTCAATCATTGACCAGTGCTTTCTGGTTACGGTTTCTTTAATGCCAACATAAGCATAAATCACTCTATTCCAGATTTTCTTTTTCTTTTTTAGCTTGAAGCATTTAACCAGAAGGTGAAGCAACAAGTGACACAGCCAGTCACCTCCCTAACCTCTCAGACTGGTTAGAGTAAGTAGAGTGTGAGAATAATGTTGGATAACTGGAAACTGATAAATGTTACTAGCATGTATTATGTACAGTATAGTTACATTATACTCCACTTGAGGGGAAAAAACAACACAGGCATCCGAGTATCTTCTTCTCCCTCACTGAAATCCTTTTGTAATAGAGAATTAAATCTCCATAACACTGAAATTAAAATGGACATTTCTTTGTAACATTCAATAACAGCCATTTGTTCTCGTGTTTAATAGTTTCTTCTTCTTTTTCTGTAGTTCTGTGGAGCATCATGAATATCGTAAATCTGAATCTGCTGTGAGCCCCGACAGACCATGTGGACCTCATGTTTAACACTCATTATTACATATGCAGCTCATAGTGTGTAACAGGAACATTTTTAGTTAAGTCACATTTCCAAATCTGTGCTGAATCCTTTTTGAACAAGTAAATGTTATCTTCATATCTTAAATATTTTTGTTCAATTAATTACCGGTTGGTGAGAAATGTTTTACTCATTTCAGTTCTGTGAAAATTACTACTTTGTAAGTATGTTTCTATTCAGCCTTAAATTTGATTAAGCAAAATCTATTTTGTAGGGTCTGTTGATGATATAACAGTATGTATATATATTTTTTTGTCATAAAACATTCAGCCTGTAAAAAGTATTCAGCCTCTAATGCCTGTTCCCGCACATGTGTATGCTGCTGACACAACACTCCTTTTAACTTAATCTTTTTTTTTTTGTTGATAATTTGAATTTAATTTTTGTCATTTATCAGTGTTGATTTTGAATAATCTCAATGACTTTTGTTGATACTTTACACCAGCAAGTGTGAATTTTCACATAGGCCTACTAAGTTACACATACTAAAATGCTAAACATCAAACCTGCAGTAACTGTATTTTTTGGGGTTTTTTGTTATGTTTTCGGGTTGTCCGTCAGTCTGCCTGTCCCATTCTCGTGAATGCAATGTCTCAGTAATGACTTGAGGAAATTTCTCCAGGTTTGACACAAACATTCACTTGGACTCAAGGATGAACTGATTAGATTTTGGTGGTGAAAGGTCAAAGGTCACTGTGACTTCACAAAACATGTTTTTGGCCATAACTAACACTAATTATGAAACGATTTAACAAAAATGTGTCTAATAGGATAAAATGAAGTGATGATATTTTATAAACAAATGACCAAAGGTCAACGTCACTGTGACATCACAATGTTCTGCAAAAACTCTCCTGGCCATTATTCAACGGTGTAGCTCAGGAAGATGAGTTTGTGACCATATTTCCTGCAACTTGACTGATTGCTATACGCATCTAGAAGCCAGATAAACAGGGTTGTTCATTTGGAGGGTTAGGGTTAGAGCTTAGGCAGACAAAGGATAGCTGACTAGCTTACTGATGCCAAGTAAACCCCAGCCTGAGAAACCTGAGCTGTTGTAAATTGGACAGTGTGCAGTAGATAAAATCCCTTATAAATCTTTGTGAGTCGACATTCTGTTTTTCACTCTTGCTTTGATCTGGACAAATACAAAAATCCTCCCCTTTTAAAATTATTTGGATGCTTCATAGTCTGCTGTTTTTTTTTTCTGATTCTTCTTATATTATTATAATTTCTGCAAATCAGTTAATCAGTTTAATTTTTTTTTTTAATTCCAAGGTCTTTCAAGGAATTTTCTCTGACGACCAATAACTGCTTATCAACTCAACTAACTAAACTCAAACTAAAATAGATGTTTCGCAGGTTTGTCTCACCAATATTATGGACCTGGAAGAACAGGTTTATTTCCCAACATGAACGGCTATTGAGATCAGTGGTAGCTCTGCCCCTGTTTACTGATGCTCATAACAACATAGTTTTTCATTGATTCCAATTTAGTTTTTTAGTGTAAATTATCATTATAATGTTTTAACTGGTTTAAGTACCAAGTACCAAGATTGGCTAATGTAGTGTACTGATCTGAAGACTAATGATGCTCTTGTCTGTAGCATACCCGGAAATGAAACAATTACATTCACCTATGTGTCAATAACATTTATTAACATATGGTAGACTATCCATAGTATGACATGACTGAAGGAATGATGCACAATAGGCTTTCTTTACATTGTAAAGTGGAGTTAATGCCACAGGAATTTTTCCTTTTTACCAGAATCATGTCATGAGAAAACTACATAGGTACTGATACCAGCTCTACAGCCAGCATAGATGCACCACTGGAAACAAACATACAGATTTTTCTCGCAACTCACTTGCAAAGTAAAATAATGGCCTTGAACAAAACGACCTTCCAAATAAATTACTCAAGTAGTCCCACGTCGGTCTTAGCGCAGAGCACCATCATCTGATCCGCTGCTCTAGTTGATACTATTTTATAAATAGGAGAGTGGTTTGCATTTTAATCTTATTTAAAGTTCATCTTTCTCCTCTCCTTGGCAGTAGCAGGCTGCCCTCTGGCTGTTCATGTAGGGTCTGCAGCCCAGAGTCCACACTGTGTTGAACAAGGTGTCTGCTACTGTTTCACAGGCTGAGGAGAGAGAGTGACAAAGAATCAGAGATGGATGTCGGTCAGCACATGGAGCAGTATGTAAAAACAAAGGTAAGGTTTAACATTATCATGTATCTCAGATGTACTCTGCTTAATACACTTTCAGCACTTCAGCAATTATCAGGAAACATTTTTTTTAATATAAATTTACTTTTAGATGTTAGTATCTTTACAAAGCGGTTTTATGCATTACATAAAGCCAGCATTTATACCATTTAAGAAGTGATAAGGACATAGTCTCCTGAATAAATGGTAGCTGGCTAAAATCACATGAGCTGCAATTAATTAGAATGTTTGATCATTTTTTTTTCCAATCAAGTTGTTCTTTTTTTTTGTTTTTTTAAAGAGTAGCAAATGTGCAGAAGTATCCCCAAATCACTTTTACTCTTTATTACAGCTATGAATTTATGATTAAAGGTGAATGTCAGTCAGAATGGTGCTGAAAAGTGGTAAAGGGCTCAGTAAATGTGCACAGAATAGAATAAAAGGTTAAAAGGCCACTGACTTTCAACTTTGGACACAAAACCGAGGCTCTTCTTGAGGTCAGAGCAGATGCTGTGGAGGCACCAGCGGAACTTGGAGTCACAGCGGTACTTGTTGGAGCCGCAGGTGTCGTAACACATGTCCAGCTGATTGCAACACTTGGTCATGGCAGGGATGCCCATGTCCATCTGGCACAAACAACAAAGGTGATTAAGTGTGGAGGGTTTTTTTTGCTGAAGGAAGGGTAATCTCATTGTGTTAGGAGAGCAGGGGACAGTTTTTATATTATCTTGAGGCCATAAAAAATCATTTTGACCCACGCAAAGACACAACAATCATGTCTCTGTACTGGGACTTTATTTTACACTTCACAATAAGTACTTAGTGGAGCTATAATAATATAGAGCTATAATAATATATAACATATCAATTTTGAGATACAGTTTGGATCCCAACAGTTCGTAGGGAACATAATCTCTCTGGGGACCACATTATTTCACCAGCCAACAATTGACTTCACTGTACACTGCATCATAACAGATTTATGCTGTAGTTAAACATAGAAGGGTTAAATATAGAATTAACAGCATAACTCAACTGGTTGTGCTAATGGGTGAAGCAAACAATATCAGCACCTTGTTTTCTTATTCAGTGTTAGTCCTATAATTCCTTCATATATTCCAGCAATTCCACTCAAAATGTGCAATGTGGCCTATTAAAAAATATCATGCCATTAACATGTGAAGATTAGGCGTATTGGGAGGAGGTTGTTGTAATTTTTTCTAAATAAAGGGGAGGCTCCAAACAAAAAAATAATAACTCTGGGGAGGGTCTTAGTTTCAGCCGCCTTCCCCACCCCAAGCATTTTTGAAAAGCCCCCTAGAAGATAGAAGAAGCATACCCCTTCTGGGATAGGGAGTCCAAAGAAGTAGGAGCTACATCCATTAGGTTCAGGCATCTGGAAACCAGCACGAGGAAGAGGAGCTTTGCCTGAGAGGGGAAACAAAGCAAAGTGTCAGATGTAGGTCATGTTTCACAACAGACCAGTGGAAATGTGCCGAATTCTGTTTCATAACCGTGTGGGTTTAAAAGTAGATCCATGTTTGCACATGGAGAAACAGGGGTTCATATCCCCTGACATGATATTTGACACATTCCTTCGTCACCACATGAGACCTCTCCTATCATGCTGGGGTCACAGTCCATCTCCAGGCCCGCTCCCACATGATAACAAAGATGATAAGTGGAAGAGTTTACTACATCAGCCTAATAAATCCTAGTAAGTTTCTTCAAGTTTGAGTGTATTGTAAAAAAAAGTTTAAATCATTGTATTTAAATCCAAATGGGCAATTCCCAGACGCTCAACACTGAAAAAGCTTTGACTGGACTGGACAAATTTGTTTTGTACATGTATTTTGGGTTGGATGATGCTGATAGCTGATATGTTCTTTTTTTGGGTTTTTTTTTTTTTTTGCTAGTATCCAATATTTATGTATAATATGCTAATTTTCAATCCAAAAAAGATAGTGTTAAGTATTTTGTGTTTCCCCCACTAATTTTATCATTGGAGGCAGTATCAACTGGACCATTCCCTAAAAATGTCAAACTCTTTAAGTGAGTTACCAGCAATAGCAGATTTTTCCAACACAAAATTGTAATACATTTCTTTTAGATTAAAGATTAAATTCAAAAATATATTTTTTTTAACGAAGAAGAAATCAAACAGATGTATCAGTGTTGGACAACAGTGACTGATAAAAGGTCAATATCAGTATCATTTAAACTGCCACTTATCTGTGTAACAGACTCACCATATCTACAGCGGTATTGGCACACTCCATCCCGTCCGCCCATGAACTCCAGCATCGAGTCAAAGTAGTTGCCAACAGTCTCAAAGCTGCCTCTGATAGAGTTCATTCCCCAATCTTCGTCCTCGTCCTCCGCCTGTGTGCCATCAGAGGCCTGGCCCTGTGGTGGAGGTGGCGGCGGTGCTTCTGTTGAATCCTCAGCCTCCTGACTGACAGCACTGTGGATGTACAGGCCCAGCAGGAGCAGTAGGGGAGCGAGAAGGGCCCAGCGGGTCATCCTGAAGCTCAGCACGAACAGAGTTACACCTCAGACACTGAAGAGGAACACAAACACAGAGGCAATACTGAAACTGTCTGCGTGACCTGAACTTTGAGCCAGTACAGGGACGGCCTCATATGTGGAGGAACAAAGTCCAGCTTCTATCTCGTCTTTTTAACATGTCTTTTATCATTCTCTCTGATTAATGTGCTTGTTCACAGTTCAGCCAAGGGGACTCAATTACATTTTAATCCCATTTAATTTTGATATAATCTAATCAAAAAGTTGCTAAGTGATTATCTGTTTGTGGGGGGAGACATGTTGTCAGTTATTGTCAGGACAAAAAAGGCCCTTGTTGCCATTTAAAGAGTACAGAGTAGACCTGTATGAAATGTTACTCAGCAATTCAAGTGCAAATTGTCTCTCAGTATTAAATACAGACAAATTAATACATAATACCTCTCTATACCTCCTGCAAAAGCTAAATTTCAAGAAATAATTACACTATTGGTTTTTGATAAATGCAGTGAGTATTGTTGGGTATACATCACTGAACTGCACACAGGTTTTTGAGAGAGAACTGATCTGAATACGACCAACCTCTGTGTGTGTGTGTGTGTGTGTGTGTGTGTGTGTCTATGTCTATGTCTATGTCTGTTGTTTCTCATAATAACAAAATTATGACCAAATCTAGATCATCTGCGATTAGCTAGTATGTAAGCTTGTGTCAGTGTGAATTTATTGATTAATTGATTAATTTTTATCATATACAAGTTTAGTGAGGTTAGGGAAAAGCACAGGTGTCATAACATTAGCAACGGCTCTGTTCTGTTCAAGTATCCCAGTAAGTCATGACACTGAGTCACAATACCAGGATGCTGAAACTGAAGCATCTAAATGAAATTCATTCATCATTCATTTTATGATAAGAGCCATGGTTTTACTGCTGGGACATGTCAGATTATCTTGAGTGAAGAAGGCCCATTAACAAACAATTGACAAATGACAAATTATTAAATTGGAGCTGTAATTTAATTTTGAGAGAAAAAAATGATAATATCTCCCAGATAGAAAAATGAAACTTCTGGCCCAATACATGCCTGTGTCGTCGGCCCGAGTCAGGCCCATATACTTCCACATCTGGGCAGATTCAGCTGTTATCTTCTGGTACTGTCCCACAGTTGCGAGATTTTCTGTGTGTGCACCAGAATTGGTCCAGATGTGGAAGTAGCATCTGACAATCATGCTGTATACGTACCAGATTTGGGCCATCGAACCGAGCACATACTGGGCCAGAAGAAAACAAGCATGTGGCCCGAGTATGGGCCGGATTTATTTAGCTACCTGGGCTTGTGTGTTAAAAAAAAAAAAAAAGGGGTAGCCAGTCCTTACCCAGAGCTGCATCTCCGTGTTGTACTGTTGTAATGTAAAATTTGTTTCAGGGTATGTAGTCTGAGTTTAGGAAGAATACGACTTAGTGTGGAGACAGTGAATAGCAGTTTTATCTATTCTTAATAAACTGTAATGTTCACCCAGCCTTTAAATATTATCAACGTCACCAAATATACCAGGCAATACAAAACTTTATCACCAGATGGCGCCAGGTGAATGAGTCTCCCCCTCCTCTGTCCATATTTGGTAGAGTCCAGGGAGGTGACGTTTGTCGCAAACACGGAAGTAGAGATAAACGATGGATGAATTGACGTATGGAGCCATGTGAACACAGTTACTGCACCTGGACTCAAAGTGAAGTATGTTGAGCCTCGACAGGCTCACACATATAAACAGGCAGGGACAGGTGGTAACCGCAGAACACCGAGATTGTGCTTTCATTTTAAGTTTTATGTGCGCGAGGCAGTGTTGGTTAGCCCACCCGAGCACCCCCCCGTGTTGCGTAAAAAGATAGTTTTTAGATCTTAATATCCTAATTTCATCAAATATTTACTGAAATAAAATGTCTTTCGCAAACCTGTTCACGAGACTGTCTGCTGTCGACGAGGATGTGACTAGTCCTGGTCAAACATCCATTACACACAGGTACTTATGTGTTAGGTGATGTGCAGCCATCAGCTCTGATGTGTGTGAAGGAGCAGTTTTGTTTTAATGGCCTTCGTCCTCATTTCTCATTCATTTTATTTCACAGGAACGAGAGTGTTGATGGTCAAAGAGGAAATGCCAGAAAGAGGAAAACGCAGGGTGAGCAGACTGGCCCTGACAAGAAGGTGTGTTGAACTTGAACTATAATGAACTATGATGGTAAAGTTAGCATCTCATATTTAATCTGTGTGTAATCACACTTTACTCAGAGACAGAGATAGCACAAGCACATTATAGGGACCTTACATCTTGGGAGCTGCTGTGGCACTCTACACATCATTTCCCTAAACACTTACTTTCTGACTTTTCCACTGTCAAGTGGCTGCAGACGTTTGGATCCCATATAAGTTGGATATATAATGTGTCTGCCAATAGTTACCTGAACTTTGATATTAAACTCTTTCCTATTTCTGTGTTATGTATTTAGGTGAGTCCTTATTATTGACATTCAGTAGTTGCTATAATGCTCATTCTGCATAATTTTAAATACAGTTACCACGGATTTATGTGATTCCCCTGGCTCATACTAATGCAGTCTAATACAACAGACCTGCAATAAGGCCTGGAGTCACGAAGGCTGTAATGTTCAGGTTCTTATTTATTAAACTGAGTGCTACACAGCTGTGTAGGAAGATGAAATTATGCAAAAGAAAATGTAAAATTTGCATTTACTGTCAGTACTGTGTTGTGACATTGCGGTCCTGGACCTTTTATCAGGAATCCAGTTGACAATATGAAAGTCACCTCTTTAATCTAAAGTCAAATCAACACCACTGACAGTTTCAACATCAGTGATTGAGAAATGCATCTTTTAAATGAGATAAACAATGTATCAGCAGCAGAAGTTCAAGTAGGGCAAAGGGCAAACTGTAAAGATTGTTGTAACCCTGAAGAAAAACAAATCATTCAGTTCATTGTTTCAGAACAATGTTTCTACTAATGAAGACAAGGAGAGCTGAATCAATTAATACACAGGAAACATGAGGTAATTAGTCTAATATTACACATTATTTAGAGTTCTGTCATTGGTTTGAGTGTATGGGACAAAAGATTAGAAATGCCTCTAGGACAAACTACAGCATCCAAAATGACCATGAAGTTTAATCAGTACCTCTCTAAATGAATTCCAATAAAAATGGAACATTAAAACGTATCGGCTGCACTGTTGTATTTAGTCTATCTAGGTCTACCTTCAAGTGTAATTTAAAATGAAATCATATGGGTTCTGTGCTGTTTGTCTGCACAACATAAGTTTGTATTTATGGACTTGTCAAACACGATAAACCTTAAAATACTGGCAGGCATCTATTTACATTTTAATTTCTATTGATTTTCTTCCCACAGAAACGTTATCGAGGCCAGACAAAGTGGACATATAATACTGCATCCTTTGAAGACGACAACCATGTGCAGAACACTGACAATAAACCTGCAGGTTTTGGCTTCACCAAAGAAATGATACATAACCATAGTGATAAAGCTGGCCACAATAACATGTATCACAGAGGTCAGAATTACAAAGCTAGAAATAACCGTAATGTGAGCAAGCAACTGCAGAAGAAGAGGACAGAGGAGAACAAACATCAGCATCAACAGAAGGATAAATGGAGACATACCAATAGAGGTGGACGTCATCAAACTGGAGCCACTGCAAGGAAAGGTGGAGGAGACGGTCAGCGTAGAGATGGCAAGCAGGTGAGCCTGTCAGGATAGATGTTAGCCATCATCAGCCAAGTATGAATGAAGGACGCTTGCGTGTTGCCCCGCCTACTGTTGTTTGCCTTTCAGCTGCACACTGAGAAAAATGTAATATTCCTAAAACTGGGTCAGATGATAAAAAGGCATGGATGTAAACTGCTTTTTAAGGAAACACAAGTCTCTTACACAAAGTTGAATCCATTTTTGCATCAGAAACAGTATCTGGGAGAATCCAACAAAAATGAATAAAAAAATAGTATTTTGTCACAAATCTAATTTTCTTGTTCGTCTTTCCTCTTAGGATGTTCAAGTGAAACGCCCAAGATTCATGACAGATGAGTTCAAGGACATGAATGCGTTGTTAGTGGATGGACGGTTACTTTGTCGACATTTCCTTTGGGGAAGGTGCATCAAGGCAGGTTACATCAAAATTGACAAGTTTAAGTTACTTGAAAGATTGAAAAATGTCAGATTACAGTGTCCTAACATTTTTTTTCTTTCTCTTTCCTGTTTGCAGGGTGACGACTGCCAACTGGAGCACATTCAGGGTCACAACGATCTCATCAAAGAAGCTTGCAAATTCTACATCCAAGGATTCTGTATGAAAGGGGAGAGCTGTGTATACATGCACAATATCCTTTGATTTAACTGCAATAATTTGTTTCCTTTCAGTGATGAGTTATTGTTACAAACTGGAGGCTGTAGAATATGTGATATTACCTTTACTAAGCTGCACAGTCTTTTCCTTGCAAGTTCTTCCATAAAAAAGGAAAGTGTTCTCAGGGAGCAGATTGCAAGTTTTCCCATGAGCCACTTAATGAGATCACAAACCGACTGTTGGATGAGGTGTGTATGTTTAAAAAAAAAAAAAAAAAAAAAAACCTGCCATGAAAATGTTTTATATTTATTGCTGTGTACTGAAAACGCAGGCATGTGGTTTACTTCTCACTGCAGGTGTTAAAACGGGAAAACGACCTCTATGAACTTAGAAAGAAAACCGAACAGGAATCACAAGGAGAGCCAGCGAACACAGACGGGCCAGAAATCACAGACGCAGATCAGACTCCTGATATAGTCATACAACCAGTCAGGTATACACATAAAACTCACACCTGTCATTGTGATCCTGTTAAAGTGTCAGTATAATTATTTTATTGTAGTTTATCTAATAATTAAACATCCATACGAGTTGTGATCACTTGATATTTTTACTCTTCATTTTTCAGACCCACCTTCTACAACAGTGGAGAAAAAAATGCTGAGCAGGAGGCCTTGTTATGTCCGACTGAACAGCCGTCTGATAACAACACAGCCGACCCACCACAGGCATCACACAGCGCCCACCCTCACAGTCCCCCGTCAACTAACCTTAATCACAAGGAGCCAGTTTGTTATTCAGTCGAAGCAGTGCTTGGACCTCAGCTGTTCAAACCATTCCCTAGTTTCTATACAACTCCTGGAAGTGAAGAATCTGCGCCTCTCTCTGTTGCACACACGTCTTCTGATTGCGCTGCAGACCAAAGTGAAGCCCCCTACTCTGTCAGTTTTTTTAAATCAGTAGGAAACTCTACGTTTGGCCAGATACCTGCCCCTCCTACTGCACATAACGTATCCTATACTTCAAAAACTGACAACAAAGAGCTCACCGATCCTCTGGTAAGAAGAAATGAAGCAAATAAATCCCAGGAAAAAATGTTTAACAGTTTGTCATGTTTTCAAGTGCACACTGTTCGGGAGACTTGCCCTGATCTTACTCTGGCCTGCGAGGATCACGACAAACGAGGTGGGGAAATGCCAGCGTCCCAGAAACCTGCTCTAAGATCTTCCCATGAAGTCAAGCCGGCGTTTTTGGATTCCCCTGCGACAGAGGCAGAGAAGTCCGTGTCCTCCAAAAGAAAAGGAGATCTGAAAGGAGGCACACACCTGCCCGTGGACATTATTACACACTCAGTGAAGTGTAAAAGTGAACCCAGGAAGGGCAAAAGCCTGACATTTACTCCCAAACATCCTACACAGCTGAAGCCACATCTCTCTGGTCTGACATCTAACTCACAATCCTTGTTAAAGCTTCTTTGTCCCTCTTCAGGTTTCTCAGAGTTTAAAGGTAGAGCTGCTGTTCCTGCTGAATCAGTCACCAGCTCCGCTAAGACGAGTGGTTCTGGAAACTGTGTCAGTCATCATTTAGCCGCAAGACAACCCACTGAGATCCATCAGCCCTCCAAACAGACACAACCTGGCCTCAAACTTGACGCACAACAACATTATTTCAGTGAAACCTCAATAGAGTGCAGCAGTAAAACGGCTCCTTGTGGCGATTTGTCAGATGGATGTAATAAAACCCAGAAAAGTCAGTATTATAGTCTTCACCCCATCACTGACAGCCTGAAGCCAACGCCAGATTTTATAAGTGCTTGTCCTCAAGGCTTTAATCAATCTTCCTGTCCTACTCTACAACCTGCACATTACAGAAGTAAAGATAAAGAAGTTAAAACTGACAAGGCCTCAGCCTTCCACAGTCTTTTTGCTGCCCCTCTCAGTGCTGCTCCTCACCCATGCACACAGTCCCAACCGGATCATTCAAACCAGTCAGCTGATCATACATCGCAATTATCAAACTCTAAACAAAAAGCTTCAACTTTAGAGACACCTCTCCCACCTCGAGTCAAAACCAACGTCAAACAAACTTCTCACAGACCAACTTCTCCTAAATTCTCCTGTAGTCCCCAAAGTAAAAATGATTTATCTGGGCCCGTAAATCAACCTGCTAAACAGCAGGTGAATCCCGTCTGTAGCCTTGTGTCCAACTCCCTCAGTGAGACGTCCTCCAGTCCGCCTCCTTGTGATGACAGTACAGATCCATCTCCAGCCCTGGTTCATCAGCAGCTGCCTGACGTCTCATCCCCCAAAGGTAAGGACACGCCACACATTGACACTTGAGTACTAGTGTGAAAGGCAGATTTGTGCAGCTGAAATATGTGGTTAATGCCTTGTTTGACCCGCACTGGCAGCCACTGCAAATTCAGTCCTGAAGACTCTCTTTCTGAGCCTGAGCCCGTACCAACAGGATGGAGAGCAACAGGACAGTGTTCAGACCGGTGCGTCTTCAGGTATGCAGCGTGTTTAACATTTCTGCTAAAGAAATGTATGTTCCTGTCCGTGTATAAAATGTTGTCACCCTGGTAGAACTGAGCAGAGGTCTGTGGTTGTAATTGTATTTCAGAAAGTGAAAAGAAGCATAAAGGAAGCACGGGGTGCGTCTTTGTTGAGCAACAGCAGAAGAGTAATAAAAAGAAAAGACGAAAGAAGCAACTCATGGTAGGTATTTTAACTGTAAGAAGAACAGCGCAGCTTTTTGTTACCATGACACAGCCATTGTTAGGGCTCCACGCCGGCGACAGTCAGAGGCATATTATTTTCGGGTTGTCTGTCCGTCTTATTCTTGTGGACACGATATCTGAGTAACGCCTTGATCAAACTTCTTCAAATTTGGTGCAAACATTCACCGGGTCAAGGTCACGGTGACCTCATAAAACAATTTTTAGCCATAACTCAAGACTTCACACAGCGATTATGACAAACTTTCACACAAATTATTTTATGTCTCTGGATAAACAGGGATGTAACCTGAAACTAGTCTGAGTGGCGGAGGCAGACAAGCACGAGGCGGGAATTCTAGTTTTACTTTTACTTACTTTTACTTTTTATTTTTGCTATTACTCTACCTATACCCCATTTATTTTCATACATACATAGACAGTACTTGTGGGTAAGGTCATTTTTTTTATTTTCATGGAATTATTGAAAGTGCAATAATACAGAATCTTGCCTCCTCGCCATGTTACACACATGCTTTTCATGCTGTTGGGGATGATTCCCATTGGCCGCGTGAGACTCTAGGCTTTAAGGTCAGTTTTGTATTCTGCCCTTCTCTGGATACTGTGTGGTTGCTGATAACTTTATGCCTCTTTCTCCTGTTTTCTTGTTATTGTTTGTAATCTGCTCCTCAGACTCAATCTTCCCACCAACAGTCCACTGAGAAAACAGTTGCACACTCAAGAGGGCGCCAGCCCTCCTTTCAGACCTCCCTGATCTCCGTGGAGGCCGCAGTTGGGTCAACCCTCAGCAGTCCGGCCACGACCGAACCTCAGGTGAGAAAGTCAGGCACACACAACCTGCCATTCAAACCAGCGGTGCAGCTGATGCAGCGCCACAACCGACAGAGACTGAAGCACACTTTAGAGGAAGGAAAGCGGGAAAATGGGAAAGTGGCAGTGACACCACTGAAGGACCTTTTTAAGAGTTTAGACACCTCGGTTTTCCACCTCGGACATTAACGTCGCACCAGTGTTTAAACTGTTAAAATGAAAGTAGTTATTGTGTCAATCAAAGCTCGATGTGCTGAGCTTTATAACCTGTATGAGTTTATATTTTTATCAGGATGTTTTAGTGTGAAAATCAACTGTTTTCAGTTACTAGGATATCGACCCAATCATACCTTTTCCACAAGCTTTGTTTGAATCATATCAAAGCATCAAAGAGTGGCGATGAGTGTTGGTACATACAGATGGGTGACAGATTGAAGCAGGAACCAACATAACGCATCTTGGAGAAATAAACACCATTCCTCCCAAAGGATATTCCCTCATGTGGATGTTTTGATGATGGTGGTGGAGAGCGCTGTCCAGTGTGTGGGTCCGAAATCTCCCATAGGTGTTCAGTTGGCTTGAGCTCTGGTGACAGTGAAGCTATGCCCTATGGATGGGGGCGTTGTCATCCTGTTTCAGGTTTTTCTTTGAATTTGTCATCCATCTTTATATTGCCAGTTTTTTATGTACAGTTACTTTTTTTGAAAATGAACACAAAAGACCTAATAAGCTATCAACTGAGTGTATCATGGTTTTCTTTGTATTTGCCCTTTCTTTGTGGTCAGACAAGGGGCAAACACATTTAAATCTGTATTAAATGTAAAACCTACAAGCTTCTTCAGACTGCAATTCTACAGTGGTGCTGCATACATAAAGTTTGTGCTGTATTTCTGAATTTTTACAGTTGTACTACAACTTTTATTTTTGTTTTGTGTATATAAACATGTAGGGTTATGAGAGAGAATTTCATCATTCATTCAAAATGTATTTGAAGATTTTCCCAGACATTACTTTTAGATTTTTAGCCCAGGCAGAACTCAAAAATCACAGAAGCATATCAGACACCAACATTAACAACTCAAATGACTGGGGGCAAATCAGGATACATGCTGGTTTATTAAGCTGATTAAGAAGAGTCGTCACAACTTTACAAAGGGTTTTTTCTTTTGATGTCATATTTTGTTGCAAGGTACAGAAGCTACATCTTGCAGAATGACAAACGTAATACATTTCATCAATACTACACCACAAACTTTTGTATGCTGTGCATATACAGTAGGATGTGTTATGTTTGTCGTACATGCTGATTATACTTGATTACAATAATTTATTAACATGAATGAGTAGTGAGTGGCATCAACATGAGACAGGAAAGAGGAGAATGCAGTGGTTATATCAAGACGGTCAGTGTAATTGTAGTGTATATGTCGGAGTACAACAGTTGCCCACATCAGTATGAAAGTAACAATATACACATTATGGTTGCTTAATTTTTTTTTCTTAAACACAATTATGGCTTGTTTATCCAGAGTAATTTGAGTTCTTGTGCTGCAGTCTTGCTGTTTGTCAGATGTTCGTACTTGAAGTCCATCTCAAGTTCATCAAGACGGGTGTCATTTTCTCAACATTACATTTTAAAGGGAACCTGTGAAACACAGTAATCATTTTTGTTCAGGTCGCACTAAAACAGAGAGCAAGTCAGAAAAAAATGCCACTGTAGACATAGAGAACAAACAAAATGAAACTTGGTAAATGGCTCCTTTTATGCTCCATACAGCTCATGTTGAACTGAGAGAAACCACATAATTATCATCACACTTCCTATGCTTGTAGTGTGTAGAGTTCTGGTTGTTTTTCCATTTAAAAAGGTGCTATATGTAAGTTTTCTCTGCTGCACAACAGGAGTGGATGGTGGTGCTGTGGTTAATGGTCCACAAATGACAGGTTAGAATACGATCTCTGATCAGCGCGACTTCTTCATCCTCTCACGCTGAACTGAGTCAGCCTTGGCGCTACAGTGACTTGCAACTGCAGAGTACTATAGGCTGGGGCTAGCTGGTTTGAATGCTAACTTCAGTAAAAGAAAAGAAATGATAGAAATGGAAGAGTAAAGGGAGGAAGTCTGATGCTGAACTTGCAAAATTTCTTCTTGACTGGTAAGTAAACAGCTATAAATGTTAATGTTGGATAAGTAGCGATAGCAAAAACCTATATATAGCATCTTTAAACACGTGTGAAATATATTTGTGTTGGTGCCATTTGTTACTTAAATAAAGATGCAAATATAACTGCAGTCTTCTGATGGACTTACTGTACATACCTCAACAACAGCCTGCCTGTTGCTGTCCACGTTGAGGACAGCACTCATGTTCTCAATGTCCACTTGGAAGAAGTTTAGTCTGATGCTGATGGGTGATAATGTGTCTTCCACACATTTCTGCAAGTAAAAAAAAAGTGTTATCTGTATATTCTGCAAGACACGTTCTAACGGCACAAATAAATAGATTGTAACACTGACTTAATTATTGCTTTTGTTGACACATTTTATTTGATAGAATAGACTATGAAATTGAATTTCAGAACTTTGGCCCCATCATTAAGAATAATTAAAGAAACATGACTAAATGTGTCAAAATTAACTGTCACCTCTGGAAGTTTTGCCTGTAGTAGTGATATGGAGCCTTTTTTTACCATTTTGTTTGTCACGCCTGCATTAGGATGCATATGCACACGCTTTGTGGGTGAGATGAGCCCTGTAAATTTTTCATGCTATTCCACTCACCTATAGGTGGTGGTAATGAACCACAAGATATATGGAAAACATAGATGTAAACAATACAGGATTTGAAATGTTGAAAAAAAAACAAAATCAGCTTATCTATGAACATTTTTGCAAACATTAGTTTTGCCTTTTTCTGCCTTTCAGTAATGGCGTCCCTCCTTGGTCTCCGCCCATGGAGCCCTACTTGGTTCAGTGTGCAGTGTATAGTATGGGCTGAAACCACCACTCCGCACAATCTGCACCAACCTTTGTAGACTTCTCATTGAGTTTCTTCTTAGCGCCACATCCTGGAAGTATCTCAACAGTTTTACGACTGTGAAACAATCTAACTAACATTACAGCCTTAAGTGTTGAAGCAGGGATTTCAAGATCTTTGGTGACTGCCTTGTAGCCTTTGGAATTGTTATGTTTTTTGATAGGAGTATTTCTGATGCTCTCTTGTCTTCACCATTGTGGACAATAAACTGGAAACAATCAGCCCCTTTTTATGCAGTAAAAACATCATCCATTGGCTAATTCAGGTAAAGTGAACACTGAAGTTCAGCACAGGTGAGTCCTATCTGTTCACTTTGTTTTAGAAACTAATTTCCTCGAAACGATGCCAATAATTGTGTCCAGCATGTCTAGACTTTTGATTTCACTATATTAAAAATACATTTAAAAACTGGACATTTTATTGAATATTCTGGTTATACAAATTGGTTCATTTGCATTTATTGCTGAAGATATTCTAATTTCTGTACTTAAAAATTTAGCGGTGCCTATAATTTTGACCATGACTGTAGATACTTCATTTAAAATAAATATAATGAGTATAGCCTGAAAAAGTCCCATACTGGCATGTAGATGGAGTAGTTGAAGCAGGTTTCTTTCTCCCTCAGCTCACAGGTAGCAGTAAGATTCCTAGTTTTCCCATCAGTTGGACTGAAGAAAGCCCGATATTTTTGTTTTGTTGCATCCACGTCGAGCGTGTATGAGATATTCAGTCCTGAGTTCATCGGCCCTGCAAAGAGATATGGGGTGTTAAGTTAGTCTTTTATATATATATATTTGGCCCCTCCCCTTAACTTAACACACTCCCTTATTGGCTTTGGTCCCCACCTGCTTTGCTCTTTGTCATTCCAACCATGTCAAAGCAGGCTGTTAGGGTAAACATGGGTAAATTTTCATCTGTGTTGCCTATGCAGTCATTTTTCTCAGTGCTTATCTCCTCAGGTTGAAAAGACAGATGTACAAAGACATTGAAGACAGGCCTGGACCTAAAAGACATTGATTAGACAAAAGATGACAATATACTAATAAAGAACGGATAAACAGGCTACCTAACACTAGCCCACACTTCCGGTTGTCTCATTCTGTTCTGGCAAAGCCATGTATAAATTAATTTGAGACAGATGCTGCTACATACTCTACTTACCTACATTCATATACAATATACTTAAGACATACCTTAAGACAATAACCGTGGCCTGTGATCCAATTGCAATACGTGGGAGCCCGTCGTCTCCATGGTCGATGTCCCCAGCGATGGCCTGTCCAAAGAATCTCAGCCCACGTTTAATTTTCTGTCCCATGATTCTCTGGAATAACAGAGAGTTGGCAGTTGAAACTGATTCGTGCACATATTTGAGGATACTCATTAAAGGGGTGGTGGAGACATATGGTGCACATTTACAGTGATTCTGGTGGATGGTCATGTGTTTGAATGTAAAAACCAGTATTATTAAAACAAAATCTGACCTGTAGCTAATATTTAGTACTAGTATTTAACGTTCCTCTCCAGATATGTTTTAAACTATGTAAACATCTTCTTCTATGATTAATATTTTGTTTAACATGGTTTTCAGACAAAACTGCAGCTGGTAGCTTCTGATCTTTCTTCCTCATTGAGGAATTCTGAATCAGGTTTTGAGCCCCGCCCACCACCACCTGCTCGCTCCAGGTAGACAAGTGAAAGAGAAGGGCGTTTCAAGATGGTTAGAGGAGAGAGACTCAGCCACATGTTTGAGCCTCAGTCAGACCCAGACTCAGATGAGGAGTCTCTTGTAACCAAAATCAAAGACTAGCAGACGTGTGAGAACTGTCAGCGTAGTTAGTATCTGTTAGAGATGTGAGATACTCAGCTATGGTGTTGACTGTTTATTTCGCTCATGATATGTCTTGTATTATATAAAAAAACATGATATGATTTTCATTGGCAGGGGTCTTTAATATTTTTAGTTTGATCAGTTCCATGCTAAGCTTCAGATTTCCCCGACAGGTTAAACATGTCCTCTCTGCAGTCATAGCAACAGAGAATGGATTCCAAGGTTTATTTTAAAGCCAGTTTTAGCCTGATCTATTGGCAAATAAGAACATAGTGTATGTCTAATACTAGTGAAGATGTTGCACTACTGATTGATATTCATCTTTTTTTCTTGCCTGCCGCATGGTGAACAGCCAGGAAGTCGGCTGTTATCTCATCTTAAGCAGTTAAATGATATAACATGTTTCATGTTTTTCTGCCTCACTTGGCTGAAAGTGCTGCGTATCCCTTTGTGTCTGTCTCCAAGGTAGATGTACACAGCCCCCCTGTTGTCGTCCTCAAGGGGGGCTCCGACAGCAACGTCTCGGAGTCCATCTCCATTCAGGTCTGCAAGGCTGGAGATTGTGGTACCAAATCTACCCATGGATGACGCTGTCACATTCAATTCGTTTCTCAGTTGCATCTGTGCGAAATGAGAACATAAGGTAAGTGATTAAGAAAACAAAAGCATTAATTTTCTCTCAGTAACCTCATGAAAGCTTAAATAGCGTCACACTGAATCTGAGGCTTTATGGCAGCCCCCACCTCATCAGTCAGTGCGTAGACGTAGATCTGGCCTTCTCTCCTCTCCTGAGGCTGATTAAACAGTGGAGCTCCCACCAGCAGGAAGTCAGTGTTACCGTCTGAGTCGATATCTACTGAGCACAGCTCTGCACCAAAGTATGAACCAATCTGAAAATGTGAAGACGAAGAGGATTTACATCATTAATTTGAAAAATAAAATAAATATACACTGTCCTACATATACAAAACATATTTTTTATATCCAAGAAAACAGTGATTTGTTATAATCCCACTGCACTGGTCATGACAAACAATATCTGCTCATCAAGATTTCTTCCCATGTCCTCCTCACTATTTGTGTTATCTCTAGAGCCGCTTGCCCAGAATCATGAACCAATCAACATCCACAACATCACTTCATGTGGATGGCATTCTAATTTGTTTTGTTTTTTTAAATCTCAACAAGCTGATGCTCCTTTTAGAAAGACTATTTGGCGAATATTGGCCACACCTCAACAACATCCCAACAGATTTCACGGAATAATCTGCCAAATGTCAAGTGGTATTACTGGTGTCCCATTGCAAACATGTACAAATCCAGTGTCTAGAGGTGCTTGGCTTTAAGAAGAGAACATAGTGTATCCATGGGGCGAAGTGGTAGCTGAATGGTTAAGGTGACTACCATCAAACCACAACATCCATGGTTTGACTTCCATCCCAGGGATATTTGTTGCATGTCATACTTTTCTGTCTCCTCGCATTTCCTGTTTCACTCACTCTGACTGTCAGAAGAAAAAAAAAAAAAAAAATTCTTAAAAAAGGAAAACTGTGGCTTGGGGCATTGTAGTGAAAACTGGAAATTTGATATATAAGATCCAAACCTTTACCAAAGTTGACAAAACCAATTCCAAATTCTCTTGATTAAAATAACAATTACTTTAAAATACACAATGACCCTCAAAATTTCCCACAATGAAGCCAAAATGGTGCACGCTGCTTTTCAGACGTTGTGGGCCAGCAGGACTGCTGTGTACCAGTACTTGGTCTGTTTTACTTTTGTGCTATGACTAAAGAGTCAAACACAAGAAATTCACACATGTAAAGTTAGGGTAGATGTTCTTTGCATTTCAAACAGTCTCATTCAAGTACAAGAAATCATTTGTTAACAATATGCATGATAAAGCAGATAGAAAACAACACAGTGACCAACCTGTTCTCCATTTAGTCTTTGGGCTGCGGTCCAGTTCTCGCAATCATGTCTGAAAAATATGACCTGACCTCTTTGCTCAAATCTTGGTGCACCCGTGAAGTATAGAGGAGCATCATTCTTCCGTCCAACAGATACTGAGTTTCCTGCAACAGTGACAGTCACATATGATGTAATCTGTTAAATGTTCACTCACATCAAAGTGGTTTTACTGCAGTGATGGAAGCGTTTAGTTTAAGTACAAATATAAAAATACAAAGTGCAATTTCTGAAGAAATTGTGGTGTAATGTGTCTTGTACGTAGTGTGGAAACAGTATGTAGCAGCAGTGTGAAACAGATGCCTGTGTAAACAGCCCAGAGACCAGAGTAAGTGGTAATGACTAAATGTCCATCAGCTGTGTATAGCTAGCTTCTCTTCATGTTGCCATGGTGATGGTACCAGCTTCTGTCCCCCTCAGTGAGACTCACATTTTTAGTGAGATTTGGCTTGGCACACCACTTGAACTCCTGCTGTCACCTGGATGAAAGTTTTTACGCTGTGAGCACTGCTGGACTTATTTTGTGTTTCTGGTGTCAAAATTATGGAAAATAGAGTGAGTTGAAAAAAAAGGATAATTTCTGTCTCTATTCAAAGGTCAGATTCTTAATTTGTGTTGCAGTCTATGGGGCAGTTGGATGGTACTTCTGTGACTCAGAGGCTCATGAAGCAAAATGTGTAGACAGTTACATGATGTGAAAGAAAACAGATTTGCCTATGCTCATGGCAAAAAGTGATGAGTGAAATTTGTGACCACGAGGACGAGTTAAACAGAAACTTTCAGTACAGTTTAATACCTTCTCCCACTCTGTGTGATGTCACCCACTCTAGCCTCTGAACAAATTTTTCTATGGGTGACATTGCTGACAAAATTTACTGTGAAAAGTATTTCCAGTTATCTCCTGTTGAAGCTGCAGATTTGAATGTTTTCCACGATGAACGCAGTGGGACCAGTTAGGTGCCAAAAACATTTTTTTTTTTTTTTTACATCATTTACACTGGAAACTGATAGAGGTAATTTATCTATGCATACACCAAGCCAAATTAAAAAAAAAAATCCTTTACCCATGTAGGAGTCATTCTGCATGTGTGGATCTTCAATTTGTGTTTCTTTTTGTTCACGGAGGTTTTGGAGAGAGCCCTGCCAGCTGTTTGATCCCACTGAACTCAGGATCAGTGTATCCTGTTAACAGAAATATGCAAGTCTGGTTGGAGCAGAGACAAACTTATTGTGAATTGGCGCTATACAAATAAAATTTGACCTGACTTGAAAAGAGTGGTGCTTCCAACAGTAATTATGTTGGGAGTAATCCGGTCAACTGCCCAGTCTGACTTGCTGCAGTTAGACTACTTTAATTGAGGCTGGTTGGTCGAGTGAAGCAGCAGAGAGGAAATCACTGAACAGGCATCCGAAAATCCCAGTGGTCAAATAATGAATAACCATGTCAACCATGCTAAAGTGCTAAATATTACATGCATTAGCATGTTAACCCTTTATTGGTCTTTATTTTGTTGTTTGAGGAATAAAAATAAATGTTTTCCTCTGTTGTTATTTAAACGTTTTATGTTCATAGTGTCAAACATACTGTTTATCTGCACCTGTATGTATGAATAGTTAGACAGCGCTGTGAGCATTTACTCTAGTTACTATGGGTTAAAGATGTAGATTTCAAATGTGTCCAGATTTTGCATTTTTGACTTTACTCACATTATAGAAGACGGCACTGAATCCACTCTGAGACATTTCACCAGCTATGTCTCCTGCCCGAGCCACACTGGAGCCTAAATATGAGACAAAACTAGTTCATGTTTTCTCAGGATTTTTCTAACAAAATTATCAAACAAAGAGGGGAAAATAAATCACCTTCCATTTTAAAGATCCTTTTCTGAACGTTTTCCAGTATTCCCTTGAGTCCGTTGTAGTTCTCGATCTTGAAGACATATTTTTCTGTCGGTTGTGAAGCAATGACCTCAAATTTATCCAACTTAGCATCTTTGACCTGAAACCAGAATGCTCCTTGAAATTATAAAGTACCTCCAAGTAAAAGACAAACAACACAGTTTTGCGAAATATTCAACTCAAAACTGGAATAAATAAAAGTTACACAATTGAAGGCTGAGTTTGGAAATTTACAGACAAAATATTTAATTCTTCCCATGCTGGTAAAACCATGTCTGAACTATTGTTTTTTTCTGACTGTGTATCATCCACATAGCAGTGAACAGAACAGTTCCACGAACTGATCCCTGAGGTGTACCACATGTAACTGTTTTAAACAATAATGTAATCAACAAATTTTATTCATTAAGTAAAAAAGAGTCAATGAGATATATTAAATCACAGCTTACCCCAATGACAAAGCGAATGATGTTTTTATCATCATATCTTTTGATAATCCCGTTTCTGTCAA